>NC_056625.2:56422278-56792278 GCF_002870075.4 Lactuca sativa
GCTGAATTATTAAGAATGTATGGAAGTGTAACGGTGTTTTGAATATCTTGAAAATATTTAACATGTATCTGAAACAAATGTTTTAGATTTCAGACGACTTTTGATGAGTGTTTCTCTTTTAGCCAAGTTTTATTTTGCTTTGAATTGGTAGACAACCATAAAGTTGATAAGCATCTAAACATATGTGATTTTAGATTCGAGACAACTTTTGATTAGTAGCCTAAGTATTCTTTTAACGACAGACCACCTCACTTCACAATGCTTAGTTTTAATGATCAGGTAGATTTTAGAAACATAATCGATACCAACAATTATCCAATAGTCAAATACATATTTTTTTTTTGTTTCAGATACATGTTAAATGTATTTTTTTTAAACAAACTTTGTTATATCACGTTACTTTTTTTTTTTAAAATACTCATGTCGTCAATAACCTAAATGTAATTTTTTGTTTATTAATTTTTTTATAACAGTTGAAAGATTATGCGATTGAGGTAATTACAAAAAAAAAATCCGAGTTTGCCGGTTCTAAACCCATTTTACCCGGTTTCACCTTACCCACTCTCCTATTTCCGGTTTTTTCGATTCTAAACCCACTTTACCCGTACTGTACCCAGAACCGAACCGGAACCGGTTCCTATATACCGGTCCGGTTTCCGGTTCTAAAAAATCTCGTTAAACGGTTCCGGGTCCAGGTCCATCCGGTCCAGGTTTGTACCCACTTTCATCCCTAATCAGTTGGGTCAAGATTTCATTGGAAGATCATGACGGGAAGTTTAAATCATGACAGGAAGTTTAAATCTATTGTAGTGGTGATGGGCGCCGTCATGGTGGCCATGCTTGGGATGATGGTGGTTGGACTCAAAGTCGTTATGAAGCTTGGACAAGTTGTTGGGGGTAGATTACGACGTGCATATATATATATATATATATATATATATATATATATATATATATATATATATATATATATATATATATATATATATGAATGACAAAATTACAAAAATGGTCCCTGCTTGCCAAAAATAACAAAGTCAGTCTCTATTAATTTTTTTATGCAAATTGCCATTGTGGTTTGCAAAACTTGCACAAATGATCCTTTTTACTAATGTCGTTAGTATTCAACAGTTAGGGACTGAATTAGCAAGGATATTTTCGTCTTTTCAAGTATAAAGTGACTGGATTCGTAACTTTGGGTAAACCATAGGGACCATTTTTGCAATTCTATCTTAAAATGATAATAATGATAGAAAATGAGTGGAGGAGGATTTGAACTTGAGACCTCCTCCCCCCTCCTTATTAGCAAGGATATTTTCGTCTTTTCAAGTATAAAGGGACTGGATTCGCAACTCTAGGTAAACCATAGGGACCATTTTTGCAATTCTGTCTTAAAATGTTAATAATGATGGAAAATGAGTGGAGGAGGATTCGAACTTGAGACCTCCTCCCCTCTCCTTATCCAACCAATGTTCTAATCAACTAGGCTAGAACCAAACTTATGATATAATGCCGAAAATTAATTAATATTATATAAATGCGTAAATAATTAATAAAAAAAATAAAAAAAAATATTTTAACAAAAATTAAGAAAAAAAATATTTTTAGTGTATTGTAAAAAAATATTTTTTACAAAAAAATTACTTGTTTTTTACGTATTTTTTTTACATAAAATATTTTTTAATGAATTTAAAAAATACGTTTTCGTATACTATATTATTACATTGTCATTGCTATGATCCTAAAACATATTTTTACGTTTTCATATAAAAATACGTTTTTTTCTTTCACATAGAAAAAAAAGTTTTTTTTTTACGTATAAAATATGTTTTTTATATATATTTAAAAAATACATTTTCGTATAAAATGTTTTTACGTAAAAAACTTAAGAACGTGATAACATAACATAAAAATATGTTTTATGATCAAATCAAAACGACTTATATTGTAAAACAAACTAAAGACATTAATATAACGTAAAAATGGTCCCTATGGTTTATCCACTCATTTTCTATCATTATTATCATTTTAAGACATAATTGCAAAAACGGTCCCTATGGTTTATTCAAAGTTGTGAATCCAGTCCCTTTATATTTCAAAAGACGAAAATACCCTTGCTAATTCAGTCCCTAACTGTTGAATACTAACGGCGTTAGTAAAAAGGGTCATCTGTGCAAGTTTTGCAAACCACAAGGGCCATTTGCATAAAAAAAACTTAATAGGGACTGACTTTGTTACTTTTGGCAAACCACAGGGACAATTTTTGTGTGTGTATATATATATATATATATATATATATATATATATATATATATATATATATATATATATATATATATATATATATATATATATATATATATATATATGAAAAGGTTCAATGGAAAATAAATAACTAGGGCGTCAAACTAGTAACCAATAAACAATTGACACATGTTCATTTCTTAATTCATGTATTCTATATAATATTTAAATTACAAAAACCATCCTTACAGTTTGATTAAAATTACCTATTTAGTACATAAAAGGATTCGTGTAATTTGCATATTTTTGAAAATAGTATAACCGCATTTATAACCGTCATCGCCAAATTAAAACTCCAACCGCCTCTTGATAAGAACGTAGTGTTCAATCCAAAATTTAAAAGTTGTACAATTTATGGTTTAATTATCTTGTGTTTGCATAAAAGAATTCTGACACTCAATATTTGTTAATCATAATTTATATTTATTAAATATTATAAATAATCTTCCTTTATTGTGAATACGGATGGTTTCTCATAACTTTTAAGAATAACAACCAATGTTTTAAAAACCGTTTCTCGCATTGTTATACATACGGCCCTTCATCATTTTTTTCAAGAAATTTCTAGACAATAAAAGAACCTATTCCTATTATCATAGAATTCCAATTTTATAATACATTCCCACTAAAAAGTTAGATATTATTACGATCAATTCTCATCCACAAAGTAAAAAATTGAGATTTAATATAAAACTAAACTCATAGAATAATCTTATGGATAATATCGGCAAAGTAAGTAAATGAAATCAATGAATACTTCTAAATGAAATACGGTAACCACCGCTAATAATCCATCGTTGTTTCAAAATAAAGTTAATAATCGAAATTTTGAAACTATTGATTTTAATTAAACCAAATGGTAGATTGGGATGAATATTCTAAACCATGTGGACCATTTGTGTAATTTACTATAAACTAACTTGCCCTACTAACTTATTTTCCAAATAACCTTTATATATATATATATATATATATATATATATATATATATATATATATATATATATATATATATATATATATATATATAATAGTTGTAGGTTTTCTATTCTTGTTTTTTTTTTTGTGTGTTATGGATGGATGATGTGAAAAGTCCTGTCTTGATGACAGACATTTTGTACGTGGTGTTCAACTTCTTAATGGAAAAAGACATGAGTTGATCTCAGTCATTTTGTATCTAATGTTTGATTTTATGAGTTGTTTGATTTTGGTTGATATGTCATGCAAGAACGAAGAACAAAACATATGTTGGGTTATTGAACCCTACGTGCCTTACACGATGAGGGTAGTTTTGTCATTTCACATTCATAACGATTGTAAAAAGGGGTGTCTCATTGAAAAGGGTACCTTTTTCATTTCTTTTCTTCTTCAAATCAACTTCCGAGTGAGATCCAAGAAAATTCGACAAGATGAAGATGGTTTGTGGGTGTAGAAGTCTGGCAATAATCCGCACATCTACGACTGACATGTTCTTTTTAAGCAGTAGGACAACATGTTACCTTAAATGATGGAATTACATGCATCATGCACGTTCACAACTGTTAATATTAAAAGACAACCAAATCATGATAATAGTTTCTCACACATACAAACTAACTTCAAGCAACCAACTTATTTTCAAACCATTGTCAAACCAAACAACTACAAACCAAAGCTAACAAGTACATGACATTAGAAATCCAAACATAACAACATGACACCATAAAATACTCCTTACTGATTAAGGTCACTCATTAAGGTCTACTAATTCATACACCTATCCTTAGATATATCATATGTATGTCTAAACTGATTTAAAACTTATAGCAATAAGACCTAAATGTTTAGACTAATTGCCAAATCTCACAATTCGAACTATGAAGAGGGATGTCGTAGTCATAATCGAATTTGAGAATGCAAATATCACAATTGTTATCTTTTTAAAATCTCTCTTAGTGAAAGCGTTTCCTCATAATCATTTTCATGAAAATTGACAGAAACCTTATGACACTTAGATTTTATGGTGTATGTGTTCATATCCATGTGAATTTGTCATAACCACAATCATAAGACAAGGTTTGTAACAAATCCAAACTAATATGGACTGAACTTGTTCAATCTTTATTTCTTGCCATCTAGCAGCACAAGGGCCTACCATGTCTTCCAAGTAGTCAAGCAGCTCACCCATACAAATCAATGAACTTTCACCAATCAAGGTGTTTTGCTTTATGCAATCAATTTAGAACTCACATGCATAGTCAACTTTACTGGAATGGCACAGAAAACAAGAATATGTCAACTAGCGATCGATTAATTCTTGAAGTTTTTCAAGATCATTAAGACTCCCACTGACCTCTTGACATATAAGATTCCCTTGTCAAGAAACATTTCTTGACAAACAAATACTCAAGAGTTAGCGTGGATTCTTATCAAGACAACACTTCATACAATTGGTCTTAGTTGGTCTTTGTCTTATCCAAGACATCACAACTTACCAATTTCAAATGTGTAGGAATAAGAAAACATTTCCTACTCCACACTTGATGAGTGTTTTAAACTTACTGAAGACGTGTCACTCAATATCACAATCTTGGAGTACGATTCTAAGACTTGATTTTGGAACGAAGTATGATTGTAACTGTTAGGCGTGTCAGACCCAACAAAGAAAGGGGTACAATAGACTCCAAATACACTACTTTAATGCACTAAAAAGTAGTACAAGGCAAGCAGGGTCGAACCACAGAGACACGGGAAAAAAGTCTATACCTCTTTGCGCAAGGTACTTTGATCACAAGAAAGGGGGTTTATTTTCAAAAGTGAAATAATAAAATAACAATTAACTTGGGAACATGCAGAAAATGAAATAGATTTGTAAACAAGTTGTAAAAGTGCTTGCAGTTCCAGTTCTCAATGTTGTTGTTCAACTTGATTATGACTTGATGTAATTCAAGATTGCTATTCTAAGTTGGTACTGAAAGATATTAACACGCTCTAATACCCCTCGCTTGCCAAATTATCTAACCAAAATACGCTCTTTGACTAGACCTAGCTTCATTAATTCAACCTAAACACGCTCTTAGATTGTATTGAAAAAATAGATTAAGTTATGTACAAGCTTCCCAACAATGTTCATTTCTTCTCATACACTCGGAAGTGTGAAAACATGTGATATATGTTTTAAAATAAGAAAACATATTGCTTGTTACCAATTATTAACTTAATAGAACAATTAGGTGCCCTAAAAGTTAATTAACTGCACACAAAACTTCAATTCATGAAAGTGGCCAATCAAACACAAATCAAATTTAGGGTTCTAGTTTAAACAAAAACATAATCACTAGAATAGAATCACAAATCAAACATCAAATCATATGCTTCAAGTCAAGCAATCAACATGTTTTGAACAAGAACGAGAAACTAGGGTTTCTTAGCCATACATGGCTAAGAACAAATCGAACAAGAAATAAGATGGAAAAATGTGCAATTACAATTTACAAATACTAGAAATAATGTTTCCAAATGATTAATGATCAATCCCTTGCAATAACCTTCGAAATCCCCTCTCAAAATGTGCACTGGTATGCTGTGTGTGTGTGTGTAAAAATGGTCCTCAACCCGTAATATGAAAGATAGGAAAAACTGCCAAAAGTTGGTTTTTGGGTCGAACATGACCCGTTTTGATTTGTACTAAACTGACATAGCCCGTGTTCAGCATGGTCAGCGGCTCCCATTTTGGTCAACACGGCCCGTTTTGAAATAGGCTAAACTGACACGGCCCGTGTTTAGCATGGTCAACAGATCCCATTTTGGTCAACACGGCCCGTGTTGATTTTGCAGTGTAAATCCAACACGGCCCGTGTACCCCTCTGACTCCAATTCCAAACTTGATTTTTTTCAACTTTTCTGTTCTTCGCCCGATCATCCTGAAATCTTCACCAATGCTTCCGACACTTCCCAAAGCGCGTTCCAACCTCCGGTTTACCTGAAAAAGACATAAAAGTGTGCAAATAAGGTTGTTCTAGAGACTAACATGAATATGATGAAATGCAAGACAAATGAAGAACAATTATGGTAAATAGATGTATGAAAAGGGATTAAAAGGTTCGCAAAAGGGTGCACAAAATGCACCTAACAAATCTCCCCAAACTTAGACATTTCTTGTCCTCAAGAAAGAACAAGAATCAGACGAAACATGACGATTTATAGATGGCAAAAAGAAACGTAGAACAAAAAGGGACACAAAGATCCTAAAGGCTAGGAATGAATGCATGCAATGAAAACCATGAAAAAGAAACATATGTAAAAAAGATACTTAAGGAAAAAAAATGAACCAAAGAAAAACTTAAGAACATAAGTAAACTTTTTATTTACTTTTATAAATATGGACATATACGATCAGACTTTACATCAATGGGGCTCCAATCATTAATACCTAGGCGACCATCCTGCTACCTTCCACATATCACAGACTCCCAAAGTGAGGAAGACCCTAAACGGTGTAACCCAATAATCCAACCATAGTTTTATTTAAACTTCATACCTTAATTAGCTTTATGGGCAAAAATAACACATGTCGGATCTCATGTCCTTAAGACTAGATGGTCAAGAATCAGAATCGACGCATCCTTAAGAACCCGTCACGGCGAATCAGCTTTCGCTGAAACAGTGAGCCCACCCGAAGGGGCCCAGCTCCTATGCTTTCACTTTTTCGAGATCTACAAGTATCATATCACACAGTTCTTCATTCTCCAGATTTGACTTTGAGATGGCTTTGATTTTGATTGAACTTGGATTTGTATCTTCATTTTGAGCTTTGAATTCTTCAACCAACTTTTGAATTTCTAAAAGTTTCTTCGATTAAGTGCTTGAAATTTATTTATTTATTTATTCATTTTGATTTGGGTACTTGATATGATAGTTGTACCCATTCTTCTTTCTTGACTGTGTGGATCTGATACTTAAGCTCTTTGTTACCACGAGGGTAACGCATGTCAACAAATAGGTCTGTGTTCTGTGGGTCTAGAGTTGCCGATAAAGATTCTTTTTAAACATTCAGAAGCAAATCATCCTAAAGCTGTTATTACCGCCCACAAAAACGTTTCAGTACGCCATTTTTTTTTATTATCTAAGGATCGGATCTCCAATTACGGTGTTTGGGTCCCCTAGTTATGATAGCTGATTCTACACTTCCGGTAACTACCCGGTCACTTCAGTAGTTATTCCATTTAAGTTCTCGATTTCCCACTTCATGGAGATATTGTATGTAAAGAGTGTCATCATCTCGTAATTTTTTTTGGAAATAATGAATGAAAATGGGATGCAAAAACTAGAAAATATTTTTGGGTTTTATAGATTTAAAATGCAGAATGCAAGAAAAAGAAAATAAGAAGGCTAAAATCTCTCTTTTTTTTGCATGAATATGAACATGAAATGCATGGATAAACCTAATGTACAACTCTACCTCTCCCCAAGCTTAAAGATAAGCATCGTCCTCGATGCTCGGAGAAGGTGGAACAACCTAATCACCGGAAGGTGGTACGGGATGGTAGTCGGGTCGGGTAAGGTCCAAAACAATCATAAGTGTACACAAATTGAAATTTTAAGCAAAATGTGGACGATTAAAGATATGGAAAGAATTTACCGAATCATTCTTGGAGCCTAACAATTGTGGTGAGAACCTTCTCTTCATCTTCCCCAAGCTATTCGTGAAATATTTTTGGACCCCGAGAGTCATTTTCTAGGAAAAAAAGTTTATAACCATTTGGGACATTAAAATTTTGAAATTTACCAAAGACTAAAAAGTTTTAAAAAGAAAGGACAAAAATACCCCCGGGTTGCCTCCCGGTTAGCCGCCCTTTTTTAAAGTCGTTGGCTCGACATGACCCTTGAATATGCATCAATCTAAGTATGTGGGGCTCTCTATTACATCAACCTTCTCGCCACTTCCTTCAATGGAACATTTATCTTGTACTTGAATTTCTTTTTATGTGGGAACCATGCTGGACTTAGACCTTTAATGACAACAATTGTCCAACCGACCCCTTTCTTTTACTTGTCCAGTAAGTTGATCAAACCTTCCTTCTTTAATAGGGTGGTCGAGTTGATGACCGGTTAGGTGTCTTCCTTCTCGGCATACATATCCTTTGAAGGGTTTGGCAGATTTTTCATTTCTGGCTCTTGTGGTTGCTCTACCAGTGAAAGGAGTTTATCATTGGTAGTGGGTGGCTCAACCTCTTTTTTTTCAACCTCCAACACCTCCTCTATAGCTTCATTGACATCCTTCTCCACTTCTACTTCTTCCTCTTCTTCCTCGTCTTCAAATTGCAATCCTGGATCATCAAAAAATTTCCTATCATTCAAGGTAACGGTAGAAACGATATGCCTTGGGTCCTCTTCAATGTGTAATGGTAATTTGCCTTGAGCTTCCATTATACTCACAGATTGAGTAAGTTGTGCAATTTGTTGCTCTAAGATTTTGAGGCTAGCTTTGGTTGTTTCCTGGAAGATTTGTGTAGTAGTGGCAATGCTTTTGACAATGTCTTCCAAGGACATACTCGAGGTTTCAGGTTGTTAGGGAGATGGAGAATACGGTTGTTGGAACTGTGGAGTTAGTTGGTATTCGTCATTTCCCCAAGATTAGTATGGGTTTTGGCATTGGTTGTTTCCCCAAGCTTGGTTGTTTTCCCACCATTGATCATGTTGAGGTTGATCATAACTCCATTGGTTTGGCCAGTAGTAGCTTCCCATTTAATGCACTTCCTCCCATTCCCCTTGTAAATATGGACACATGTTGGAATGATGTCCATTTTGAGTGCAAAAATCACAAGGAATAGGTGTAGGTTGCGCACTTTGGTCATTTCCAATCATCATAACTAACCGAGCTAGCTCAGAAAGTTGGTCTTCAATGTAAGGAGTATTCATTTAAGAGCGACACTTTTTGTTTTGTTTTTTTTATGTTTTTTTTAGAGATGTACCCGCTCACAAAAAATCTTGGCATAAACAATGAGTAACACCATGTCCCCAGCAACAGCGCCAATTTTTAAGGCGTGTCAAATCCAACAAATAAAGGGGTATAATAGACTCCAAATACACTACTTTAATGCACTAAAAAGTAGTACAAGGCAAGCAGGGTCGAACCACAGAGACACGGGATAAAAGTCTATACCTCTTTGCACAAGGTACTTTGTTCACAAGGAGGGGGTTTGTTTGCAAAAGTGAAATAATAAAATAACAATTCACTTGGGAACATGCATAAAATGAAATAGATTTGTAAACAAGTTGTAAAAGTGTTTGCATGTAACAGCCCGGAATCTCAGGTATTGTTAAATTATGTTTTTGGGGTGATTTAAGAGGGGACTCGGCGAGTTGGAGCCTAGACTCGCCGAGTAGGATCGCAGACCTGGTCGCGGGTTCGCGACTGGACTCGACGAGTCCAGATATGGACTCGGCGAGTCTACGCTGTTCAGCGGAAACCCTAGCCGTTTGGTTTTGGAACGTATATAATGCACTTATAGGCCGTCATTGTCTGTCTTTAGTCGACTGAGAAGAACCCTAAACGGCTGTGGGCATCTAGAGCAAGATTGAAGGATATTAGGGCCTTGAAGAAATTGTTGTGCAAAGAGGAGAAGAGTTTTGGCTAAAGGAACAGCAAGGGATTCGAGTTCTGTGGTTTGGGGACACAGAGAGTGCGTTATTCAGGTAATATTTCGGATCTTTTCTGTTATGTTGATGTGTGCATGGATTTAGGGTTTATGGAACCCATTTGGTGATTAGATGGATTAGTACCTTGTTACCCAAACAATTATAACCCTGTATTAGGACCTTAGAGGTCCAGAAGGTCCCATGCTTGTGTATTTTGGGACAATACTTATCTCAAGAAGCAGTTTGATCGACTGCATGGCATGGACTCGCCGAGTCCGACGAACAGACTCGGCGAGTAGCTTGGAGATTGTCTGAAACTCGTCGAGCTGTTCTTCAGACTCGGCGAGTGGAGTCGGGGTGGCCCCACGATTCTTCCACGAGGAACTCGTCGAGCCAAGAGGAATACTCGACGAGTAGAAAGGGAACATCAGGGGAAGTTGGGGAGGACGTCTAGACTCGCCGAGTCGCCATGGCACTCGCCGAGTCCGGTCGAGTTGACCGTTGACCGTTGACCAGAGTTGACCTAAGTCTGACTTCTTAGGGATAGTCACACTTAGAAGATATAAGTGTTAATGAGGGATATGTGATGTTATAGGGAGGTTGTAGCTCGTCGGATTTTGAACGAGTGATTGCAGGATTTGCTAGCTTTCAGCATTCACGAGGTGAGTCTTCTCACTATACTGTACCCGGAAGGGTTTGACTGTGTGACCGGAAGGTCGGATATGATATGTGATATGTATGCTATATGTGGTAAGTTATTTGTTATATGTGCTATGTATGTCATGGGCCGGAAGGCGATTATATTATGGGCCGGAAGGCAATATGTTATGGGCCGGAAGGCGATATGTTGTGTGATGGACCGGAAGGTCGGCGTGGGTAGGACCGGAAGGTTTACCCAGCAGGGACGGAAGTCCCCTGAGACACATGGACCGGAAGGTCAGGGCCTGGAAAGGCGTATGTGCGTAAGTTGTATATTGGGGAACTCACTAAGCATTTATGCTTACAGTTGTTTTGTATGTGTTTCAGGAACTAGCGAGGACCGTGGGAAGGCGCCGGCGTGATCGATACACACTGAAGGATGTTTTTATGATCTTGGGATTTAGACAGTTTGTATTTGACATGATACTTAAATTATTTATGCCTTGTTTTGAATGGAAATACTTTATTTTTAAAAATGAAAATTTGCTTTAAAATTTGCGTTGTTACAATTGGTATCAGAGCCTTGGTTTGAGGGATTCGGGTGCACCTTCGGGGGTAACTGAACTCAAACCGAGGATTTGAGGAAACTTTTTAAATAAAGGCATAAACTTTTGTAAATGGTTTTGTGGTAAGCAAGAAAGAAGCAGTGTGTACGATCAGTCAGCGCCGGAACGGTAAAGATCCCCAAAATACCTTACAATATTATATGATATGAATTGTTATGCATGCTAGAAGACTAGGTATTCATGATAGGACTAGAGTAGCCTGATTTGTGATGCCTTAGTCTAGGGAAGTTTGCCGATATGAGATGCTTTGCTAGTATGCGGGTAGATAGTGCATATCAGAAGTAGAGTACTCACTATCCGGGGTTTGGGGAGGAAGACTTGGAATGAACGCTGATGCGGTGTGGTCGGTAGTATTGGGCCCGTACTACCGAGGACACCGGGTCAGTGGGAGACCCAAGTAAGAACCCTGGATATCGGGGACTGAGTAGGGTTGCGTATCGAGTACGATTATACTCGATGGAGTCTCTGATGGTTTTATGTTGTATTTCAGAGACATCATGGTTAGACCACGCCACGGGGCGAGTACGAGCGGTGTGAGTGACGAGGAGATTCGTCAGATGATTCACGAGGAGGTAGCTGCGGCGATCCGGGCTGAGATCCCGGAGATGTTTGGGTCTATTAAGACCACCCTGATGGAGACGTTTGCGGAGCGGTACGCCGCATTGACTGAAGCTGCAGCCGCTGCAGCTACCGCAGCTGTGGCCGCTGCCAGGCCACAGGGGGGTGACTCGTTGCTGTTCCGGGAGTTCAGCAACACGAAGCCACCTGAGTTCGATGGGACGCAGGATCCGATTGCTGCGATGAGGTGGATCGCGGATATAGAGGGGTGCTTCTACACTTGTTCATGCCCGGAGCACCTGAGGGTACGGTTCGCTTTGAACCAGCTCCGTCTGGGAGCGAAGGATTGGTGGAAGTTCGTGACGGCGAACTTCACTCTGGCAGAGATTACAGCAGTGACATGGGAGGGGTTTACTGTTATGTTCAGGGACGAGTACGTTCCCCCGGTGGAGAGGGAACGATTGGTACAGGAGTTCTTAACCCTCAAGCAGGGTATTGATTCTGTTGCGGTGATCACGCGGAAGTTTCATGAGAGGGCGATGTTCTGCCCCGAGCTGGTATCCACTGATCAGGCTCGGATGAGCCGGTACTTGGGTGTGTTGAGGAGGGATATCCGGGAGTTTGTGTCAAACTCCACCTACCATACTTTTGCTGAGCTTCAGGCAAATGCCAGGAAGCGCGAGATCGAGTTGGAGACCCAGGCCAGGGAGGAGGCCGAGTCTCAGCGGGTGGACCGGCGACCGGCTCAGTCCCAGCCGGCAGCCAAGCGGATAAAGTCCGCCGATTCGAGGACAGGAGGTTCGAAGGGCCGCACTTGCGGGAAGTGCGGCAAGAGTCATGATGGGGTATGTCGATCTGGTGCTTGCTACAAGTGTGGCAAGGAGGGGCACATTGCTAGGGAGTGCCCCAAGGGATTTACGGTTTGCTTTCATTGCAACCAGACAGGCCATAGGAAGGCCGAGTGCCCTCAGCTTCTTCAGGGATCTACACCTGCTGCCAGGGCTACTGCGACCCGACCGGTGAAGGCCGAGGCCCCGCGGGCTCGGGGGAGAGCCTTTCAGCTGACTGCGGAGGAGGTCCGCGCTGCGCCCGATGTTGTGGCAGGTATGCTGTAATTCATGTATTTATCTTTAATGTCGAGATGTTATGCTTATGTTATTATATGCGTAGGTACTTTCCTTGTGAACTCTGTGCCTGCCTTAGTGTTATTTGACTCGGGTGCGAGTAGATCCTTTGTATCTCTAGCCTTTAGTCAACATATCAGCGTTAGTCGTGAGTCGTTGAGTCGGCCTCTGAGGGTTTCTATAGCTGACGAGAGAGTGATTTGTGCCACGGAGGTTCTCCGGGGATGCGTGTTAGAGATTTTCGGGGTCGAATTCCCGATTGACCTGATTCCTATTGCGATGGGTGATGTCTGTGTCATCGTGGGCATGGACTGGTTGAGCCGATTCGGCGCTGTCATCGACTATGAGCGTCAGCTGGTGACTATACGAGACCATAGTGGGGGAGTTCTTTCGGTGTACGGTGAGGGTACCCGTTCGGGATCAGCTTTTTGTTCGGCCGCTAGGGCGAGGCAGTGTCTACAGCAGGGCTGCAAGGGTTTTGTGGCGTATATGATGGATACGCGGGAGGTTTCCGAGAGACCGAAGTCAGTTGAGGAGGTCCCTGTGGTGCGTGAGTTTCCAGATGTTTTCCCCGAGGAGCTGCCAGGAGTACCTCCTGTGAGGCAAGTAGAGTTTGGTATCGATCTAGTTCCGGGGGCCGCACCTATTGCTAAAGTGCCTTATCGTCTTGCACCTCCAGAGATGCAAGAGTTGTCCTCGCAGCTCCAGGAGTTGCTGGGGAAGGGATTCATTCGGCCGAGCAGCTCGCCATGGGGAGCACCTATTCTGTTCGTCAAGAAGAAGGATGGTTCACACCGGATGTGCATTGATTACCGGGAGTTGAACAAGTTGACGGTCAAGAACCGTTACCCGTTGCCGAGGATCGATGATTTATTCGATCAGTTGCAGGGAGCATCTTGGTTTTCCAAGATCGATCTGAGGTCAGGGTACCATCAGGTGAGAGTGCGGGACGAGGATGTCCAGAAGATAGCGTTTAGAACGCGATATGGGCATTATGAGTTTGTGGTGATGCCTTTCGGGCTCACCAATGCCCCGACTGTGTTCATGGATCTCATGAACAGGGTATGCAGACCGATGTTGGATCGGTCAGTGATTGTATTTATCGACGACATTCTGGTGTATTCGAGATCTAGAGAGCAGCATGAGGAGCATTTGAGGGAGGTCCTTGAGGTATTGAGGTCGGAGAAGCTCTATGCAAAGTTCTCCAAATGTGACTTCTGGTTGCGGGAGGTCCAATTTCTAGGACATGTTGTTAATCGGAAAGGGATATTGGTCGATCCGGCCAAGGTTGAGGCGGTGATGAGTTGGGAGGTGCCGAAGTCACCCTCTGAGATCAGGAGCTTCCTTGGGTTGGCAGGGTATTATCGGAGATTCATTAAGGATTTCTCCAAGATCGCAGTGCCGCTCACCAGATTGACCCGGAAGGGTGTGGCATTCTCATGGGGGCCCGAGCAGCAGACCTCCTTTGAGACACTCCGCCAGAGGTTGTGCGAAGCCCCGGTATTAGCTCTCCCGGAAGGGATGGAAGATTTTGTAGTATATTGCGACGCATCGATTTCGGGACTGGGTGCAGTGTTGATGCAGAGGGGTCATGTGATAGCTTATGCGTCGAGGCAGCTGAAGCCTCATGAGGCGAGATATCCCACGCATGATTTAGAGTTGGGGGCAGTAGTATTCGCTCTCAAGATTTGGCGTCACTACCTGTATGGGGTTCGATGTACGATATACACGGACCATAAGAGCTTGAAATATTTGATGGATCAGCCCAACCTAAATATGCATCAGAGGAGGTGGTTGGATGTGGTCAAGGATTACGATTGTGAGATCCTGTACCACCCAGGCAAGGCTAATGTGGTAGCCGACGCGTTGAGCCGCAGGGCGGAGAGCACTCCATTGCGAGATGTATGCTTGAGACTGACTGTGATGACTCCAGTATTGGATGCTATTCGTGGGGCACAGACCGAGGCTGCGCGGCCAGAAATGCAGAAGAAAGAGCGGGTTGTGGGGTTAATTTCAGAGTTCGTTAAGGATGGACGAGGGCTTATGACGTTTCAGGGTCGGATCTGGGTACCGTTCGTGGGCGGTACGCGTATTACTTTGATGGAAGAGGCTCATAGATCGAAATTCTCGATCCATCCCGGTGCTACGAAGATGTATTTGGATTTGAGGAAAGAGTATTGGTGGCCCTGTATGAAGAGGGACGTGGCATGGTTCGTTGAGAGGTGCTTGACCTGCCGTAGGGTTAAGGCCGAGCACCAGAGACCGCATGGCAAGTTACAGCCATTGGAGATCCCCGAGTGGAAGTGGGAACAGATCACTATGGATTTCATCACCAAATTGCCGAGGACTGCTAGGGGAGTTGACGCAATTTGGGTGATTGTGGATAGGTTGACGAAGAGTGCACACTTCCTTGCCATCAGCGAGAGCTCTTCAGCGGAGAAGTTGGCGGAGATATATGTGAGAGAAGTGGTATCTCGGCATGGAGTGCCGATCTCGATTGTTTCAGACCGTGATGTGCGCTTCACTTCCAGGTTCTGGAAGAAATTCCATGAGGAGCTGGGCACTAAATTGCATTTTAGTACCGCATACCATCCCCAGACAGACGGTCAGAGCGAGCGGACGATCCAGACGCTGGAGGACATGCTTCGAGCGTGTGTGTTAGACTTCGGGGGTAGCTGGGATACATACTTGCCCTTAGCAGAGTTTTCCTACAACAACAACCATCATTCGAGCATTGGTATGCCACCTTTTGAGCTGTTGTATGGTAGGAGGTGTCGGACCCCCATTTGCTGGGGAGAGGTGGGACAGAGAGTGATGGGCAGCACAGAGATCGTGCTTCAGACGACAGAGCAGATTCAGCAAGTTAGACAGAGGTTATTGACCGCCCAGAGCCGACAGAAGAGTTATGCAGACAGGCGCCGATCCGAGCTTGAGTTTCAAGTCGGCGACTTCGTTCTCCTGAAGGTCTCTCCTTGGAAAGGAGTGATTCGATTCAGGAAGAGGGGCAAGTTGGGCCCCCGGTATATTGGGCCATTTCGTGTGATTGTAAGGATAGGCCGAGTAGCCTATCGGTTGGAGTTGCCAGCGGAGTTGGGACAGATCCACAACACTTTTCATGTGTCGCAATTGAGGAAGTGTATAGCCGATGAGTCGGCAGTGGTTCCATTGGAGGATATTCAGGTGGATGCGAGCCTGAATTATGCCGAGAGACCAGTGGCCATCAGAGATCGGAAGATAAAGGTTCTGAGGAACAAGGAGGTACCTCTGGTGTTGGTCCAGTGGCAACACCGGAAAGGTTCGGAAATGACTTGGGAGCCGGAACGTGAGATGCGGGAGCAGCATCCGGAGCTATTTGCAGAGTGAGACTTCGAGGGCGAAGTCTAATCCTAGTGGGGGAGAGTTGTAACAGCCCGGAATCTCAGGTATTGTTAAATTATGTTTTTGGGGTGATTTAAGAGGGGACTCGGCGAGTTGGAGCCTAGACTCGCCGAGTAGGATCGCAGACCTGGTCGCGGGTTCGCGACTGGACTCGACGAGTCCAGATATGGACTCGGCGAGTCTACGCTGTTCAGCGGAAACCCTAGCCGTTTGGTTTTGGAACGTATATAATGCACTTATAGGCCGTCATTGTCTGTCTTTAGTCGACTGAGAAGAACCCTAAACGGCTGTGGGCATCTAGAGCAAGATTGAAGGATATTAGGGCCTTGAAGAAATTGTTGTGCAAAGAGGAGAAGAGTTTTGGCTAAAGGAACAGCAATGGATTCGAGTTCTGCGGTTTGGGGACACAGAGAGTGCGTTATTCAGGTAATATTTCGGATCTTTTCTGTTATGTTGATGTGTGCATGGATTTAGGGTTTATGGAACCCATTTGGTGATTAGATGGATTAGTACCTTGTTACCCAAACGATTATAACCCTGTATTAGGACCTTAGAGGTCCAGAAGGTCCCATGCTTGTGTATTTCGGGACAATACTTATCTCAGGAAGCAGTTTGATCGACTGCATGGCACGGACTCGCCGAGTCCGACGAACAGACTCGGCGAGTAGCTTGGAGATTGTCTGAAACTCGTCGAGCTGTTCTTCAGACTCGGCGAGTGGAGTCGGGGTGGCCCCGCGATTCTTCCACGAGGAACTCGTCGAGCCAAGAGGAATACTCGACGAGTAGAAAGGGAACATCAGGGGAAGTTGGGGAGGACGTCTAGACTCGCCGAGTCGCCATGGCACTCGCCGAGTCCGGTCGAGTTGACCGTTGACCGTTGACCAGAGTTGACCTAAGTCTGACTTCTTAGGGATAGTCACACTTAGAAGATATAAGTGTTAATGAGGGATATGTGATGTTATAGGGAGGTTGTAGCTCGTCGGATTGTGCACGAGTGATTGCAGGATTTGCTAGCTTTCAGCATTCACGAGGTGAGTCTTCTCACTATACTGTACCCGGAAGGGTTTGACTGTGTGACCGGAAGGTCGGATATGATATGTGATATGTATGCTATATGTGGTAAGTTATTTTTTATATGTGCTATGTATGTCATGGGCCGGAAGGCGATTATATTATGGGCCGGAAGGCAATATGTTATGGGCCGGAAGGCGATATGTTGTGTGATGGACCGGAAGGTCGGCGTGGGTAGGACCGGAAGGTTTACCCAGTAGGGACGGAAGTCCCCTGAGACACATGGACCGGAAGGTCAGGGCCTGGAAAGGCGTATGTGCGTAAGTTGTATATTGGGGAACTCACTAAGCATTTATGCTTACAGTTGTTATGTATGTGTTTCAGGAACTAGCGAGGACCGTGGGAAGGCGCCGGTGTGATCGATACACACTGAAGGATGTTTTTATGATCTTGGGATTTAGACAGTTTGTATTTGACATGATACTTAAATTATTTATGCCTTGTTTTGAATGGAAATACTTTATTTTTAAAAATGAAAATTTTTTTGAAAATTTGCGTTGTTACATTGCAGTTCCAGTTCTCAATGTTGTTGTTCAACTTGAATATGACTTGATGTAATTCAAGATTGCTATTCTAAGTCGGTAATGAAAGATGTTAACATGCTCTAATACCCCTCACTTGCCAAATTATCTAACCAAAATACGCTCTTTGACTAGACCTAGCTTCACTAATTCAACCTAAACACACTCTTAGATTGTATTGAAAAACTGCATTAAGTTTTGTACAAGCTTCCCAACAATGTTCATTTCTTGTCAAACGCTCGGAAGTGTGAAAGCATGTGATATATGTTTTACAATAAGAAAACTTATTGCTCGTTACCAATTATTAACTTAATAGAACGATTAGGTGCCCTAAAAGTTAATTAACTGCACAAAAATTCAATTCATGAAAGTGGCCAATCAAACACAAATCAATTTAGGGTTCTAGTTTAAACAAAAACATAATCACTAGAATAGAATCACAAATCAAACATCAAATCATATGCTTCAAGTCAAGCAATCAACATGTTTTAAACAAGAACGAAAAACTAGGGTTTCTTAGCCACACATGGCTAAGAACAAATCAAACAAGAAATAAGATGGAAAAATGTGCAATTACAATTTACAAATACTAGAAATAATGTTTCCAAATGATTAATGATCAATCCCTTGCAATAACCTTCGAAATCCCCTCTCAAAATGTGCTCTGGTATGTTGTGTGTGTGTAAAAATGGTCCTCAACCCGTAATATGAAAGATAGGAAAAACTGCCAAAAGTTGGTTTTTGGGTCGAACATGACCCGTTTTGATTTGTACTAAACTGACATAGCCCGTGTTCAGCATGGTCAGCGGCTCCTATTTTGGTCAACACGACCCGTTTTGAAATAGGCTAAACTGACACGGCCCGTGTTTAGCATGGTCAACAGCTCCCATTTTGGTCAACACGGCCCGTGTTGATTTTGCAGTGTAAATCCAACACGGCCCGTGTACCCCTCTGACTCCAATTCCAAACTTGATTTTTTCAACTTTTCCGTTCTTCGCCCGATCATCCCAAAATCTTCACCAATGCTTCCCGACACTTCCCAAAGTGCGTTCCAACCTCTGGTTTACCTGAAAAAGACATAAAAGTGTGCAAATAAGGTTGTTCTAGAGACTAACATGAATATGATGAAATGCAAGACAAACGAAGAACAATTATGCTAAATAGATGTATGAAAAGGGACTAAAAGGTGCACAAAATGCACCTAACAGTAACATCCTGTTTTCAGATCGTTTGTGATCAGGGTTCGTGGGCTGCAAACCAGACATGAGGGGGTCTCGGGGTTGTGACGAGTTGCTAGGAGCTTAGGGCATCTTGTCACCTATCCGTGGGTTTGAGGTTCATGGGAATCGGGGTTATATCGAGGAAGCGATGTCAGTTTGATGATTTAGCAAGATAAGTTCTTTAGTTGAAAATGTTGGCGGCAGAGTACGTTGGGTGTATGTGTGTGTACGCTTAGCGTACTCATGCACATGACTTTTAAGCACAGCCACCTAGTACGCTGGGCGTACCAGAGGGTACGTTGGGCGTACTAGGCACAAAAGGAAAAACCTTAATTAAGGAGTGTCCCAATATAAAGAATGAGATGGCCTCATTCCTGGCCTCCATTCCCAGACACCAAACCCTCCTAACCCTAAATATTCGTTCTTATAGCTAGAGAGTGCATTTGAGAGCTTGTGAGTGTAATCTTGGGTTATTGAAGTAGATAAGAAGCTTTGGAAGAGAAGGAGTGAGATCCCAGAAGTTTGGATCTGAGCTTAGCTGTGTGGAAAGCTTCACATAAAGGTATAAAGCTTCAAGCTTTATCACCCTTTTGATTTGTGCATTTATATGGAGTATTTTAGGGTTTTGTCCCAAAAGATAGAGACTTTATGAGATAAGGAGCTCTAGAGACCTTGATCTACCCCTTTTCAGTGTATTTTGTGGAGTAGAGTCATAAAAATCCAATCTTTGACATTAGGAGTAGGCCATGCATGATTTATGAGCTTCATGAGGAAAGAGGATGGGTGTTTTGAGTGTTTGTGACCTAATCAGCCATGCAAAGGCTTAAAGTCACTAGCTTTATGGATTAAGAGACATTAGGGAGTCCAGATCTGAGAAATGAGCTAAGGATTTAACGGGTTAAGACTAGGGGAATGGTCTAAAGCAAATTAAGCGTACGCCCAACGTAAGATCCAGTACGCCCCGCGTACTAGGTTGATGTCCCGATCAGTTTCATGCATGCATGAGTACGTTGAGAGTACCAAGAGAGGTACGCCTAACGTAACTCCTCTGTAGGCGTTGGTGGGCCTAAATCTTTGGGCTTGGGTGTTGGAGACTATGAGAAGGGAAAATATTATAATTATGTATTGGGCCCTTGGGTAGGGCTGGTCACTTGGACTTGAGAGTTGGGCCTCGGGAGAGCCCATTCATTATTGGGCCTTGTTGGGCCAAATAAGTTTCAGGGCGTTAATGGGCTAGTTAGTGGATTACCTTTTTACCTAATGAGTGAGATTTTGGACTTAGTTCCTAATTGAGTTAATTGTGGGTTTGGCACATAGTTAAAGGCTGGTGCGTAGCAGCAGCGTTATAAGGGTTATTCATCATTCGAGGTAAGTCTTCTCACCATACTTTACCTAGAGTGGTACTTATGTGTGATCGGAGGGTCTTATGTGTTTACATTGAGTATTATGTTATCCTGCCTTATGTTGTATGTTATGTTTTTATGTCTTTGTGATTTATGCTATGCGGAGCTTTACAGACTGGACCAAAGGGTCCATCGAACCGTGGGACTGGACGGTCCTACTGAGACACATTGACCAGAGGGTCTTACGATGATATAACCTCGAGTGGCTGATGAGCTGTATGTGTGGTATTTTGGGGAACTCACTAAGCTTCGTGTTTACCGTGTTATGTGTTATGTGTTTCAGGTTTTTCTCAGAATCGCGGGAAGGCACCGACTCGATTGTACACACCAGAGAAGAAGTTATGATTTGAGGATCCTGGATTATTATTAAATAAATATAGAGTTGTGTTTTGTAAATAAATTAAATGGGATTTTTGTGAAACGTGATATGAGAATTCTGTGATTTTTAAACGAAAAATTTGTTTAAAAATTTCCGGTGTTACAAGTTGATATCCGAGCCTTGGTTTGGGGGATTCAGATGCACCTTCAGGTATATTTGTACTCAAACCGAGGATTTGAGAAACAATTTCAAAGGAAATGATTTTTTTTAAACGAGCAAGAGTTTCTAAGAGAAAAACGAGAAGGAGCAGTGTGTACAATCAGCCTACTAAGTGTAACCTAGAGTGGTTTTATGTGTTAGTGGAGATTATTCGATGCCCGAATGCTGCTTGCTTTGTGCTTTGTGGAACTCTTCATGGTGGGAGTCGCCTACTAAGTGAATATGACGATATTTAGGAAGTAGATGACTGGCATCATAAGGAGGTCTTCAGTAGTTAATGATGGAGAAGTGAGGGGACCTAGGAAGAGCCTAGGAAGTGGCCTTAGTCAGATGAGTATGCTGATAGAGGAGAGTATTCGCTGGGAAGCGACCAGGTTTAACGGGATTGGTGATCGAGAGGGTCGAGGAGCTACTTAGGAATTTTGGGACGATCCGTGTGGAAAGTACAGGTAGATGTGGCAGGTAGTATGGGCCCGTACTACTGAAAGCAGAGGACCCGTACTCGAAATAGGGAGAATACTAAAGGTCCTAAGTAGAAGATTGAGAGGTGATCACATGATTCGAGTACCATGATTCGTGGCGGTTAGTGCTTCTGGTTTTACCAGTTGTCCTGTGGTGGTTGACTAGTCTGAGATCAGGTGATAGAGTGTGGGGCCAGAGGGCCATGTCGAGCAGGTTTTAATGGAGTATACCTGAAAAAGGGAAATCGAGTTCGTTTCCGAGGAATTTTATTGATGAAATGTTAGTTGGAGTCGCAAGGCTCAAGAATGAGTAGAGATGATGCTTATTGGAGGATTGAGGTCTGAGTCGAGCCATCGGTTGATGGATGGGACGTCACCTTCTGTGTCAAGAGTTGCGTTGTTCCCGTTTTCCGGGAGAAGCGAAGGAGATATCGAGTTTCCGGGAGAAGCGAAGGTTCTCATTCATCACACAATACAAGTTGTATGATTCCAAGTTTCTATCCAATTGAAACTTGGGCGATGAGAATCATTCCTAATTTGGTAAATTTCTGACACTACCACAAATAACATAACTAAGAATCATATTCATTTCAATATTGCTAATAATAGAAACAAACATCAATTTTCACAAATGACATTGCAAGGAATTATAAATAAGACAAAAATAAAAAATTTATTTTATTTATAAAAAACGCAGAAAAACTTGTCCTTACAAATGCAATTCAAATGAAAACTATGCTATCACATATTCCTAAGCAATCTATCATAACTCTCTAAGTAGCAGCTCAAAAATCTGATCATCGAACCATGCTATCAAAATCCATTTCTTCCCCATCAGACTTAGCTCACTTTACTTTTAAGCTTCCTTTCTTTTCTTCGATCCTACAAAACATCAAAATGCAATCTTATCACATCATGTATTATAACGCCCGTAGATTAGGGCTAGTCAATTTAGAGACGATAAGCATCAAAAATGACTTTTTAATAGAAGATTATTTAGAATGAATAATCTTAACTAAGTTGTAGTATAGGTTACAAGGATTCCATACATATAAAGAACGCTGAAATCCAAGTTATAACGAAGAAGTTATGACATGTCGAAGTTTCGCGATAGAACCGGTACGACACAGCATGACGTAAATCGTGAATTTACGTTAGAGCGATATTTAGCCTTAGCGATCTAAATAAAAGTCGTAGAGTTCGTTAAACCGTGAGTGAGCATAAAAAGAACGCCCAAATCTGACTTCGTATGAGGAAGTTAGGATTTTTCTAAGTTCCAGCTTGGCAGTATGTAGCCCGAAACTCGAACTTGAGATCGAGTGATTTTTGGTCGAAGCAATCTAAACGAGAATCGAAGATCTCGTTATTAGTAGTGCAATGATAAAAAGACAGACGAAAATGGACGTCGGATGAAGAAGTTATGAATTTATAACGGAGTTTTCCTGTCCCGGCCTACTAAAAATAAATAATAAAAATAAAATCAAAAATAGCCGACAGAGTCTAAATGAAAGTTATAGAGTGTAGTTTCACCTACATGGGGATATAAAGAACGTAAAAACGGAGCTCATATGAGGAAGATACGAATTTTTGAAGTTTATTAAATAATTAAAATATTTAATTTAAATATAAATATCCGATATTATCCAAAGGGGGGAGTCACCGGACTTATCTGGGTTACGCCAAGCGTAACTGGGGAACTACGCCCAATGTAGTGCGTAGGTTCAGCTCCTATAAAAGGGATGCGAGGGCAGCCGAGTTCCTTGCTCAATTCCTCTTCTCTCTCTCTCTCTCGTTTTACCTCGTTTTTCGTGCAAGAAATATCCCGAAGCCCCGGTATCATTCCCGAGACCCGAAGCAACTCCTGAGTCCCCAAACATCCGTAGAAGTGAAATTTCCAAGCCGAAACTCTGCCCGCGAGATGCCCGATTTTTGTGAAGATCTCCCGGTTTTACTGAAGAATACTACTTCTACAAGCCATAGTGTTGTTCGATCATCTTCTGATCAAGTGAGTGTATAGTCCCTTTCATAAACACGATTTTAATACATGTATTGGTTGAATGTATTAAGTATATGTTTTGGGTGAGTGTATAGTCCCTTTCATAAACAAGATTTTAATACAAGTATTGTTTGAATGTATTAAGTATATGTTTTGGGTGAGTGTGTAGTTACTTTTTTCTAACACAAAAATATAAATTATTAGCTATGAAATACGTGCTATGTGTTATATATTATTTGTCTATTTGAGATGGGCTTGGAATTGATGTTTTTATACTGGTGTTAAATGATTTAAACTGTGTTTGTATTTATATCTACAAAAATGTTGGGTAGAACATGGGTAGATGGAATAGTTGGTGACGATACGACTTCGTGCCTATTGAGTAAGCCTTGGTGACGATGTGACTTCGTGCCTATTTGATAAACCTTGGTGACGATGTGACTTCGTGCCTGTTGAGTAAACCTTGGTGACTATGGAGTTAGCGTCTGATAGCTATGGATTTAGTATCTGATAGATAAACTTTGGTAGCAATGGACTTCATGCCAATTCCTTAGGTAAATCCTTAGGAATAAATTAATGAAGGATAATTGGTTCTTAGGGTAAACCCTTAAGAAATAAAGGAGATATGGGGATGGGTATTTGTGTATTTGGGTTGATTGTTTGATGATTGAATAATAAATGTATTATTGTGGGTTGAAAACCCTATATGCTCACCAGGCTCCCATGCTTGACCCACTCAGTTTTCTTTGCATTACAGGTAATGACAAAAGAGTATAAGTTGGTGGACTTGATGAGAGATTTTGGATTATAGATCAGTAGTTATAAATAATTGTTGTAAGGTCTATTTTATAGTGTTTATGCTTTTGGTCTATATCGGAACATGACATCCTGAGGTTTTATTATTTAATAAAAATACATTTTATTTGAGAAATGTTATGATAAATGGTTATCATATTTTGTTTTTGGGACAAATTCTGCAACTGTTTTCTGGCCGTGAAATTGAGGATGTCACAGTTGGTATCAGAGCATTAGTTTAAGCGAACTAGGAATTTGTAGGATTTCTAGACTTAAACTTAGAATGCTAAGTGAAGATTGTGAGACGAGTGTCTGTCATATTTAAAGACACGAGGATTAGTATATTTTAGGAAAGTTGCCTAAACTGCTTTTATGTTCTAAATGTTATATGTTTGCCATATATGATATTATTTGTTCGGATCTATGGTCTGTTGCCGACCGGGTCTTGAAACCTTATGTGCTTAGGAGTCTAAGCGTACAGCTACGGTATTAGAACTAGCATGTAAACGTTTCTGAGTGATAAGGAGATTTATACATCTATCATAAATAAAGCTTTCTTATCTTAAAAAAAATTCTCGCCCGGTACACCAAACGTTTGCTTGGATGTACAAAACGTTATGGAGAAGAATCGTAGAGAATTGAATAAATGGAGGAAATGAAAGGCTGATGATAATGAATGACACCTATCGGAAGATATCGTAAGAGTGGTATCTTTCCTTTAGAATATGTCTGATAAAATAACATAACGTTTATAAGAGTACGGTACCTCTGAAGCACACCTTCGATTGGCAGGATGATGGAACGATTGGTGTAATTCTTGAAGTTGTCCCATCATCTGGAATTTCTATTACCAACCGAGTTGAAGTAGAATTGATGATTGAAGATACGCATGGAAGAAGTCCTAGTAGAGTCTAGGAAAAATTTTATGATTAATTGGACACATTTGTATGTGTTCAATTGTTTTGTGATTTTAGGACTTGGGGACTGTGAGACAATACTTGGGACGAGTATGAGTATGTGTGAATAGCAGTAGAGATCTATACTACTGGAAGCACATGAGTCACGCTTGGATTAGGTAAAGTCACAAGGTTACCAAGAAGCTAGTAATTGATCTCGTTTTATTTAAGTATGTCATTACCATTGTTTCGGTAATGACTAGTAAGATGGATGTTATTCCGACCCTAGTGGTCAGATCAAATTGAGTCGGACTAAGATGAGTTTGTTACGTGGTTCAGAGAACCAAGTTAGATGTAACATATGACTTAAGTCATAAGGTTGAAATTAATGCGATCGATAGTATCGCGCTCGTTGTTAAAAGAAGTTTGCAAATAGAAATGCTACATGCTAAAATGTGATTATATCACATTAGAACATGAAGGAAGGTTTATTTTGTTCTGGAATTTGACTCTAAGAGACCTGAGTCTAAGCATTGCATCATATGATGAGGGGTCTTTAGAACATGACCCATCAGTCTGTTACAATAGATAAAGGGAAGTATTTATCCTAAGAAGAAGAAGGAGTCCACAATAAGGATTTATTTTGTAACTCAAAGGTTACGATTGAGCGTCTAACATAGTACGAAGAGTAGATGCAAGATTGAGCATCGCCTGCGGTTAAGAAGTCCAAGAGTTAGATACTCCTTCGAAGAAACATAGAAGTTACGATTATTACCTAAGATGAAAAGATATAACGTATGGAGTCATTATACAAGTCCTATTTTTGTTGATGATTCCGGGACGTAATCATCCTAAGGGGGAGATAATTGTAACGCCCGTAGATCAGGGCTAGTCAATTTAGAGACGATAAGCGTCAAAAATGACTTTTTGATAGAAGATTATTTAGAATGAATAATCTTTACTAAGTTGTAGTATAGGTTACAAGGATTCCGTACATATAAAGAACGCTGAAATCCGAGTTATAACGAAGAAGTTATGACCTATCGAAGTTTCGCGACAGAACCGGTACGACACAACGTGACGTAAATCGTGAATTTTTCTTAGAGAGATATTTAGCCTTAGCGATCTAAACGAAAATCGTAGAGTTCGTTAAACCGTGAGCGTGCATAAAAAGAACGCCCAAATCTGACTTCGTATGAGGAAGTTAGGATTTTTCTAAGTTCCAACTTAGCAATATGCAGCCCGAAACTCGAACTTGAGATCGAGTAATTTTTCGTCGAAGCAATCTAAACAAGAATCGAAGATCTATTTATTAGTAGTGCAACGATAAAAAGACAGACGAAAACGGACGTCGGATGAAGAAGTTATGAATTTATAACAGAGTTTTCCTGTCCCGGCCTACTAAAAATAAATAATAAAAATAAAGTCAAAATTAGCCGACGGATTCTAAACGAAAGTTGTAGAGTGTAGTCTCACCTACGCGGGGATATAAAGAACGTCAAAATGGAGCTCGTATGAGGAAGATACGAATTTTTGAAGTTTATTAAATAATTAAAATATTTAATTTAAATATAAATATTCGATATTATCCAAAGGGGGGGAGTCACCGGACTTATCCGGGTTACGCCCAACGTAGTGCGTAGGTTCAACCCCTATAAAAGGGATGCGAGGGCAACCGAGTTCCTTGCTCAATTCCTCTTCTCTCTTTCCCGTTTTACCTCGTTTTTCGTGCAAAAAATATACCGAAGCCCCGGTATCATTCCCGAGACCCGAAGCAACTCCTGAAGCCCCGAAGATCTCGAGAAGTGAAATTTCCAAGTCAAAGCTCTGCCTGTGAGAAGCCCGGTTTTTGTAAACATCTCCCGGTTTCACCGAAGAATACTACTTCAACAAGCCGTAGTGTTGTCTGATCATCTTCTGATCAAGTGAGTGTATAGTCCCTTTCATAAACACGATTTTAATACATGTATTGGTTGAATGTATTAAGTATATGTTTTGGGTGAGTGTATAGTCCCTTTCATAAACACGATTTTAATACAAGTATTGTTTGAATGTATTAAGTATATGTTTTGGGTGAGTGTGTAGTTACTTTCTCCTAACACATAAATATAAAGTATTAGCTATGAAATACGTGCTATGTGTTATATATTATTTGTCTATTTGAGATGGTCTTGGAATTGATGTTTTTATATGGGTGTTAAATTATTTAAATTGTGTTTGTATTTATATCTACAAAAATGTTGGGTAGAACATGGGTAGATGGAATAGTTGGTGACGATGTGACTTCGTGCCTATTGAGTAAGCCTTGGTGACGATGTGACTTCGTGCCTATTTGATAAACCTTGGTGACGATGTGACTTCGTGCCTGTTGAGTAAACCTTGGTGACTATGGAGTTAGCGCCTGATAGCTATCGATTTAGTATCTCATAGATAAACTTTGGCAGCAATGCACTTCGTGCCAATTCCTTAGGTAAATCCTTAGGAATGAATGAAGGATAATTGGTTCTTAGGGTAAATCCTTAAGAAATAAAGGAGATATAGGGATGTGTATTTGGGTTGATTGTTTGATGATTGAATAATAAATGTATTATTGTGGGTTGAAAACCCTATATGCTCACCAGGCTCCCAATCCCGACCCACTCAGTTTTCTTTGCATTACAGGTAATGGCACAAGAGTATAAGTTGGTGGAATTGACGAGAGATTTTGGATTGTAGATAAGTGGTTATAAATAACTATTGTAAGGTCTATTTTATATTGTTTATGCTTTTGGTCTGTATCGGAACATGACATCCCGAGGTTTTATTATTTAATAAAAATACATTCTCTTTGAGAAATGTTATGATAAATGGCTATCATATTTTGTTTTTGGGACAAATTTCGCAACTATTTTCTTTAAAAGATACTTCTAATTTTAAAACAAATCATAAACAAACCGGTCTTTTCTGGCCGTGAAATTGGGGATGTCACATGTATTAAGAATCTACAAAACAAAAAACTTAACAAAGTTCGATAGTGGATTTTACCTGAAGCAGAGTCATACACGTTGACTCTCTCATCTCTTAGATCTCTCAGGTAGTCAGGGCAGCTTCGTAACGAATGTCCCTTCTCTTGGCATTAGAAACAAATGGACTTTTCTGGAATGGTACACGAGACTATCTCAGACTTAACCCTTCTCTTGCTTAGAGAAAACTTTTATGGACTTCCAATGTTGCCATTGTCCATAGAAGGTTGGGACATTGACTTACCATGAAAATTTGCTTGACCAGTCCGCCAAATCATTGCTGATTCAGCAGCAATAAACAAATAGGTAAAACCAACAAGGGTCACGTTGTCGTCCATCATATAGTATTCTCTAATGAACTCACTATATGAGTTATGAATTGATTAAAGAACCCACTCACCAATCAACTTCCTTGAGACATTGACACCCAACATCCTCAACCTGTCAATGTGTGGCTTCATCTCTAAGACGTGTGCATACACAAACTTTCCATCTTCGTGTCTTTTTGCCAATAGGGCTTGAGTGACTTTGAACTTTTCAAGTCTTTGAACATGTGGGTCTGGGAGAATTATTGGAGGAGGTGAAGGAAGTGAAGCATGATTTCCATCATCTTCATGTGGAAAACTATTTTTAAAGGATTTGGGAAGATCATAGTTGATAGACTTTAACATCTACAAAACAGGAGAAATTCAAGTTAGTTGATTGAGTCCTTAATAAAACATCCAAATGAGATATTAAGGCTAGGACCCAACACAATATTCTACAACTTGGAAGAGGGATGTCATAATCCAGTTGCAGAACATTTGAAGGTAGGTAAATGACGATCTACCAATTTCCACCATGAAAAACGAAAATTGAAAATTAGGTTTTAAATGAATTGAAACTCCTAGATCCTTTGAGATTCATTGAACTTTTCAATGACATGTTTAATCTTGATAATGCCCTTCATGTTTGTGACTGGGATGCCAAGGATCACAAACAAGGTGTGGATAACCATGCAAATTAGCTTGGTACTCTTGAAGACGTATATCACCTAATCAATGTGCAGGTTAACCACACACGCTCCATTGATCTATGATAATCTACGAGCTACCCATTTCCATCCTTCATTTGTCCCATATAGTGTGCCGGTTAACCATACATGCTCCACTAACGACCAACAAGGTGCAATGTGCAATTTCATTGATTATCACCAAATCCACATTTTCCCTAAAGTAACTAAGACTTGGGAATTTATAAAAGTGTTTAGTTACTTCATATTTCATTCTACTTATAATGGAAGATTGTGTCTCATCCTACTCGTTCGGCTAACGAACCTCCACTAGTCAAGAGTGTGGTGGGTAAGAGTGGATACCCAATGACGATCATTTTACAGACTGCTTCCTTAAACACCTCTTATAGACCAACTTCGTGAATGAGGCCTACTAACGGTAATACTGACTTTTACTTATACATATATAATATTAAAATTTTAATTCTATATACGATAAGGGTGTATTTTATACTTATAAAATACTAGGTGGTTTAATCTTTTAACAAATTATACTTTTAATTTGATTAACTTAAACCATATAATTATGGATTTATTAATTATCTCTTTTAATTAACCACTTAATTAATTTAATAAAACCGTAAGGGTTTAATTTGAACTTTTCAAAATACTAGGGTCGTAGAATTTAATATTTCAAAATTAATACTTTATAATTAAATATTAAATTCCAAAACTTAAGGAAAAATTTTGAAACTTTTCAAAATATTAGGGTTTAACTATTTAAATTTCAAAAAACTAAAACCTTTTAGTTTAAATTTAAACTATAAAACTTAG
The DNA here is from genome assembly GCF_002870075.4 of Lactuca sativa. NCBI lineage: Eukaryota > Viridiplantae > Streptophyta > Magnoliopsida > Asterales > Asteraceae > Lactuca > Lactuca sativa. The sequence continues at coordinate 56,452,256 of NC_056625.2, forward strand.
AGGGTGTAAATTGAAACTTTTCAAACTTACCAGGTCAAATATTTGAATCATAATAATCATATATCATCCATATTTAACCAAATCCATTAATTTTGATAAGGATAATCATTCCAAACATAAAAAAATCGATTTTAGGCAATAAAAACGAGTTTTCGTAATTATCCTTAACAAAATCTGCTCAAAAAATCAAAAATCCCGACAACAGCACCCTGCACTCGCCGAGTTCAGGTAACTCGCCGAGTCCACTGATGGACACGCCGAGTCGGCGTCGCAGACAACAAAAATTCGACTTTTTGATCCTTTAGCAGTTCACTTTTGTATCTATTCAACTAGAAAAACGACCTACGCTTTGATACCACTGATGGGTTATGAGCATAACATCATTCCTATGGTGTTCATGCAACCCTAATTGCTTTGATCTAGGTTTTTCTAATTAAACATACAATATTGAATACCAAAGCAATAAACCCTAATTGACTAGCATATAAATCTGAAAATCACATATAATTAGGGTTAGGAATATTACCTTGATTGTTATGTAGCAATAACAATCAAAAACCTCCTTGATCTTGACTTCTGAAAGCCTAGTGCCTCAAATGTTGCACCTCCAATGGAGTCACAAACACCACTAGCAACAAGATGACTTAGGAGAGGGAGGAGGAGGCACAAAATTCGTCCTAGGGTTCTCTCTAGAGGTCCAGGACGAATTTGGTGGCCTTTAGGGTTCCTTTTATAGTTAGGCTTCTAGGGTTATCAACTATGAAACCCTAATCCAGTTGCTTAGTCCTCAAGTAGCCCAAAGATCCTTCCAGAAGGCTCCTTGGACGATTTCTATATGGACTCTCATATAGAATTTTTCCATTGCTTCCTTATGGATCTTAAGCCCAACTCTATAACTATCTTATAATTACAGTATCAGCCCCTTTGATTTAATTAATCTCTTTTGACCACAAAATTAATTATAAATTAATTCTTGATCAATATTAATTAAACAATATGATTTATCTTTTAACATATTATTCATATAATATATTAATAAATCATAATTAATCCTCTTTCTCCTTAATTCATCATATCGGTTGCTATGTTGAAGGCAACCCAAAAGGACCATACTCATAATCGGGTCAAGTACATACCAAAATAGTTATGGGATTAGACACCTAATCCAACAGAATCTACGATAATAACCCGCCAAACCAAGAAAACTTTGAATCTCGGATGGAGATCTTGGAACCTCCCATTGCATCACGGCCTCAACCTTGGCCGGATCGACCATAATACCATCCTGGTTGACAAGGTGCTACAGAAACTGCACCTCATGCAACTAGAACTCACACTTGAAGAACTTTGCAAAAAGTCTCTCCCTCCTCAATGTCTCCAGCACTTCCCTCAAGTGCTCCTCGTGCAGCTCCTGACTCTTGGAATAAACCAAGATATCATCAATAAATACTATCATAGACCGATCCAACATCAGCCTGTACACGCGGTTCATGAGATCCATAAACACGACTGGAGCATTGGTGAGCCCAAAAGGCATCACCACAAAATTGTAATGACCATGACGAGTCTGGAAAGCTAGTTTCTGCACATCCTCATCCCTAACCTCATCTGATGATAACCTGATCGCAAATCAATCTTGGAGAACCAAGATGCACCTTGAAGCTGGTCAAAAAGATCATCAATCCTCGGGAGTGGATAACGGTTCTTCACCGTTACCTTGTTCAACTCCCGGTAGTCGATACCCAAAAATTCTTCCATCAACGACTTTAGTTTCCATTATACGAATATTTAATTTTGTTAAGTTATTTTGGTTCTATGTTACAAAAATATGAAATAAATTAATTAAAAAGGGTGTCAATTATTATCTGAAAGAATTAATCAATAATTAAAAAAATATATAAATATAATATTTAATTTAAGGAAATTTTAGGGTAAATATATTTTACTTAAGGGTCTAAATGAAGTTGAGTGACCGATGTGTCAGAAATAAAATTAAGTTGTGAAGAAATAGAGGTTAGGGTAGATTATGAAAATGTGAGGAAAGATGAGGTATCATTATGGAAACATTACAAATGAAACGGAAGATAAATCTCCAAAATAGAGCCCATGCATATCCTTCCATTTCTTACGTTATGAACCTCCCATAAACCTGTACTACCACTCAATGTTTTTTTTTTGCTCTAGAGAGGCGCTGCAGTAAGAGAGAAAATAAGAAGTAAAGAGACGGGACGAAAGGAAGGAGATCATCATGTATGTGATCTCTCTCTCTCTCTCTCTCTATATATATATATATATATATATATATATATATATATATGAGGTTTTCGATGTTCGATGTCCAGTAAAATTCTCCAACGATCCCCAATGTTAGAAACAAGATGCAACAAGAATAGAAAACTAGAGAACGGGGAGGAGGTGGGTGCTTACTATTCCCGAATCTCCAGGATGTAGGTAAGGACCAAGCAACAACTACTTTTCAACGCTGTGATTTTTCGGTGGTATCGAGAGAGAGTGAGGTTGTTGTGTTTACCTAATGGAGCTCCGTCAATAGAAGGAGAAAGTAGCAATGATGTCTCCTACTGGTTGCTTTCATGTGGTTCTTATTTTTTCCATCAGAAAGAAATGAAGGAACTAGATATGAGGTCACTAGGAAAGCTACACAAATTCCCCTTGAGTGGTTCGGCGGCAATGATCAAATCTGATGGGAAACGAAGGAAATCCCATGAAGCAAAGGAAGATATATCATACATACTTGTAAAGCTAACATTTTTTCTTGAATCTCATGTATTTGAAACCCCCATTTTTTAACTTCCTCAAACCACATTCATTTGAAACCCCCTTTTTAACTAATGCAACCCAAAAGTTTTCTTAATTATGATTTAACACCCAAAAGTTTTATAACTTATATTATGTTTAATTAGAATTTAGTGAAAAGTTTACTATAAAAAGGTCAATCTTTTGTGTTTTTTGTGTTATATAAAATCTTACATGTAAGAAGGATGTGATAACATCAATGTTTTGCTTGGAATATCTTTCAACCAAAACATACTTATAAAGCTAGCATTTTTTCTTGAATCTCATGCATTTGAAACCCCATTTTTTAACTTCCTCAAACCACATTCATTTGAAACCCCCTTTTTTAACTTATGCAACCCAAAAGTTTTCTTAATTATGATTTAACACTCAAAAGTTTTATAACTTATATTATGTTTAATTAGAATTTAGTGAAAAGTTTACTATAAAAAGGTCAATCTTTTGTGTCTTTTGTGTTATATAAAATCTTACATGTAAGAAGGATGGAATAACATCAATGTTTTGCTTGGAATATCTTTCAACCAAAACAAATGAAGTTTTTCTATTCTTTCTTTATGTTCAGTTTCTCATTTAATCGCTATATGTGATTTGTATGTATTACTCAATCTTGAATGTGACTCTTCAAACATCAATGTTTTGCTTGGAATATCTTTATGATTCTTCTTTTTCAAGAAAAATATTTTGATTGCAGGTTAGTGAAGAATTGTCATCAACTTTCTATGGTTGAATGGTGTTAAATGAAGAAAGAAGATTCAGAAAACGGATATATGTTTTTTTTTGTTTGAGCAAAGTTGACGAATATTTGTTTTTTCTTTTGATTTAAATGTATGTTTATGTAACATCTTTATTTATATATTCAACCACCTAATGCTTTTATTTATTTGATTATAGTTTTTCTATTTTGATTATGTTTATTTTCTATTATTTATATGTATTACTCAATCTTGAATGTAACTCTTCAAACATCAGTGTTTTGCTTAGAATATCTTTCTGATTCTTTTTTTTCAAGAAAAATATTTTGATTGCAGGTTAGTGAAAAATTTTCATCAAGTTTCTATGGTTGAATGGTGTTAAATGAAGAAAGAAGATTCAGAAAACGGATATAGGTTTTTTTTGTTTGAGTAAAGTTGACAAATATTAGTTTTTTCTTTTGATTTAAATGTATGTATATGTAACATCTTTATTTATATATTCAACCACCTAATGCTTTTATTTATTTGATTGTAGTTTTTCTATTCTGATTATGTTTATTTTCTATTATTTTTTTGTTGGTTATCCTATAAAACGTATTTAAAAGACAATATTTAAAATGTAACATAATTTTTAACATTTGATATGTAATTATGATAGACTTATCATGTTATGTTCTTCATATGAAAGTAATTTATCCATATTACTACGACAAGAATTACATATGACATTTACGAATATATATATATATATATATATATATATATATATATATATATATATATATATATATATATATATATATGATTTGTTTAACATGTATATGCACTTATGTATGTTATAAATTTATAATTAAATATCTTTATGTTTAATAATTGAAGGGATTAAAATGATGCATCAAAACCAATTATTTAGACGAATAATAATAATAATAATAATAATAATAATAATAATAATAATAAATACAAATTTCCATGTACCACATTCATTTGAAACTCACACTACAACTTAAGAGTTTTGTAATTTATGTATATTTATTAGTTACAACTCAAGAGTTTTTAACTTATGATTATTAATTAGTAATCACTAATAACTTTTTATTTTCCTTTCTTTTATAAGGTTGTAAGGTTTTGCTCGTTAAAAACATTAATGTATTTGAATAGATTTGTGATTTAAATATGAAGAGTTAATATAAATGTTTTAATAGATGTTTTAGTGTTTTATGTTATTAAAAGTTATAGTGTTTATTTTTCATATTTTTTATTATTCGTTGTATATATATATTAATACAAATGTTATAATAGATGTTTTTCTATTTTTATGTTTCTAAAAGTTGTAGTTCATATTCTTGTTCATATGTTTTGTTACTCGTTATATTATCATTCATTTTATATATAATTTACACAATTTTAAACGATTTATAAAATTATCAAATAGTTGTATATATCACAATGACTTAAAAATTAAACTATAATGCTTAATAAAACTAATATGGTAACTATATGTTTGTTTTACAACTAACATTTTGTTTCAAAGTAGAAATATTAAATAATAATTTGGTAAAAGTTATTATTTTAACTATATAATTCTATTATCGCGCAACGCACGAGGATTCGCCTAGTATTTATATATAGACATATGAGAATGATGAGATTAATTATGACATTGATTTTTGTTTGGAGTATAGAAGCATGAATGGAATTAAAGACTGCATCATGCAATGATCCGCTGCTGGTATGTAGTGGTGTGGCAGGAGATAGTTAGGAGATGGATTTTGTAAGGGCGGTGTGGGCTATCTCATCGAATTAATGCAGTAACTTAAGGTTTCGACAGGAGTTGCATCAGAATGGAACTGGTTCAATGGCTAATCCGGGGTTAGAAATAATAGAGGTGGTCTTCTGTGGTGGGCATAAAAGTATGAAAATCATGACGGCAACCTATTCATGATAAAAAGTCGTGATTTGTGGGTTTCAATAAGGTATCATCGCTTACCTTCTTATATATAAGTTAATGTTGGATATATATAATATTTTATATATTGAATAGGTAGGTCAGGTGTCATATATTTAGCATATATATGTGAAACGTAAAGGTGGATGAATAGGGATGGCAAAAAAACCCGAACCCGACGGGGAAACCCGAAACCCGATCATTTCGGGTCGGGTAACGGGTCGTTATCGGGTTTTTTATCGGGTTCGGGGCAGGGAATGGGTTATCCTCGCCCCGACTCGCCCCGCCCCGATTATATATATATATATATATATATATATATATATATATATATATATATATATATATATATATATATATATATATATATATATATATATATATATATATAATATGTTCTAAAAAATTTGCTGTTAATTGTATATGTTCAAATATAAAATACTTATCGTGGATAATTTTTTTAGTTATTAACAATCTTGTGTTAATGATCATTTTTATGTGTTTTGACGCATTAAACAAAACTTAAATCAAATAATTTTTTATATAACGTCCAGTTTATTTTATTAAAGTGATGCATCATGTTTTTAATTTAAAAGAGTTGCTAGAACATGTATATTTTATAAGACATTGGGGTATCCTAAAAGAGAATAAAGATTTCGTTATCACTTATTGTAAACCCGATAAGATACCCGAAACCCGACGGGGAAACCCGAAACCCAATGGGGCGCCCCGATAAGATACCCGAAAGTTATCGGGGCGGGTTTGGGAATCCATGCCCCGCCCCGAACCCGCCCCATTGCCATTCCTATGGATGAAGCATAATGTCACCATTTAATTAATTTACGTAATGAATTATTTTTATGTAATTAATCAAATGGTGATAGAATATGATCTCTAACAAAATGATAAAAATTGCAAACGGCAATATGTATGAAATTGTTGGTAATTTAATTTCTATGTAAATATTATAACCATATGTAGTTATGTTATTATCATATACGTAAAATGATATTTAGGTTATTAAATTATAATTTAAGATAGTAAAAGCCTAAACTAAATATTACAATAATTATGGTTTAGGTGTTTTGTTGAATTAAGGAGTTACGATGTTACGATTGGAGCGATATGTAATCTGCAAATTACGAGGTGAGTTCATAGTTTTAACTCACTAAGGTTGCATTATTGAAACGTGCAATCCGTAGATGGTGATTTGATTCACTTTAGGATGACCATGCCATTACTTGTGTTTGATAATGATATGATATTTGTGATGCTAAAATACGCTTTGTCCTAATGCCATGGTATGACCTAATTGCTATGTTGCTTACACTTTGATGCACTTGATGTATACGACATGCTAGCTTAAGTTATTTGAAATATGATGTATGGTTATGTTTTGATGTGTTGGTTATGAATACATTGCATGTTTAATACACATTTATATGGTATGCATTACATGCTTTACTTTATGTATAAATGACATTACGGGGTTATGCGTAGTGGGTTTGGGTAGTTTGATGATATTTGCCTAAAACCTTATCTGGATCATTGAGGGTGCCTAGTAGGTTGAAAGAGTACCTATAGGAAGAGCTATAGCCACAACGGTGATTAGTTTCCAGTCTTTCTAGATGACCGTGTGACACATTGTTTGCGGGCACTTCGGTGTTCGTGGGCTGGAGTGATGTTGGTCCCTCGTTCGCGGCCAGCGCAAACATCACGTGGGAATCAAGAGGTGTATCGTTGGAATTGGCACCGTTTGTACCGATCCTGAACGACACCGCAGGGTACTTGTACTTTGCAAAGTCGGAGTAGCGAAAGTGGAGTCACGGGGTTGGTGTTTCGGGTGGAAGTCATGAGCCACTTAGAGCATTCGGTTGGCCATGCACACAAGTAGTGAACGGGGTGTTTCTCTTGGATTAGGTAGCACTAAGAGACATTTTTCTATCAATCGGTTGGATAGATATAATAAAAGGTTGAACATGTAACAAATGGCTGGTTGCATATTAAAAGGTTGAATATATAACAAATGTTGATTATTAACAAAAGGTTGAACATGTAACAAAAGGTTGGTCGCATATTAAAATGTTGAATATATATCAAAGGTTGCTTATTAATAAAAGTTTGAACATTTAAAGGTTGCTTATATATGAAATGTGATTAATTATATGCTATGCAGTTGCTTATGTGGTATTTAGTTGATCATATATGTTATGTGGTAGAATTGTGATTAAACATATATGCATGTATGCGGTTGAATAATTATGATATGCAGTTGTTTTCTAGGTGGTATTTGTCTATCATTTTTATGCTTCATCATAAAATGAATGATTGACCCATTTGGGGTTTTATGTTTTATGTGCAACTTTTTGAACTCACTCAGCAGGGGATGACACTTGTATCTTTTCTCTATTGTGCCTTATGATTGGTGTAGGCAGTCTAGAAGATTGGCCTTGGTGAGAGGGGTTCTTATGGGTAGTAGATTTATATTAACGATACCACTCTTGGACACGTTTTTGATTATTTACTTTAAAGTACTATTGTTTACATTTTAAATGGTTTGGAATTATGTTTGAATTTTTGAAGTAACATTATGGTTTCGAAAATGTTTTGAATAAAAAAACTAAGTCTTCCGCTAACGTATTTTGTTAAATAAATGTTTTAAAAAGAAAAAAATTATGGTAAAAATCACGATGTTAAACCGAGCCTTCTTTATCTCCTCGTCCGCAACATACCACGAAACCAGAAGCCCCCTCTCTCTAAACATAACGGTGATCTTAGCCACCGTCTTAGTAGTCTGGCGGAGATCCTGAAACTCCCATGCCAACTGCTACACCTTAATCACTGGTGCAAACTCAACTCGGAACCTAATCGAGAAATCATCCCATGACATCACATGAACCGCATCATCACCCACTACAAGACCAACCTCCTCCCACCAGTCTCATGCCCTGTCCTTCAAAAGGCAGGAAGCTAGTCTGAACTTGTCCCCTTTGGGACAACGACTGGTGTAGAAGTCATTAGCAACATCTGCTAACTACCTCATGCTCGCTATCGAGTCCCTCACCCTGTGATAATATGGAGCTCCACGTTCCCAGAACTCCTTGAAGGTCAAAGAACGCATCCCAACCAAAGCCACCATCTTAGCGCGAAAGGCGCTCAACCGCTCATCTAGAATCTCTAGTATACCCTCTCTGACCGTGCCAAAGATCACAGGAGTCTGCTCAAAGATACTACGCGTAATCTCAGACGAGATGAACTCCCCCGTCTGGTCATCAAGTTGCCCGAGTCCATAACCTAAGCCCGAACCCTCACTAGCACCAGAACTACCAATAGGTCTACCTCATAATGTCACCATACTAAAAATAGACCATATAAACCATCAAAATGCCCATATATATATATATATATATATATATATATATATATATATATATATATATATATATATATATATATATATAGGGGGAATCACAAACTCCAAAGGTTCCATGGTTTCATCGCATCCCGCCTTGAATTGAGTAAGGATCCTCTGCTTTCAGTAGTATGGGCCCATACTACCTTCCACATGTATCCATACTTTCCTCAAGGACTGCCTTTACTCCACCAAGTCACTCTATATCCATACAATTATCCCTCTCAGATAAGGCTCCCTAACACTAGATCTCATCCTAGGTTTTCCTAGGGCAAACTCCACTCCACTCTCTGCCATCAGCTGCAGAATAACTCCCGCTAACTTCCTCTAACTAGCTTACGGATATAATTACATATTTACAAAAACCAGATAATTCTTCGAATGAGAGGTCTCACACTACAACGGTTAGAATCAGACTAGAGTTGTGCAGTAGAGTTAAAACATAGCCTTCTTAAATTATTTAGTTATCATAATATGTAACTTAGCATATTCGCTTACTAGTTAGCTAAAGCTAGTTGGAACTCCTATAAAACACAAAGCAAGCAGCATTTGGGCATCAAGTAGCCAAGTTCAAACATTGCCTCATCAAGCCACCCTATCACTGACTAATCACAACACATGCCTCGACATCAGCCACAATATCTGTCACTCAAGCACCAGACAGGAAATATATGGGAACACTTCCAAAGTGTAACAAGTGTAACTACCATCACACAGGAGTTTGCCAGATTCCACACTGTATCAACTGCAACATGAAAGGACATACCGCCCGCTTCTGTAGGACCCTGACCCAGCACATCGCTTCAACCACCAATACTGGTGTAAGTCTAGTATGCTACCTATGCAGTGAAACGGGACACTTCAAGAGGGAATGTCCAACCGAGAGAAATTATGTAGGAACAGGAGGAGTGTGACAATCGAACCATCGGAAGTAACAAGGAACCTTGTTAGGACTTTTGGAATGTTTCAAAACAAGAACAATTAAGTACCATATGTTTGTAATATGCGTGGTGTGTTGCTAAGATTAACGTCTTTTAAAAGTAGTTAAAATACTGTCTCATTCAATTAAATCAAAACACTTATGTGCATCGAGCGATCATCGAGAGATCTATTAGGAACCCTAATATGAACATCATCGCTAACTATCAGAACACATATACTACCATCACTAGCTATTGTGGTATAAATCATTTGCAGTAACAATAACATTGATCAAAACGGAAAACACTAAAAAGAAACACAGGATGCACTATCACTCTAACGAATACCTCGTACGAATACGACTTAATACATGTGTCATCGAGGAAATCTGGTGTCGTCATTCGATATGGATTGGTTTGGATCATCACCTTATCAATTGCACATGTTACGAGAAGACCCTCCACCTAACTAGGTGAATATCAAAACCCTCGTCTCTCATATCCCTAAATCTAACTCTGACTCTCTGGTCACCCTTCATTGCGAAACCCCAAAGTGCTCTCTGGAGGTGTGTTATACCTTCTGTAACCTTTTCAAATTATTCCTAGTAAGCCCTTCGAGAATATCACTCATATAGTAGGTCAAGATCAAGCACGGAAGCTTGGGAGAATATGGTTACTTCGAACTTGGTTCTCCGAACCACGTAACATACTCATCGTAGTCGGACTCCAATTGGATATGATCGCTAACAACAACTATCTTACTAGTCATTACCGAAACAATGGTAAGGACACACTTGAACAAAACGGAATCAATTACTAGCTTCTTGGTAACCTTGTGACTTTCCCTGATCCGAGTGCGAGTCCTGTGCTTCCGGTAGTATATGCATCTACTACCTTTCACACCTACTCATACTCGTCCCAAGTATTGTCCTGCAGTCGACCAAGTCACCATACAAGAAAATCAGACAATCATTCAACACACCAGTTAGCAAAACTAGGGTTTATATTAATTCCTTGAAACGATTTACACAAAAGTTCAAGTTCACCCTATACTATGCCTATAATAGGCTACACCACATGTTACTTTTCGTATCGCTACTTTATAACTTGATCTTTAGATATAAAATCCTTATTCCTGATTCCTTGCATTGCCATTTGCTTCATCAAGGATCATTTGAAATGCTCTTGCCTTTGGCTTTGGCGGCACATTTGGCTTTGTAATCTCTTCCCTTCCTGGGCAGTTTTGTTTGAAGTGTCCTTCTTCACCACACTTAAAGCAGGCTTCTCTTTTGTTTGGGCATTTGCTGGCGTAATGACCAGTCTTCGCGCATTTGAAGTAGGTCATTTATTTAGAGCATTCCCTAATGTGCTTCCTCTTGCACTTGTCACACCATTGTGCTCCTTCTTCGAGCTTCTTCGAATCAGACTTCGAAAATTTTCTCTTCTCATCGGACCTTGAAGATCCTTCAATATTTATTTTCTTGCCCACATCGATTCTCTCCAGACCCCTTTCCTTTAACTGGGTCTCCACATTTCTAGCTGCTCGGATTGCTGTCTTCAAAGTAGTTGCCATCTTGACCGTTGGGCCAAAGTCGGCAGGCAGTCCATTTGCGAACCTCTCAATTTTTGAGAGTTCAGTTGGCACTAAGTATGGAAATAACTTCATCTTTTCGGTAAATGCAGTAGCATAATCATCAATGCTCAATTTACCTTTCTTCAGGTTCTGGAATTCATTGTTCAGATCAATCAGATCTATCTCTGAGCAGCACTGCATCTTTAACTGCTCCATGAATGATTCCCAAGACATCCTCAGGGCTTCCCCTCGAGGCATCATATCTGCCAGTAACTTCCACCAACTCAAGACTCCGGTCTTCAGTTGTCTAACTGCAAAGACAGTCTTCTGTTTGTTGCTACAGTCGCAACTCTCAAACACCATCCCCATTTCGGAGAACCAGTCTATAATCTCAACAGGCTTTGGGCTTCCAGAAAGACTTGGCGGCTTGGCACCCAAGAAATTTTTATACATATGCCCATCCCTGTTTCTTTCCCTTTCTAGGTCATTCCTTTCTGCCACTAGGGGTTCTGCTTGTCCAACAGTCCCACTGTAGTTACCTCCCTCCGACGGCCCTCCATTCACTTCGAGCTCTTCCACTTGAAGTGACAGTTCCTCACGATTCTGTTGGCGTAATCGCCTTGTCTCCTCCATTTGGCGATCCAACATCATCTGCATCATCGCTTGCACCCCAGCCATCGTCATTGGCTCTGGTGTTGCTGCTACAACAGGTGCTTGCTCAATCACAAGTGGTTGATTCATGTCTTCGTTCACGTTTCCAACTCCACTTCTAGTTCTTACCATTTTTGATCTACACACCGAATATGGTGAATTCAGATCCTCAATCACGATAGATAATTAATTCTTCCTTATCACTCCGAAACGTTTACATGCTAGTTCTAATATCGTAGTCGTACGCTTAGAATCCTAAACACATAAGGTTTCCAGATCCGGTCGGCAACAGACCATGGATCCGAACAAATAATAGCATTGATATAGCTATCTCACAAAACATTTAGCACATAAAAGCATCTTAGGCATCATTCCTAAAATAAACTAGTGCTTGTGTCAATTTAGGTGTACTACCCAACATATTTTAGACACACTCCTCACAATCATTACTTAGCATTCTAAGTTTAAGTTTAGAAATTTCCTACAATTTCCTAGTTTGCTTAAACTAATGCTCTGATACCAATTGTGACATCCCCAATTTCACAGCCAGAAAAGACCGATTTGTTTATGCTTTGTTTTATAAAATAAGAGAAATCTTTTAAAGGAAACGGTTGCGGAAATTGTTCCCAAAACAGGATATGATAATAATTTATCAAAACATTTCTCAAAGAGAATGTATTTTCATTTAATAATAAAACCCCGAGATTTCATGTTCCGATACAGACATATAAGCATAAACAGAACTTACATTCAGTTACACTAATGATTTATATCTCCTTTAAATCTCTCTGTGAAATATGTCTTTGTATCGATACCTGTGATACAAAGAAAACTGAGTGGGTCAGGCTTGGGAGCCTGATGAGCATATAGGGTTTTCATCCCACAATGTTATATCATATATTTATAAATATAAAACATTCAAACTTGTACAATTTCACCATATAAAGGCAACTCTTATCCCACCCCATCGATCCTCACAACGACACGATTTAAACTCTCGTATCTAAAATTTTCCTCTTTACCTGATCCTTACTCACAGATCTAAAACTATCCTCTTCACCCGATCCATACTCACGGATCTAAAACTAACCTTTTTCACTTGATCCATACTCACGGATCTAAAACTAACCTTTTCCCCTGATCCATACTCACGGATCAAAAACTACCTGATCCATACTCACGGATCTAAAACTAACCTCCTGATCTGATCCATACTCCCGGATCAATAATTGTACCCAATCCATACTCCCGGAATAAGGACAATTAACTATACCCTAATCCTGATCTGATCCATACTCCCGGATCAATAACTGTGCCCAATCCATACTCCCGGACTAGGGACAATTAACTTAGTCTTAATCCATACTCCCGGACTAATAACAAGTTTTATCTCTTTACCTAATCCATACTCCCGGATCTAAAACTAACTTCTTGGTCTAATCCATACTCACGGATCTAAAACTAACCTCTTGATCTGATCCATACTCACAGATCTCATCTACCCATGTCCTACCCAATATATTTGTAGATATAAATTACATATACAGTTTAACTCATTAAAACCTATATAGTTCATCCATTCCACCAATATCTCAAATAAACAACAATATATAAACACATAACACGTATTTCGTAGTAAATACTTCATACTTATGTGTTAGAAGAAAGTAACCACACACTCACTTGATTAGAAGATGATCGGACAGCACTACGGCTTGTAGAAGTAGTATTCTTCGGCAGATCTGGAAGATCTTCACAAAAATCGGGCTCCTCGTGGGCAGAGCTTCGGCACGGGAATCGCACTTCTCGGGATCTTCGGGAATCTCAGGAGCATAAAAATTCTTTCCAAACTTGGATATGAAATTCGGGATGTCAGGATGGCTTCGAGGGTTTAAACGCAGAGCTTCGGCACGAGAAAGAGAGGAAATAAGCAAATATGCTCGGAACCCTCGCACCCCTTTTATAGGAGGCTGAACCGCCTCGGTACGCTGGGCGTACGAGGTTACGCGGGGCGTACTCCGGAAATCGTCACTGCATGCGTATGCGAGGCACTCGAGTCCGAGGTTGGTCATGCTTCACTGTACGCTGGGCGTAACCTGGATAAGTCCGGTGACTCCTCCTTCGGATAATATCGGGTTTAATAATTAAATTTATATTTTAATTATTTAATAAACTTAAAAAATTCATATCTTCTTCATACAAACTTCGTTTTCGACGTTCTTTATATCCACGCGTAGGTGAGACTACACTCTACAACTTTCGTTTAGACTCCGTCGGCAAATTTTGAATTTATTTTTATTATTTATTTTTAGTAGGCCGGGACAAGAAAACTCCGTTATAAATTCATAACTTCTTCATCCGACGTCCGTTTTCACCTATCTTTTTATCGTTTCACTACAATTAACAAGATCTTCGATTCTCATTTAGATTGTTTCGGCTAAAAACCGATTGGTCTCAAATCGAGTATTCGGGCTGCATACTGCTAAGTCGAAAGTTTAGAAAATCATAACTTCCTCATACGAAGTCAGATTTAGACGTTCTCTTTATGCATGCTCTCGGTTTAACATATTCTATGACTTTCATTTAGATCGCTAAGGCTCAATATCGCTCTAACGTAAATTCACTATTTACATCGCGCTGTGTCGTGTCGGTTCTGTCGCAAAACTTCGACTGGTCATAACTTCTTCGTTATAACTCGGATTTTGGTGTTCTTTATATGTATGGAATCCTTGTAACATATACTACAACTTAGTTAAGATTAATCCTTCTAAATAATCTTCCACCAAAAGTCATTTTTGATGCTTATCGTCTCTAATTGACTAGCCCGGATCTACGGGCGTTACACAGAATCACCCATCCAACCTTCTTACCAACCCTAATTACATACGACCTATGTGCACGAGTTAATGACAGATAGACCAGGCACGAGTCCTACCAGGAGCTTCGAGACAAGGCTGCCCAGAAGTGCAAATGGGTATTCTACCATCCGAATAAGTCTAGTCGCGTAAACTAAACCCATATGCCCCCACCGATTTAATCAAATGAGAATCACTACAGTAGGCCCTATGCAACGCTCCGAGGAGAAGTTATTACTTATGACTTAAGACAGCTAAAGACGTACAGAGTCAGCTAGGTCATGCATGACCTCGAACTAGGAGCGGTAGTATTCGCCCTAGAGATCTAGAGGCGCTATCTCTACGACACGAAATGTGCAATCTTCACCGATCATAAGAACCTAAAAAGGCAAGAGCGGCAGGACATGTTATCCCATTAACCGGATCTGGACACCGAAGTTGAAGGAATCAGAAATGACGTCGTGATCAAAGCACACAAAAACTCGCCACTTAGTTCATTCAGGTCCAGACCAGATCTATCTGGACCTTAAGAAACATTATTGGCGGCCGAACATGAAAACCTACATTGCTACATATGTGGACAAGTATCTGACTTGTGCCAAGGTCAAGGTAGAATAACAGAAGCCTTCGTGTTTCCTACAACAACCAGTGATACCCGAAAGGAAGTAGGAGCGGCTAACCATGGACTTCATAACCAAGTTACCCAAGACAATGGGTGGTCTCGATACCATTTGGGTAATTGTTGATAGGTTGACCAAATCCGCACACTTCTTACTAATCAAAGAAACCGACCAAATGGAGGAATTGACTTGAACGTACATCAAAGAGATTATACGACCATATGGTCTGTCAATATCCGTTATCTCTGACAGAGATAGTAGATTCACTTCGCGATTCTGGCAACCCTTACAGAGACTAGACTAGGCTTGATTACGACCTACCACCAACAAACCGACGGGCAGAGCAAAAGAAACTGTTTAAACCTTGGAAGACATACTAATACGTTGGGTGATTGACTTCAGTGAAGCGTGGGAATGCCCACTTACCACTCCTTAAATTTTCACACAACAACTATCACCCTAACATCAAGGTCACTCCATTCGAAGTTCTTAATAGTCGCAAGGGCAGATCACCAATGCGTTGGGTTGAAGTGGGAGATACACAGCTAGCGAAGGGACCAGTCCCCAACAGTGCCCTCACTGGCCCTGAAAATCATAAAGGAGACAACGGAAAAGATCATACAAATTCGATAAAGACTGAAAGCATTTCGAGATCTACAAAAGAGCTACGCAGATAAACGACGCAAACAATTGGAATTCCAAGTTGGTGACCGTGTACTACTGAAGGTCTCACCGTGGAAAAGAACGATACGTTTTGGTAAACGTGGGAAACTAAATCCAAGATACATCGGGCAATTTGAAATCCTTGCTAGGATTGGCCCAGTAGCATACAAACTCCGAATGCCTCAGGAATTTAATAACGTACATCTTACCTTCCATGTATCGAACTTAAAAGAAATGTCTATCCGACGAGACCCTCGTGATACCACTCGAAAAAATTGAAATAAACGAGAGTCTCCACTTCTTGGAAAAACCAATAGAAATCAAGTCGCATCCCTGTTGTGAAGATCCATTGGAACGTAAAACGAGGACCCAAGTTCACCTAGGACTGCGAAGATCAGATGAAACAAAAATACCCACATCTTCTCCCCAACTCTAGAAGTCCCAGTTGAAACGTTAATTTCGGGATGAAATTCCTTCTAACGGGGGGATGATGTGACAACTGTCAATTTCTGGTCAAGTAAAAGTCAAATAAAGTCAACAAGTCAAACCGGTCAACTCAATTAACCCTTGTATATTAGGATTTACCTTATGTTTACTATTGTACAACACACCATCTTAATACAAAGAATCACTTAGAAGTTTCATGTATTCAGAAAATCCACACCTAAATTAGGGTAAGATATGGAACTACTCGATGAAAACATTAATACATACCCTTCGAGGGCGTATAAAGCTCATAACAAGGCAAAACGGGGTTTATACACCTTGCATAGCGTAGTTAAACATCCAAAAAGGTCTCAAACGAAGTCTCTCTCAAATCTCTCTTGCTCTATCTTTCGCTAACACAAATCTCTCCTAAATCTCTCTCTGTATGAGAAATATCTCCAAGTGTGTGAAATCTCTCCCAAATCTCTCTCTGTATGATAAATCTCTCCAAGTATGTGAAATCTCTCCCAAATCTCTCTCTGTATGAGAAATCTCTCCAAGTGTGTGAAATTTCTCCTAAATCTCTCTCTATATGAGAAATCTCTCCAAGTGTGTGAAATCTCTCCCACATCTCTCTCTGTATGAGAAATCTCTCCAAGTATGTGAAATCTCTCCCAAATCTCTCTCAAAATCTCTCTCAACTTCTTATAATCACTCGGGGCATCCCGACCTGTAATTTAGTCGAAACCCGCTCGAAAACGGAAGTTTACGTGAAAAACAACTTTAAGGAGTCGAACCCTCTTAGGAGCTGAACCCTAAGAAGCCTCCTGGACCGAACTTCACCTTCGCTTTTGACAAGATTCACCTTCGGTCCCTTCTGATGAGTCGCCAGCGATATCTCTCGGTTCTAATACACAACCGAACCATACCTTCGGTTCTATGCTCCTAAGACCGAACCTTCGCAACTTCGGCCCCAATTTCGGATTTTCCCATTTCCTTCCCGGTTTTTGACCCAATCTTCGTTTTAAGCCCGTTTTTCGTGATTTTAACGCGGGATTTTCACCAAAACTAGTAATTTAATATAAGAGACCCTAAATATTCATTTTAATCATATTTTTGGGGGAAATCCCTTCCTAAGAATAAAATCTATTTGGTGAGATATTTAGGTGGAGTGTTGACTTATCCTTTAGGCAAGGACACAAGTTACCTCCCATACCCACTCCTTGACTATTCCCAATCACTATTCACCCATACCTGGTCATTTCATTGTCCTTTTCCCACTAATTTTCCAGCCACACTCTTGGTCAAAGGATGGAAAACTCTTATCTCTCCTCACATTTCTCTCATTCTCCACCTAAAGAACAAAATCCATTCTCTCTCTAAATTTTGAGATTTCCAAGGCTGATTTCCAAACTCTTCATCTACTTTTGGTGAGTTATATTATCCTTCATATGATTATTCCACCTCTTTCTACTCAAATCATAGGTTTCTTACACAAACTTCATCATATTTGTGTTAGATCTTCGAATCTTCAAGCAATCTTCTAAGTGTTCATGAGTTGAACACTTTCCTTCTTCAACATCCATCCACTGAAAACCCACAAGGTGAGTTCATAACCCTATCTTTTCATGTTTTTTCTTATGTTTTAAGGGGGGGGGGGGATACAAGTTAAAACACCAAGAACACAACTAAACTCATTCATCAGCTTTCATCAGAAAAGTTTAACTCCATTCACAGACTGTTTTGAACATCTTAAACTTTTTAGTTTTCAAAAATATTTTAGGTGCAAGTATTTCAGGTTCATACCTTTAAAATGAATAATTGCACATCTTCATACGAGTTTTCTACAATTTATGGCGATTTTTACAAAACTGTCTGTCATTTCAAGAACAAATCCGGACTAGTCTGTGAATATTGACATTTTCACACAAGTTAGAAGTCACTAAAAATCATAATAAAATTTATGAATAAACTAGACAAATTTTATAAACTCTCAGACTTTACAGATTATGATTTCGACTTTTCATCATTTTTCTATAATTTTTCTAAGACCAGAAACAGGAAAGCTAAAACTAGAAAAATAGTTAACAAATTCATTTACACCATGTAACTCGCTGAGCAGGGTATGTACTTTTATGTAAATACATGTTAAATTACATGTTATTTCACCTTAGTAAAAGGTATATATCAGTAAACAAAAGGGTTTTTACCTTTATAAATATAGTAGTTAACTATAACAAACAAAGTTATAACAATTACATTTAAACATTTTGATAAACTATAATAAGTAAAGTTTATGTTCAACTACCATTACCACTATTTGATAAACTATAATAGGTATAGTTTATGTTTCCATTAACATAACAAACACATTTCGGAAGGTTTTATTCCCACAGAAAAAGGTTTTACACTCACGCACACTACATGTAAACTTGTTAACTTAAATTGTGAGACATTCTTCTCAGTACTCCTAGAGTACGGGTTAAACTTCCTGGTAGTTATAACCAAAGTCTCTTGTAGGGAGAATGTGATAGTTGTGTATTGATCTATATTGGGTTT
Organism: Lactuca sativa; assembly: GCF_002870075.4. Taxonomy (NCBI): domain Eukaryota; kingdom Viridiplantae; phylum Streptophyta; class Magnoliopsida; order Asterales; family Asteraceae; genus Lactuca; species Lactuca sativa. The sequence continues at coordinate 56,471,389 of NC_056625.2, forward strand.
GACAAACCACACCTGAGTTGCATGCAACAGCTAGACCGACAGGTCTGGGGTGACAAGTGTCATTATCTTTTTCGATGCCTGAGAAACGTCGTGGCAGGTTCATTAGTCGTAGTATGGTTATAGTGACTCACATAGGGAGTTAACAACACATAAAGTTTACGGGGATTTTCTCAAATCAAAAAGGGTTTTATGTCGATTTAAAATCACTTTTTATAGCAATAAGTATGGATAATTATTGTATACTTTCGGTCTTGGAATTAAAGACTACACATCACTTTTGTAAGGAAAATATTGGATTTTTCTTGGTATCACACAAATCATTACAAAGATTGGTTTCCAAACTCTTCATCTAAAAAGCTTATGAACTCACCAACTTAATTGTTGACACTTTTTCAAAACTACTTGTATTCTCAGGAAATCAACAAAACCAGGTAACCACAAGCTTTTGAGGATGGAACGCTACGACGTTGAACAACTATTTTTATATCATGTTGTAATCAATCATTGAAATATGTAACACTTGAAACCATGTAATTCTTTTCTGATTATATTTATGATTGGTTGTATTTACTTTGAGCACTATTATACTCGTTGTTGTGACACTATACATGAAGTCCACCACCCCCGGACGTTTCCGCTATCCTTGGTTTGGGGGTGTGACAAAAAATTTCATTTTTAATTTAATAAAACAATATTCCAAAAAAATTATCCATACAAATCAAATGAAAATAAGTATCTCAACATGATAACAATCAAAGTGATATCTCAAAAGTGGAATCCATATGGTGTGTGTGATGCAGTCAACTAGAGCTCTTCCCTTTGGAAGTGAAAGTACCTAAAACATAAACTGAAAACCGTAAGCACAAAGCTTAGTGAGTTCCCCAAAATACCACATACCATACATAATAAAACATAATGGGCCCCACCCGTCATCGGGCCCCATCCGACATTGGACCTCGTCCGGCATCGAGCCTCGCTCGGTAACAGATCGGTCCCCGCCCAAAATACATATAACATATATCAAGTAAACACATACACATGCAATAATCACAAAGATACATAGCATACAAAATGGTCATCGGCCCTGCCCGGTAAGCATATAAGCACATAACATATGCAAGAGTCACGCAAACAGCTAGGATACTAACATAACATGAACATGGGCCGACATTGGTGCCTCGACCCGCTAAACCTAGTGAGGAAACTCACCTCGCATTGCTGAATCAAACATATAATCTCTGGCTGTTGGTTCGACAAATCCCCGAGCTATCAATATCAAATCAAATCCAATTAACATTTGGGTTCTAACTGATGGGTTTTATACAAAGAATCCTATGTGTGCATGCAACCCTATATTTGGATCTATGTTTTCTCTAATAGATACACAACTTTATGAAAACAAGAAGAAACCTAGCATACACCTAGGTAATTCAAAATCTATGTAGTAGAAGTGATTACATACCTCTTGTTGTTATATTCCAATAACAACCCAAATCTTCAATCTCTTAGTCTTGAAAGCAAGTACCACAAGTGTAGTACCTCTAATGGCTCACAAACACCACAAGCAATTAGAGAGGCAAGAGAGAGAAAGGGGGGGAGAGGCAGGAAATCGGCTCTAAGTCTTCTAGGGATCAAGTGGCCGATTTCCTAAGGCCTAAGGGGTCTTTATATAGGGTATAGATTAGGGTTTCAGTCCTTATCCTCATCTGGTTGCTTGCCCACCAAACAACCCATAAGATAAGCCTAGAAGCCTTATCCTTGGACGAATTCTAAGGCCCTATCACCTTGAATTCGTCCACCCTATCCATAGGGCATCCATTGCCCTAATTTGCAACTATCACATAAGTACAATTTAGCCCCTCTAGTTTAATTAATTACATTTGATCACAAAATTAATTCTTAATCAATTATTGACCAATATTAATTAAAAAAAATATGATTTCTCCTTTAATATATTATTCTTATAATATATTAATAAATCATAATAACCTCTTTCTCTATTATTTCTCTAGTCAAGTTGCTTTGGTGAAGGCAACCCAAAAGGACCATGCATAACCGGGTCAAGTACTTACCAAATATGGTTACGGGCTTAGACACTAATCCAACACTAATCATAACCATAAAGCCATACTTAGGGTAAAAAGACCATTTTATCCCTAACCTAGGTTGGTCCAAGACTCAGGCCTAATCTCACAATCTAAAAGGCCCAAAAGTTAAATAATCCACCAACGCCCAATTATGGCCCAATTTCCAATTAGGCCAAATCCCTTCTCATGGGGCTTAACCCAAGGCTCAATAATGTTACTGGCCTAAAAATCCCAAATTCAGATGTCCTAACCAAACCCCAACCTTCTAAGCCCAAAACATGGCCCAAACTCAAAGCCTAAAAATCGCAAAGCCACCTGACTGAGTGCGCGGGGAGTACTCAACTTGTACGCTAAACATACTGGCTCAAGGGCTTGTACGCTGCGCGTACAGGCTTGTATGCCCAACGTACTCTTCCATTTTAGCCACCTTCTTATTTCAAATCTTAACCCATTAAGACTTCACTCCAGAATGTAGATCCGACTTCCTTGAGCTGGATTACCACATAAAGTTGCTAACTTTACATCCATGCATGGATAAATGAAGCACTTAAGCTCATGAAGGACTTAATAACTGAATTAATGCAAGCATGAGGCCCTATAATCTATAAAGTTAGCACCTTTATGCTTAAGGAGCCCATGATAAACCTAGATCTGAAAGGATAAGTCCTTAGGACGTCATAACTCGACAATCCACCTAACAATGGCCAAAAGTATGAAAAATCATCCAAAAATGAGATCTAAACAACTAGGAATCAAGATGAGAATGTGATACCTCAAAAGCTTTGCAAAAAGGGTGGTGATTCTGGATCCAAGACCTTTTCTCCAAGCTAAGCAACTTCAAGCTTCTCCAACTCCTTCAAAATGCACAAAATGAACACCAAATTCTCTCCAAGGGCTCAAACACTCAACAATGGAGGCTAAGACTCGTTTCTAGGGTTTTGGGGCTTTAGAGGCTGGTAAGGAGGCCAACCCTAATGAATAAGGATGTTTATATAGGGTGCAAATCACAATTAGGGTTCATTAAAGTCCACGTACGTCCAACGTATACATACATACGCCCAACGTACATGACCTGGGTCCTGACTCACCATCAAATCAATACGCTAATCGTACTAAGTGGTACGCCCCGCGTATTACTTCAGGGACTAAAATGCATAATTCCAAAAATAAAAGGGCCATAAGGTACATACCAGGGTATAAGCATTATAGAAGAGCATAATACTAGACAAAAGCCCAAAACATAAGTCTAATGGCCCATCAAGGCCCATTTTGTAAAGTCCAAAGCATGACCTAAAATCCAGGAATGCAAAGACCATGCATCCCTTTGCTGAGTACGTGGGGCGTACTCAGCTCTTACGCCCAACGTACGCCTCAGCCTCCCAAACTTCTTCATTAAGCACTTAAACAGTTAAGACCTTGTGTCAAACTCTCAGATCTGGTTCCTAAGGGTGACTTAATACATAAAGTTGGCAACTTTACACCCATACATGGCTTAATGGGACTCAACACTAAAAAGAAGCTTAATAAAGCTCTTAATGCTTTCATGAACCAAAATCTTTCACAAAGTTTGCATTTTTATGAACAAGGGGCCTATATGGAGCTAAACTTTAACTTAAAAGACTCAAAAACGCCTAAATAATACCATAAATTAGATCTAGCACATATGACCATTAAGGTGAGAGCTTTTTACCTTAAAAGGCTTGCAAATTTAAAGTTAACTATGGATATACAAGCTCAAGCTATTCCTCCAAGTGTTCCTCTTTTTCTTCTTCACCACAAAACACCAGCAAACTCACTTTCAAGCTCAAATCTCACCAAATGCACTTAGGGTTTTGTTTTCAGGGTATAGGGAGATGGAGAGTGGTCAATAACTATCCAAGAGGTGGCTTAAGTCGTTTAAATATGGTGCAAACCCTAAAAATTAGGGTTTGCCCAAACCATGCGTACGCCAAACGTACTCTCACGCGAACCCAACATACATGGGTGAAGTCCGCGATCAACAAAGAGCTAGTACGTTAAGCGTACTCATAGAGTACGCCCCACGTACTAGCCAAGGGCAAAAAATGAAAGGAATTTTGCAATAAGGGCTAAAAGGAAACTTACCAGAGTACGAATGTTTACAGTTGGTTTTGGTTAACGGTTTTAGCCGGTTAATGGTTAATATCGATTAACCATAATGGTCCAAGATGATACAGAAATAAATATACCTTTCTATAAAAATTGAAAAATGTAAAGTCATTTGTTATAAAAAGTGAATGATAATGTGTATATATAATTGTATTGATAAAAGATTACTTATAAGATCTAATTCTAAATAATTACCCTTTAAATTTTCAATTCCTAATATAATTACAAATCATATATTTAATATTACATTATATTAAAAACATTTATTAATATTATTGGTTGGGTTCGACTTATAGTGATTCAATTTTAGATGAAAACCATAACCGAACCATATGTATTCGGTTAATCAAAATTAAAAACTGCACCATATCTTTTAGTAATGGTTCGCTTATATTGGTTAATTTGGTTATGGTTCGGTTTTTTGGTTAGTATGATCACCTCTAATTTAAATCCATGAGAACTCATTTCCATATATGAATCTTTTTTATATAATAACAATTTTGTTTTTATTATTTTTTTTTGTCTTAGTAATACTTATTCTTTTAAATTTAAATAAAAAATAAGGGGCATTATATATATATATATATATATATATATATATATATATATATATATATATATATATATATATATATATATATATATATATATATATCTTAATTATCTTATAAAGCATTTTTGGTCAAATGCTGAATTTTAAGTCGTACAAACATACAATGCATTTGTACAATCAATTTATGCATTACAAAAAGAGTAGAGTACATATGGTCAACAGTTGAAAATGTCAAATCTCTTATCCCCTATTCTTAGGCTATTTTGACCCGGTTCATTCCTTATCTCCATATTTCCCCAAATCTCGCAATTTCTGTTCACAAATCTTGGATATATATAGCTGACGTTTCCATTTCTAGGGTTTAATTCATCTTTCAGCATTCAACCACCATTGTCACACCTGTCGCTTGGCGCGGGTAAACGGCTAATATATATATATATATATATATATATATATATATATATATATATATATATATATATATATATATATATATATATATATATATATATATATATATATATATATATATATATATTTGCCCAAGGCCACAAATATGTTAGAACAATCCCAGAAAAAACATACCTTTGAAAAAAATATGTTCCGATAACATGTCGTAAAATGAGTAAAAAGTTTTACCAAATGTTCGTAGTTTACAAACTATATATATATATCAACACAATGCAACAGATATCAGGAGAGTTTGCAAGAACACGTGGACACTAACTTGTTTTCATATATATATATATATATATATATATATATATATATATATATATATATATATATATATATATATATATATATATATATATATATATATATATATATATATATATATATATATATATATATATATATTCGTTGCACAAATCATCAGTTAAGAAAGCATGCACTCGAGAAAATTTCGGGAGGGTTCCTTAAATAGTTCCCAAATTTGTATTACAAACAATAAAAAAGTTAAGAGTGTATACCGAGCCAATTCATTCGGTTTCGACATCATTCTAATCCTTTTTTTAATTAGAGACTTTTTGCAATAATTAAAAAAATAGTCAAATATCTTATTTTAGGTTTTTTTGTGACTCTATGATGAAAAAATAAATTAAATATCCTTTTACATTTGATTTTTATTTATCCTTTTATCATATTAAATATTGACATACTTTAAATTTAATAAAATTAATATTAGTTTAATTTACTTATCATCATTTAAAATATAGATAATAAAATAAGAATAAAATGTACGATGATATTTAAATTTTATTTGAAAAAAACAGTTAAAAAACATATTAACGGATAATTGAAGGATCAAATTAGTGAAGTTTTTGTCCACGGGGAGAGCATATCCGTTGGCCTAATTTAGGCCAGGATTGAAATGGTAAAAAATATTACCGTTACTAACCCCATTATTCAACCACATGACATCAGCTTCCTTGAAACAACTCCTCTGTTTTCGCCATCTTCTTGGTCGTCAAGAACAACAAGAGAGTGTTTGCAAATCATCCGATCCGACAACCAATAACTTGAAAATCACGGATTGATAATCAACAATGTGGACGAACAAAGACCCTACGAATTTCATACCAAGAGGGTTTCCATTTTCCACACCTCGATGGAAGAAAAACCGGACTTTTTCTTCGAATTTGTATTCTTCTCCGCCGTGTGACACCAGGCAACAGCTGCAGCCGGCGTCGGAAAGGAAATGGAAGCAACCACAGTCTGAAAATAATTTTAATTTCTCTAATGCCACCCACAAAGTCCCCGCCGGCGATTCTCCCTACTCCAGAGCCAAACATGTACAGGTCTTTCCTCATCAAAGTCTACAATTCTTTTAGGGTTCTTGGGTTTTATCTTTCTTTTAACTTCGGAATTGATAGTAAAATTACCCTATCATCTTCAGACTTAATCAATTAGAATCAAGTAAGAAGAGAACATATACAGTTTGGCTTTTGAGGTCAAAACTCAAACTTAGTATTTAGTTCACAAGAGAAAGAGATATAAGTTGTTTCTACAATTTTCTTGACAGGTGGTGGACAAGAACCCGAGCAAAGCAGTATCTTTGTTTTGGGCAGCCATAAATTCGGGTGATCGAGTTGACAGTGCTTTGAAAGACATGACAACGACAATGAAAAAATTAGATAGATCAAATGAGGCAATTGAAGCTATCAAATCTTTTCGTCATTTGTGTCCACTCGAAGAACAAGAATCTCTCGACAATATCATGCTTGATTTATACAAGGTACATTACATAAATGTTATCAATTCAATTCACAAATTAATCATAACCCATAAGAATCGTGTCTAAAAAAACTCTGTAAACATGTTTACAGAGCTCAGGACGGATTGAGGAGCAGAGACAATTGCTTGAATTAAGACTGAAGCAGATTGAGGATGCTTCAATGCAGAAGATGAACAGAACAAGAATTGCCAGATTTCAGGGTAAGAAAATCCAAATCACAATGGGACAAGAGTATTCAAGGTTATTGGGCAACTTGGCCTGGATTTACTTGCAACAAGATAAGTATAAAGTAGCAGAAGAGATATATAGGTATTTTGAAACCATATTCGAGATATAAATTTCTTTTTTGTTGCCATTGATCAGATTTAGGGCTCCTTGTTGAATTTGCACTTTTATGATGCAGAAAAGCGCTTTCAATGGAGCAAGATAAGAACAAACAGTGTAATCTGGCGATTTGTTTAATGTATATGAACCAGATGACAGAAGCTAAGTTTCTGCTAAATTCCGTTGAAGATTCTACAAGAGGTGAAAGACAGATGGATGAATCTTGCGCCAAATCTTATGATCGTGCGATTCAGGTGATGCTTGAGTTAGAATCTTGCAAGCGTCATGAACACGACGCACATTTTCTTCGTTTCTTAGTAGAAACAAATCAACAGACTCCATGACACATTATCTTTCTCCATCTCCGACTAGGGTCACACCTATGGTGCCATTTACACAACCTCGAGAAAAAGCAGGTTTCGATGGAGGGTGTTTCAGGAAATTACAATTTAGGCAGATTGCAGAAAACAGTGATCTTGAGGTGAAATTGTAAGAAAAATTGGGATGAATTGATGGAAGAAGAAGAGCATGGTGATGAAAATGTTGATTGCTGGAACATAATTGGACGGAAAGTTCGAATCTTTAAAACTGGTTTTCACAGGAATCAGAAGTCGAACGAAGATGATAGATGGCGTTGAAATATAACTTTTTTCTACAGTAATATGTGAAAGATTCTTGATTTCTGTAGTTGATTTAAGTTTTGTTTCTATTTGAATACATAAAAGATGCCTAATTCTTGTCGTGTAAAGTGTTCAAGGTTTGAGATTAAGGGATTGATTGCATGTATATTTAGAATTATGCAAATTTATCAAGAAATCCAAATAACGAAGTCTGATTGGCTGTTGAGTTGTCAACGTGTCACTCTTTCTCCAATAAAGCCTTATCGTTTCCCGAATCCCAACGAAGACATTACTTGTTGTATCTACTATCCAGTATCTACTACAACTATCCAGTTGTACATTGTGGTTAAATATCAGTACGTTTTAGTAACAAGAAGAAAGATCTATTTGGCTTATCCGCTTATTCTCCATGGCTCTTCGAGCAGCTTCTCTTCTTCCATCTGCAATTTCTGTTCACAAGGAGGTAAAAGAAATGCGGAAAATTTGAGTAAATTTTGTTCTATTTCGTTATTGTGGTCTGATTTTGTAATGTGAAACAGGGGAAGTTGAATTCTTCTCTTAAGGAGAGTTCATTCAATGGAGCTTTCGTCTCAAAGAATGTCAAATCTGATTTCAATTCTCTTGTAATCGGAACAAAGGTAATGTCTGAATGACTGTATGTATCATTTAAACTCGAATTTGTAGAGTTTTACTTGAATTGTTTAATGGCTTCCATCTTCGAGACGTTTTTGTGGTTCATACGAACTGTAGACAAACCCTATCCGCTTCCATTTGAATTCCAATTCCTTTGAATAAACCCGTCATGTGTAATTAACTGTATCAAAACTGGATTCCATTTTTCCTCAATTCCATTTTTTGATCACAGGAGCTTAGAAGGAAATCATCATTTGGACCAATTCGAGCTCAAACGGCGACAGTAGCTCCGTCGGTAAACGACGCCGTAGCAGACGGCAAGAAAACACTCAGGAAAGGCAACGTAATTATTACCGGAGCTTCATCTGGTTTAGGTCTAGCCACCGCAAAAGCTTTAGCCGATACTGAAAAATGGCACATAATCATGGCTTGCCGGAACTTTTTGAAAGCCGAGAGGGCCGCTAAATCGGTCGGAATTACTAAAGAAAACTACACCGTTATGCACCTCGACCTTTCTTCCCTCGAAAGCGTTCGCCAATTTGTTGACACATTCAGGCGCTCCGGTCGACCCCTTGATGCACTTGTCTGCAACGCCGCCGTGTATTTGCCCACCGCTAAAGAACCCACTTACACCGCCGACGGATTTGAACTTAGCGTCGGTACTAACCATCTTGGCCATTTTCTCCTCGCACGATTGTTGCTTGATGACCTCAAGAAATCCGATTCCCCCCAAAAGCGTCTCATCATCGTTGGCTCTATTACAGGTACTAAGTCTAACTTCTTACAAAATCAACTCCAAATCTTTAAATGAAATCTTTGATGAACTGGGTTTTTGGATGTTAGGAAACACGAACACTTTGGCCGGAAACGTGCCACCGAAGGCTAACCTAGGGGACCTGAGAGGGTTAGCCGGCGGGTTGAACGGGCTGAACAGTTCCGCCATGATCGACGGTGGAGAGTTCGATGGTGCTAAAGCTTACAAAGATAGCAAAGTCTGCAACATGCTGACGATGCAAGAGTTTCACAGACGATACCATGAAGAGGCCGGAGTTACTTTTTCATCCCTGTACCCTGGTTGTATAGCTACCACCGGTTTATTCAGGGAACACATCCCCTTGTTTCGACTTTTATTCCCGCCTTTTCAGAAGTATATCACTAAAGGATATGTGTCTGAAGAAGAAGCAGGAAAACGGCTAGCCCAGGTTAGGATATGTACAACTATTAAAGCATGATGTACAGTTGATCAAGGCTCTGAATTGTGACTAATTCTCTGAACTTTTTAGGTGGTAAGTGATTCGAGCTTAACGAAATCGGGTGTGTATTGGAGCTGGAATAAGAACTCTGCTTCATTTGAAAACCAGCTCTCGCAAGAAGCCAGTGATGCTGAGAAAGCTAGGAAGCTGTGGGAGGTTAGTGAAAAGCTAGTTGGTTTGGCTTAGATTCAAACGACAACAAGAAAGTCATAGTCAAAGTCAAACTCACGAAAGTCAAATTCTATGGAATTTTGATGAGTTTATACTTTAATGTGTGAAACTTAAATATGACAATTTATTTGTATTCGCCTATTCGGCACACATAGTTTTGTGGGGAGTATAATGGTGTATTGGTGTAACCTTGATATGGTGCAAGCCGAATTATAATTCGAACTAGTCAAATTGATGCAAGGGTTACCGATTATTGTATAGTAGTATCATAGTATCAATATCACTATAAACTCAATATGTATGCCATATCATATACATAACATCTTTGTCGTTAACGACATATAGTCGATCGAAACTGGTATCACTATAAACTCAATATATGTGATAAGTAAACATTTTTAGATGACGGTTTTCGCATAATGGACTGCCATCAATGTAGAAGTAACTTGTACATAGAGGAATCTCTATTCCTTCCGTTTTTTAGTATTTGAAATATCTCCAGACCCATGAGGCCATGAACACATATTCAGTTCTTGTGATTTTCCCAGCAAATTCGGGCCAAAGTTGTTTGGTGGGGAACTATCCTATCTTGTCCTCTCTTTTCAACACCTCATTTCGTTTGGCTATCAAGTTAACCATTTATTAGGAAAATATGGGAGTACACGGGGCGTACTCCCATGTACGCGAGGCGTACCCTTGCAACCTCCAAACTCCATTTAGTGCTTAATGGCTTAAGCACTTAAACCCATATTTCAGATCCATGACCAAAACACACCCTAGAGTCATAAAGTTTACAACTTTATGACTTTACACGCCTAATAAGAGCTTAACACAAGATCTTAATCCATTAAGACCTCATACAAGATGCATGGAGAAAATCTAACCAAAGGGACTTCATTTTTATGGCTAAAGAACATTCCTAGGGTCTGAAAGGACAACTCAAAAAGACAAGAACAAACAAGGCACAAGATGGGACCTTTAGGATAAGAAAAGCAAGATAAAACATCCAAAAATAGGATCTAACAACCAAGACATCAATGTATAAACTTTATACCTTCTGGAGCTTCTCAATAAGGCAAATATCCCAGATCCACAAGCTTGTTTCAACTTCAAGGCTCCTTAATGCAACTTCTTCCTCCTTAAACACACCAAGAACACACTCTTGAGCTCAAAACACACACTAAGAGGGCTAGGGTTTGTAGAATCGTCTCAAAGGATGTGAGGCTGAAAAGTTGAGGAGAAATGAGACATAATGTTGCTTAAATACCACCCAAAACCAAAAAAGTAAGGGTTTCCTCCTGAAGCTAGTACGCCTCGCATATATAAGTTTACGCCAAGCATATTAGGGTGCGCCCTAGTACACTCAATGTACATATATGTACGCATGGCGTACTCCTCCTACCATAACTACAAAATTTCCATTAGGGATCAAAACATAACTTCTTGGACTTAGGGACCAAAATGACATGAAATAGAATTATAGGGATGAATTTAGAAGTACCTGGACATCGGGTCTTACATGTTCTCTATATATGTCTACTTCTGGTGATGCTTCTGCTTCTCAAAACTTTACCCACAACTTCTCACTTCTCTTGATCGTGTCCAAGGTGATAGTGGATGTGTTTGATTAGTGTCTACGCATGTAACTATATTTGGTAAGTATTTGACCCGGTTGTGCATGGTCCTTTTGGGTTGCCTTCACCAAAGCAACATGAGAGGATGATTTAAGAATAAAGAGGTTATTATGACTTATTAACATATTATATGAATAATATATTAAAGGAAAAATCATATAGTTTAATTAATATAAGACAAGAATTAATTAAGAATTAATTCTGTGGCTAAAAGAGATTAATTAAATAAAGGGGACTAGAACTGTCAATTGTGTAATAGTTGATTTGGGCTGAGAATCCTTTTGGATTTAAGGAGTGGACGAAAATTAGAGTGGGAGCCCGTCTAATTTCGTCCAAGGCCTTTATTCTAGAAGGTTCTTTGGACTGCTTAAGGCCAAAGCTATCCAATTAGGGTTTTGACTGAAACCCTAGCAGCACATGTATGAATAGACCCCTAAGGCTTCAGAAATCGGCTAACCCTACTTCTAAGAGTACTAGAGCCGACTTCAAGAGCTTCCAACCTCTCTCCAAGATCATCCTCTTGCTTGTGGTGTTTGTAAGCCATTAGAGGAGTGTCATTTGTGACTCTAAGCTCCAAGGACAAGAAGATTCAAGCTTTTCAAGAAGAGGTAATCATCTAGATCTGTTTTGTTATTTCAATTTCGAATTATATACACTAGATATAGGGTTTGCAAGTCTTGGATGAATTGCATGTACAATAGAGAAGCCTAGATCCAAGCATTAGGGTTTGCATGAGCACATAGGACAATATTTTGTGTCAAACCCATCAGTGGTATCAGAGTCTGGTTGGCTTCTATTGTATTTGATGCTTTGTGTTTCATTCTTGCTTGAAAATCGAGTTTTTGGGTCTTCTGTCTGGCGGACTCGGTAAGTCCCAATGTGGGCTCGGCAAGTAGGATGAACTCGACGAGTCGGAGCGTCAGACAGAGGGATTTTCGGGATTTCTTGCTGTTTTGCTTAAGGATAATTGCCAAAATTGTTTTTAACTAATAAAATCCGAATTTTATTGCTGTTATATGTTTATCATTTCCAAAACAAAAGATAATTACCATTTACTTGAATAGTAAATTCCTTATATGATAATATTTTCATATTTAAATTATTTGATGAATTATCTTGTGAATAAAATTGATTAGGTCAAATTTAGATAATCATTAAATTAAATGTTTAATTTAAATTATTTGCTATTTGATCCTTTGTGTTTTGAAAAGTTCAAAACTTGCCCTTAAGTTTTGAAATTTAAATTTTTGATTAAAAGTTTATTTTGAACTATTTAAATTTCAAACCCTAGAATTTTACAAGTTTAAAATTCAACCTTATACTTTATAATATTATAAGATTAATATATATATATATATATATATATATATATATATATATATATATATATATATATATATATATATATATATATATATATATATATATAACTTAAATGGTAGTCTTACCGTTAGTAGGCCTCATTCACGAAGCCGATCTATAAAGGGGGTTATAAGGTTATGACCTATAAAATGGCTGTTTAATGGGTATCCACTTTCACCCACCGCTTCCTTGATTTGTGGAGGGTCGTTAGCCGAATGGGTAGGATAAGGCAACCCTTTCCTCATTAAAAGTATAATGAATTTATAAAAGTAACTAAATGTTTTTCAAAAATTCCCAATCTTAGTTACTTTAGGTAAAAGTGAATTGATGCAATTCCATGAAATTACACTTTGTACCCTTGCTATGACGTTAGTGGAGTGTGTGTGGTTAACCGACATACTAATTGGGTTCTAAGCAAAGGTGACAAATGGTGACTCATTGTTTTTCATAGTTCGATGGAGCGTGTGTGGTTAACCGGTACATCGAATAGGTGACTGTAACAATGAGGGCACCATGTACATTTGCATGGTTATTCACACGCGCTTTGTGATCATCGGCATCTCAATCACAAACTTGAGGGACATATCGAGATTTAAACATGCCATTGAAAAGTTCAATGAATCTCAAAAGATCTAGGAGTTTTCAATACATTTAAAACTTAATTCTTTTTTTTCGTTTTTCATGGTGGAGAATTAGTGAATCGTCATTCACTTACCTTCAAATTATTTACTTGTTAGATTACGACATCCCTCTTCTAATTTGTAAATAATGTTGTTGGATCCTAACCCTAATTTCTCATTTGGGTATTTAACTGGGGATTCATTTTTAATCAAACTTTGTTCTTTTTCCTTTTTAGATGTCGAACGTCAACAACAATGCTTCCGGCTCGAATTCCTCTGGCTCGTTCTTACTCATGAACTTGTGTGGGAGAGTGATATTTGACGGGTCCAATTTCAATGATTGGATCCGCAACATCTGAATGGTCACTCGTTACGAGGAAAAAGAGTATGTCCTCGATGAGAAGCTAAAGGAAATCAACGTCAACACTGCCTCTGCTGAAGAGATTGCGGCCTTTGAGGCCCATGAGCGTGATGCTACGAAGGTCCATTGCATCTTGTTGGAAACTATGACTGCAGAACTCCAGAAGTCCTATGAGGACATGTATCCCTATGAAATACATTAAGACTTGCTGGACTGGTACTACCAGAGCACTAGGCAAGAAAGGTACACGATCATCACTTCGATGATCACTACCAGAATGGGTAATGGAGAGTCCCTTATCGCCCATCTGCAAAAGATGCATAGATATGTTGATCGCCTGCTAAAGTTGAGTGTTAACTTTGATGAAGAGCTGGCCATTGGCATCATCCTTCACTCATTGCCTCCCTACTACAACCAGTTCCACATGACCTACCACATGAATAAGGAAGATGTCACTTTCAGCAAGCTTCAAGGCATGCTAAGCACTGCTGAGAGCAATCTCAAAGATAAGTCTGTTGCATTAACTCCAACTCCTGCTGCTGCCCCTGTCTTGGAAATTGGACAAGGGAAGGGTAAGAAGAGGAAGGATCCCTCAAAAACCACCACAAGGGAAAGTCCCAAGATGGTACCTCTTCTAGTGGAACCAAAGTTGGTTCTGCTAAACGCAACTCAAACCCCAAGGAGGCAGAGTGCCACCACTGCCACAAGATAGGGCAGTGGAAACGAAGCTACCCCGAATATCTGCAAGCAATCAAGGATGGGAAGATCAAGCCATCCTATGAAGGTATTTACACTGTTAAATATAATAATTCATTAAATGCCATGTCTTGGGTACTTGATACAGGATGTGGTTTTCACATTTTTTTTGATTTGCAGGGCCTAAGAAGAGATAGGGATGAGGAGCATGGGAAGATAAAATTTTGATCATGGGGAACAGAAGATCGTCGCCTGTCACCAAGATTGGGGTTTACTCTTTAATGATCAGTAGTGGATTAGAATTAGATTTAAATAATTGTTGCTATTCGCCAGATATGGCAAGAAACATCATTTCATTTCATGGTTTATATAGACAAGGTTTTAGATATTCATTTGATAATGAAAAGGGTTCTGTTAATGCTTATCTTAATGGTGTCTTTTATTTTGAAGCATTGCCTTGTAATGGAATATATGAAACTGTGATGGTTGTAGATAACTTAGGAAATGATGTGTTGTGTATTGATTCATCCAATGGTTTAGATAAAGCATGCTTGTGGCATTGTTGACTTGGACATGTCAATAAGAAACACATAGCCCAACTCCAAAAGGATGGAGTGTTGGAGTCATTTGACCTTAAGGATGATGACGTGTGCGAGTCTTGTTTACTTGATAATGCGTAAACGCATCAGTAACTTGATGTTATAAAACGCATTGTTGTGTATGATTTGATTATTGGATAGCAAATGCATATAAGTCGAAGTTTATCTGTTCCTTTTATCCTAAGAGGGTAAAAGCGATATCAGGGCCCCTCGATGATTTGGTTTGGCTTATGTGCCGGGCCCGGTCAGGACTGAATTGACGTGTTCAATTAAGTTCTATGTCAAACGAATCTGAGATCGAGAAACAAACTGCTGGACAATAAGTATGACTATGTTCCATGTAATTGTGTGCACGGTATCTAGAACGGAGGACTATATGATCCCTTATCTAAAGGACAGGTTACTGATAAGATCAGAGTTTGACAACGTCTTTGAGACCTACAATTGCTAATCGGATTATATTTACATTTGTAAAGTTTCAGTTGTTCTTTTATGTTAGAAGAGTAAAAAATTTGATCATCCGAAAAGTTGAAGTTTTATTTTTGTTGGTTTTGGTTTTTAAAAGCATTTACAAGTCCTTAGAAAAGCTGGATAGTATCGCAATCATAAAATATGAATATAGATAGAAGTTTTTTTTTTTGTATTTTTCTCATTTTATGTTTAAAAGGTTTTATGAAAATAGTTTATGTATTTATTTTTGTAATTGTAATTGTATCTTTGGGTTTAAAAAAACAAAAAAATATATTAAAATGGCCAGGCCGAGGAGTTGCATCCACTTTTCATTCGTTAGATGTTTACATTATTTTGGATTCTATTTTATGTAACTCGTTTCTATTTCGATGTATTTTTAGTTTAGATTTCATCTTTTGTTGGCAACTACAATCACGCCCATTATTCGATCACGTGCTCGATTCTTCACTCTACATGGATTTCATTTTGGTGGGAGCACTTATACTTCTAGATGATTGTAGTTTTGCCAACCTTTGTACAAAGCTCGTGCCTTACCATTTTTGGCCCGCATTATATTTTTCTAGGTTTTATTCCTTGGCGTGTGGTGGAAGTTGTGGGGAGTAAGGAACATTCTAACCGAGGAACACTTTCTTATGCCTTGTGAATTAGATCGGACCGCGAAACAATGTCACATAACCTATATTAGTGAAGTATGCATGGTCCTTTTGTATCTCGTTCAACATGTATCCCTTGCTAGAAGTGTAACAAAAGCTCGTCCCTTAAAGCGATTCTTATCTCTAAAAATGGATTACATGTTTTTATTTTAAGGGTGTTGTCATGAATTTCTGCCTAGGACGTTCATTCTTTTTCCCCCTTTTTAGGTTAGTTCATCCCGATATCATTTTACTATTGTCTTACTTGAGGACAAGTAAGGTTTACACTTGGGGTCATTTGATAGTTTCATCTTATTTACTTTTTTTATAGTTTATTTTAGCATATTTTATTTTATTTTTAGTTAATCATCATGTATATTTTTCATTTTTGTTATTTTATACCTATATCAGGTACTTTTGAGTTTTTGATATGTTGTAATACTACTCGTAATAATAAATGCACATTAGAGACTTAAAATAGTTTCAACCAAAGATGCATCTCGGACTGACCTTCACTTCAAAATTGACTCCAATTCGGAACACTCTCACATTAGACATGATTTATCTCAGATTGCTAAATGATCACTTTTCATGTATCAACAACTCCATAGTCACTCATACTTTAGGAAGTAAGTAGTGAATCAAGACTGTCATGATATGGATTGTAGATTTTCTAAGGAGTTTAGACATAGCAATTGTGTTGCTACGAAATCCATGAGTACTTAGAAAATGGAGATTTGAGTATTAGATAAACCCACGCTCAAAGAATTACTTTATGAATTATATCACGAGTAATTCCGAGATGATAATATATTATAAACTTGAAATGGAGATATATATGAGTTGTAATTCATAGGTCGGTTGTACATTGGTATTATGAAAATGCATTGGTAAGTTGATGTTATAAAACATAGTGTCATGTTTTATTTGGTGAGTAAAGGATACAAGCATATGAGTCAAAGTTTGTTCGTTATTTTTACCTAATGGGAAAATCAATATCTTTGGGCCCCTCGGTGATTTGGTGTTGACTTATAGAGCTGGGCCCAGTCAGGACTAAAATGATGTGTTCAATTAGTAAGGCTTATGAGGTCATTACAAATCAGGAAATCGGAAAACAATTTCTTTGGACAATGAGATTGATTCTAATCCATGTCTCATGTCCATAAGATATCTTGTAGAATGAAAGAATATTTGATCACTTATCTAGGGCTAATGTCTTATTAGATTAGAGAATGAAGTTTCTCTAGGAAACACCCTTTGCTATTAGCTTAGAAGTTATATCGACAGTTATAGTTATAGACTTACGCAAGTGGAAGACTGTTGGATTAGGTGTCTAAGCCAATAACTAAATTGGTATATACTTGAACTATTGACAAAGTCCTTTTGGGTTGCCCTCAAACCTAGTAATTGAATATGATGACTTTTAGAGAGAGAAAGAGAGTCTGATTTATTGATTTATTATATGATAAATAAATAGCAATAAATGATTTATTAATATATTATGAGAATAATATATTAATCAGAAATAATATTATTTAATTGAGAATTAATCATAAATTAATTAAAATTAATTTTAAGATTAATTGGATTAATTAAAAATGCAAGGACCTAAGTTGTAATTGTTCAAATGTTGAACAAAAGGGTTTTAGAACCTTCCCCATAAGGGGTGGATGGTTTTGGGAGGAGTATTCTAGGGTTTCTAGAATATCCCTTGAATATAATCAGGAAACCAGATAATTACCTGATTTGAAATATTATTATTTTAATCAAGGGGTATCTAGGGTTTTCCTAACAACTATAAATAGGTTGTTACCTCTTCAAATTTTCAGCCATCACTTCCCTCAAGAGCATAGCCGAAATTATACCTCACCTCTCCTCTCTCTTCAAGTTTCTTAGTTGCTAGAGTTTGGGTGTGAACCATCATAGACACAAGATTTCTGGTGCTTGCTTCCAAGAACTATCAAAGAAGGTTTTGATTTTTATTTAAAACAATAACTAAAAGGTATGTAAACCCTAATCTATTATGGTTTTCTAAATTTCTAGGGTTTCCATAGGGTTTTTTTAATGTTCATAGTTTATAGTGTTCAATAGTGAAAACATAGATCCAATTAGATTGCATGTGAACTTAAGGGTTAAGTGATTTTCCACCACATGACTTTTGTAACCTATCAAAAATATCATTAAAAAAAGCGCCAACTCTAACGAGAGGCTAGTGCATACAAACAGTAAGACGGAAAAATTACATCTAGTTTTCTATAGGCAAGTTTCTACCGTATTTTCATCCAACTTTAAACTACAAGAAGCTACTATTAATGACATCCGAGACTAGAATAAGGATTCCTTTAACTTTGCAATTGAAGCGGATGTCATTCCGATTGCACCAAATGACCCACAATAAGGCTGAATCACCACACCGTATTTGATGGCCTCTTATTTCGTCCAAGTGGGGTCTAAAAATAATTAATTCTTTGTAGTATATACATATCCTTCTTTATCACAACAAACCTATTTGTGTATACATATATATTTTTCCTTAAAATTGAATCCTCCTTTTCACTGTCAGTGTTGGGATTTTCTGTAAAGTTTGTGATTCTATTTTAGATTGATCCAACAAAGTGGTATTAGAGCAAGGTTGTAGACTTGAAGGATTGTGTAGGAAAAAAACAAGAAAGATCCAAGGGGAAGAGGGGGAACTAGAGTTTGAAGAGAAATACAAGAAAGGAAGAAGAAAGGAGTGTAAAAGATTTTTAACTCTTGTATAACAATAAGGAGAACGAGAGATTGAAGATCAACTGTTCAAAAGGACTTGCAGCAAACTCTTTTTCGAGATTGTAAATATCAAAGATTGTCTTGTTATGGTGGAATATAATTTTCGTTGGTTGCAACTATGGATGATACTCTCCATAGTGAAGTTTAGATTGATGGCCGAGTTGAAGAAATCTTGAAAGAATTGAAGTTTGTTTATGATATTGGTGATGGTGTGGTCATAGACCTAAATGAAAAGATTCCAGATGATAAATATGATGATTTGGTGGGTTTCATCAACTCTAACGAGAGGCTAGTGCATACAAACAGTAAGACGGAAAAATTACATCTAGTTTTCTATAGGCAAGTTTCTACCGTATTTTCATCCAACTTTAAACTACAAGAAGCTACTATTAATGACATCCGAGACTAGAATAAGGATTCCTTTAACTTTGCAATTGAAGCGGATGTCATTCTGATTGCACCAAATGACCCACAATAAGGCTGAATCACCACACCGTATTTGATGGCCTCTTATTTCGTCCAAGTGGGGTCTAAAAATAATTAATTCTTTGTAGTATATACATATCCTTCTTTATCACAACAAACCTATTTGTGTATACATATATATTTTTCCTTAAAATTGAATCCTCCTTTTCACTGTCAGTGTTGGGATTTTCTGTAAAGTTTGTGATTCTATTTTAGATTGATCCAACAAAGTGGTATTAGAGCAAGGTTGTAGACTTGAAGGATTGTGTAGGAAAAAAACAAGAAAGATCCAAGGGGAAGAGGGGGAACTAGAGTTTGAAGAGAAATACAAGAAAGGAAGAAGAAAGGAGTGTAAAAGATTTTTAACTCTTGTATAACAATAAGGAGAACGAGAGATTGAAGATCAACTGTTCAAAAGGACTTGCAGCAAACTCTTTTTCGAGATTGTAAATATCAAAGATTGTCTTGTTATGGTGGAATATAATTTTCGTTGGTTGCAACTATGGATGATACTCTCCATAGTGAAGTTTAGATTGATGGCCGAGTTGAAGAAATCTTGAAAGAATTGAAGTTTGTTTATGATATTGGTGATGGTGTGGTCATAGACCTAAATGAAAAGATTCTAGATGATAAATATGATGATTTGGTGGGTTTCATAATGCAACCAATTGATAATGTTAGCCTTGAGTTTAAGTGGCTCAAGAAGAGTGGTATTGGTAAGAAAAGTGGGAGATTTTGTTGAAAACTCAAGGCCACTTAAACTTTATATTTTCATATAGATTTAAGGATAAATTGGAAAATCAACTTGTTTATATGGTGACTTAGGCTCAAAAGGCTTCCCACAACTGATAGCCTACTCCAAAGAGGTGTTGCCCTTCAAGCTTCACTTTGCCCATCCTGCAACAACAGTTCTCCTGAGTTGGCGAACCATCTGTTCTTACAATGTTCAACTGCCATGGAGCTGATGGTGTCCCTTAGAAGAAGGTGGAATAAGCTTTCAGATATCGGGCAATGTAATGTGGTTGATGATCTAATCAAGACGGGGTTAATCCAGGTTGGTCTAAGGAGGAGTTGACAAAATATGATGTTGGGATTAGAGCTTTCCTCTAGAGTATTTGGCACAACAGGAACGATGTTTGCTTCAATAGCAAAGTGAATGACAACCCTAACCTTGTTTCAGCAGTTCTTAATAACTATTTCATTTGGTTTAAGGTTAGATGCAAATTTGGTACAATTGTGAGCATGGAAAATTGGTTGTAATTGTTCTATTTTGCCCCTAGCTTCTCGCTATGGTTGCATGTTTAATAAAATCTATGTTGTTAAAAAAAACACATAACAAATATTTGTTGAAAACCAAACACAATTACCATTTCAGCTTTTTAGTAAAATGTCATAACCTTATTGGTATTATATATTTTTAAATTTTGATTAAAAAAAGAAAAAAAAGCAAACAAGAGATTTTGAACCTAGTTGTTGAAAGAAACATCACTATGAAGTTGATATATGGCATCTATATATCAACAAAACTACTAAAAAGCTTTTGTTTTTAATTAGATAAAAAAAATGAAAAATAGAAAGAATCGAAAATATCAAATAAACATGCCTCCTAACCAACTTAGCTAACAAGATGTTTAGTATTATTTAGGGGTGTCAATTGATGATACGACACGAAATGAAATCAGAATGAAACTGAAATTGAAATTCGTGTTCGTGTTATGTTCGTGTCAAGTCTAAAAAACATGATGTCGTGTTCGTGTTCAAAATTCGACACGATTAAGCATTTTCTATCGCGTTTTTCGTGTTTGTCTTGTTTGTCTTGTTATATATGATTAAGTATTAATTAAATAAAATAATTATTATTTTATGTTATCTTTAATGTTTCGTGTAGTGTTTGTCATTTTTTAATCAGCTCGTTTTCGTATTAGTTAAAAAAAACACGACAACGTGTCGTGCTCCTATCACATTAAACCTTGTCGTTCCGCGTTGTGTCAGACAAAAACACGACACGATAACTCGATTTGTCACCCCTAGTATTATTGTAACACAACTTTTATATATATATATATATATATATATATATATATATATATATATATATATATATATATATATATATATATATATATATATATATATATAGATTAAATACGTTTATGTCACTAACTTATACATATTTTACACGTACACTCATATACATACCATCGAAACTCATTAAAAACGACATTATTTATAATTTTATCAGTGTTGCAAAACTTTATTATAGATTAAATACATTGATCTCACTAACTTATACATATATATACCATCAAAACTCATTACAAACAATATTATTTTATCAAACAAAATTAATTTTTGGACCTCAAACTATTATGAGGCCCGCCCATCTAAAAACTTATCTATGAAATAATAATGAATACAAAAATATTTCAAGACCGGTTTTAGCCTACAGAGACACATTAATTCCTATACATATAATAGTATTTTTTTGGTATATATGTCTACTACGAAAAATTTTAAAATGACTTTTTGAACAACCACCAACATCAACAAATTTTGGCCGTATTTTTTCTTTCTAAATATACTCATAAACTTTTGAAGAAAATGCATTGGAGCAAACCATAAAATATTATGCTCATTGTACAGGCTTATATATAAATATATGAATTGAAATGACCTGAACATTGGGGAACTAGAATCACGAATATGATATGAAGAAAAAACAGTTAGTTCACAATTTCAACCTATCATCCAATCACGACGCTCTCATGCATGGGAACAAGTCCCAAATGTAATTCTTTTTAATAATAAGGAATTGCTGCCCTAATTCAAGTACAAGCCACCAATTTCGATAAGCTTATTAATCATCAAGTTAATATTTTTACACGATAGTAGCATCATTTAAAATATAATTACCTCGACTTCCTATAAGTAACAACCAAGCCACGTTACCTAATTTTCGCATACTACTTTCAAACTTGTATTGTAACATCTCTCTCCTAACATAACAAAAGATAGAAATGAGCGATAATTCAAGAAAATATGGGAGCACCACAAGATTGCTAGGAGGCACTGAGCTAAACTGGTGCAAGGTAGCGGCTAGTGGCACCGGGATAACCACACTGGCACTTCAAGTCTCAAAACAACCAAATATCACTATTCTGAAAAAATCCCTTCACAAAATCCAGAATGACCATCCTATCCTCAATTCCATGCTATACAAAAACACCTCCACTGGCTCAACGTCTTTCATCATCAACCCTCCTATCCCTCACCTCCGCCTAAATATCATCAACCTCTGCACCACCTCCGAGCTCCTCCAGACCCTCATGAGCTCTGGCTCCAACGCTTCCCTGTCTCCTTTACAACTGATTCTCGAGCATGAGCTCAACATCAATGAATGGTCCAGTATTGCTACTCGTTCAATGTGCATGGGAGGCTTCTACTTATGGTTTGTTAACTTGTACACATTGCCAGACCAGAAATGGATTCTTGTGTTGCGGTTGCACACCTCAGTGTGTGATCGGACCACAGCAGTTTCATTGCTCAAGGAGTTGAGTGAGGGGGTGGGGGAGAGGGAGGGAGGAGTGTATAAAGACGAGGGTAATATGGGAATAGAGGAATTAATTCCAAGTGGCAAGGCAAAGAAGACGATGTGGGCACATGGGAAGGATATGTTGACATACTCAGTCAACTCATTCCGGCTTTCAAATTTGAAGTTTAAAGATGTGAAAGGGCCTCTACATTCAGAAGTAGTGAGATTGAAAATGAGCACAGAAGAAACTCGGATGATATTAGCTGTAAGTTGGATTTCCATTTGACAATTTTAGTTAGTTAGTAATGTGAACAATATGTAAACTTGTAAAAATAAAAATATTAAATATAGTTGTCGATCTTTACTTATGATAATTTCGTTCATTTCATAGGGTTGCAAGTCAAGAGGTATCAAATTATGTGGAGTATTAGCTGCGGTGACACTACTTTCCGTCTATTCCTCCAAACGCCGCCCTAATAACAACAGCAGGAAAAAATATGGTGTGATTTATTTAAATGATTGTCGCTCATATCTCCAACCACCACTATTGCGCCATAATTTAGGTTGGTTGTTAATTTCTGGATAAAAACATGCCACCGAACATACATGTATACAGTAGTAATTACTATATCTTGATTATGGAATATTGTTCTCACAAAAATATTAACTAATCATTGCTGAAAGTTTGATGAAATTCTAAGAGATAGATCACCTTTTTATCAATCCTACATTTGCCATTTGTTTTTCAGGATTTTACCATTCTGCTATCAGCACGATTCAAGAAGTTAAACGAGGGGAAAACCTTTGGGACTTGGCAACAAGAAGCTACACCTCATTCGCAAGCTTAAAGAACAACAACAAACATTTCACAGATATGGCTGACTTGAACTTCCTCATGTCCAAGGCTGTAGACAACCCTAGTTTGACACCGAAGTCATCCTTGAGAACTGCATTGCTAACGGTGTTTGAAGATACTGTTATTGAGACGACTACTGAAATGAGACAAGATCTTTTCCTAGAAGACTATGTTGGCTGTGCTTCGGTTCATGGAGTAGGCCCATCCATCGCTATTTTTGATACAGTAGTAGATGGACAATTGGACTGTGTTTTTGTTTATCCTTCACCACTTCATTCTAGGGAGCAGATGCAAGAACTGATTGCTAATATCAAAATTAGTCTTGTTGACGGTATTAAAATGGAGGAAACCCTTGAAATCTAGTTAGGGTTGCATGATTTACTCATAATTTGATGGTTGGTTTACATTAAATATAATTAGATATTATTTCTACATGTATATTAATAATATTAATTAATTCATATTTCCAAACTTATTGAACACAGGGTAAATTGGATTTCGTTAAAAGTTAATTGCTCTGTATGGAGGACCTTTAAAAGTAGGATTCTCATCTTTCCAAACTTATTAAAATGTGGGATAAATGTTTCATGGAGCTTGTGTCATTTATGTGGATCGAGGATGAAAGCTTGGATCACGTTTTCTTTTTCTTGCAGTGTAGCTTCGAAGCTATGGAAATGGCTGGTGGAGTGGTTTAAAATGTAATGTATTAGTATAATAAAGTAATAGTCAAGCTAAACCATTGTAACTCATTTTGAAGTAATAAAGAGAAATTATTTGAATATTATGTGATTTTATATTAAATTAAGAATGAAAATAAGCCTAAAAAATATAATGTTAGATAAACCCCATATCTATGAAGAAAGTTGTAGTGGTCGTAACAAGGATTCCAGAGATATAAAGAACGCCGAAATCTGAGTTATAACGAAGAAGTTATGACATGTCGAAATTTCGCGACAAAACCAGCACGACGTTGTGTGACGTAAAAAATGAGTTTATGATAAAGTGCTTTTTTGTCATAACAATCTAAACGAAATTCATAACGTACGTTAAACCGTGAGTATGCATAAAAAAAACGCCCAAATCTGACTTCGTATGAGGAAGTTATGATTTTTCTAAGTTTCGACGTAGCAGTATGCAGCCCAGAGTTCGAATAGTAGATCGACTGATTTTTAGCTGATACAACCTAAATGACAATCGAAGATCTCATAAATAGGAGATCAATGGTAAAAAGACAGACGAAAACGGACGTCGGATGAAGAAGTTATGAATTTTTAACAGACTTTTCATGTCCCGGCCTGTTAAAAATATAACATCAAAAATAAAGTCGAAATTAGCCGATGGAGTCTAAACGAAAGTTGTATGGTACGTCTCTACCTACACGTGGATATAAAGAACGTCGAAAACGGAGCTCGTATGCGATAGTTACGAATTTTAGAAGTCGAGATAGGAATTCGCGAGTTGGTGCGAGGCTACGCCCAACGTAACAGTCGGACGCCCAACGTTGACCGAAGTACGCCCCACGGTCTCTTTCCTTCTGCCGTCTGAAGCAAGCCATGTAGCCGCAACGAATCTCGGACACCTGTCCCCTATGCGTAGCATACCACTGAGGGTACGCCCGAGCGTAATACGAAGCCTCGACCCTATAAAAGGGGGTGCGAGGCAACCTCCATTCTCACACCTCAAACTTCTTTCTTTCTTTCTTTCTCTACTCTCTCTCACTCTCTCTAAACCTCCCAAACACCCCTGAAGCCTAGGAAACCTCCCTAACACTAGAAGAAAGCCCCGGAGCGCCCGAAGTCTCCGAGAAAAAGAGTTTTTCGGTTTGAAACTCTGCCCACACAGAACCTGGCTTTCAGCAAACCTCCCGGTTTCGACGAAGGAAATTATTTTTTAGAAGCGAAGCGCTGTCTGAGTTCAGAATCACCACCTTAACAAGTGAGTGCATAGTTACTTTCATCTTACACATAGATATGAAGTATTTTATATAAATTACGTGTTATGTGTGCATATTATCTGTTTATCTTGAGATCTACGTTGTATGGAAGATCTAAACCTGTTTTTTCTTCATATCTGAACTGTATATGTATTTTCTTTTTAGATCTAAATTTTTTCTTCAGATCTAAACTGTATATGTATTTTCTTTTCAGGTCTAAACTTTTTTTCTTCATATCTGAACTGTATACGTATTTATATTTACAAATATGTTGGGTGGAACATGGGTAGATGAAATAGTTGTTGTGTGATGAAAGATGAGTTAGACGATGAGATGAAAGGTGGCATAGATAATGAGATGAGGGTGAGAGGGGAAAAATGAGAGAAACCTTTCATTTTCCATAACTTGAGGACAAGTTCTATTAAACATCAATTAGATCATTTTTCTAACAACTAAATTATCACATAATTCATGATCTAACTAAACTCATAATCAAGAAAAATTCTAAATCAACAATTTTAAAACAACTTTGTTTATCATATAAAACACAATTATTTTGAAAACTTTGACAATTATCTTGTGGTCGGATGAGTACAAGTACTACGATATCATAAAAAACATTTCCAATGATCCAAAACAGTTTGTGGTAGTGTTCCTAATCCAAACCAGGCCAAGAGACTCGAAAATTTTCGAACAGGGCTTTCAACTCGTCGAGTGCATGAACTAACTCATATATTTAATTAGGCTCTTTTGATCACAAATTAATTCTAAATTAATTCTTGATCAATACTAATTAAAAAATATTAATATATTATACTTAATATATATATTAATAAATCACAAATAACATTCTTCTAAAAAATCCATCCTATCAAATTGCACTGGTGAAGGCAACCCAAAAGGACCATGTTACTATTGGGTCAATCATCAAGTTCAGAACTTTATACCTAAAAATGAAGCTTGGAGGCGAGGTGTTCCTGGATTTATGTGGTCTTGATCTTCCAAGTTGGTGGTTCTCCCTTCTCCTTGCTTCAAGGGCACCATAAAACACACACTTTCAAGATCAAAGCAACACACACAAGAGATTAGGGTTGCAATGGACGAAATGAGAGCTGGAGGCTGGTGAGGGAATGAGCATTGGAGAGTTAACGATGTTTATATATGGTCTAAACCTAAAAAATCAGGGTTTGTGGATTAGGAAGGTACACCCAGCGTACAGTACGTATGCCCAACGTACGTCAGCTCAACCCTAAAATTTCAAAAATGCCACTATGGGCCATTTTGCAACATTTTTCATACATAAAGGCTAAATTGCAATTTATCTTCATACATAGGATTAAAATTGAATGTTACAACTTTTACCTACCTTCATAAATTCACAATAAGATTACGACATCCCTTTTCTTAGTTGTGAATTGTTATTTTAGATCCTAGCCTTAATCATTTATTATGGGTTAAAATAGTAAGGATAATTGTCATCTAACTTAAACTATTCTTTTTTCTCTGTAGATGTCTACTCCTGTTGATGCTTCTGCTCCATCATCTTCTACCTACCACTTGGGTTTCTTTATTCTTTCCATCATGTCCAAAGTAACTTTTGATGGATCCAATTACAATGATTGGACGCACAACATCAGAATGGCTCTTTGATTCGAGGGAAAAGAATATGTCCTTGCAAACGAGATCTTCATACATCGTCTGGTAGGTGATCTCGGAACGAGTCTCCGAAGGTCAAGTTAGCGAGTCCCTTTGAGGAAAAGTCTATAATGGAAAGTAAGAGACTGGGATTCAAGAGTTGATCCCTTCTCTTAGGGGATAAGGGACCTTTTTAGACCTGTGGTCAGGGGGACAGATCCGTGACAATATCTTCAAGTTTTTTAGGTATGGCAGGACGAAGCGGCCTTTGATTGGTAGATCGTGCCCCGTGGGTGGGTGGTTACTATTTATGCAGAACGGCTAGTTGGCAGATCAAGGAGCACTACTCCTGTGGCTCTTGGGCAAATGGTACTCCTTTGTCTTATCTGGAACAGGAATTTCTCTCCTAAAAGGAGGCCAATCCTGAGGCCAGATTACCAGTGCTAGAACATGCTGTTTTATGGACTATGGCCTGCTTTCAGCTCTTATCGAGTAATGGGTTTTTGATGGGATGTTCATGAGTTGACGGATTTGTTATCCTTTGATGTTTCTTTAGGTGAGATACGTCAACATTAGATGTTTGCATGACTCTTGCATGTCTTATGTGATAGTATGCTTATCGGGCAAGGCACGATGTCAGACAGGGCTCGATGACTGTATTGTATGCTATTGTCTTTGTGATTATCACATATGTTCATATGATTATATGTTTATATGTTATATGTGTACCGGGCAGAGCACGATGTCAGGTGAGGCCTGATCACTAATAGATCTGTCTACCGAGCGGGGCCCGATGTCGGGCGAGACCCGATGTTGGGCGGTGCCAGATGAAGGGCGAGGGACTAGTATGTGGTTATTATGTATGGTATGTGGTATTTTGGGGAACTCATTATGCTTTGTGCTTACGGTTATCAGTTTATATTTCAGGTACTTTTGGTTCGAAAGGGAAGAGCGCGAAATGATTGCTGAGCACACTCCACTTTATTCCTCATTTTGTGATCTACTCTGATATTTTATGATGTATTGATACACTTTGTTCCACTTTGGTTCTGTGATGTTTTGGATTATAGTTTTATTAATTTAAAAATGAAATTTTTGATCTTAATTTTTGGGACGTTACAGAACTCTTGGTCTAATGCCTTATTGCGATGTTCTTGTCTAATTTTTCATTTTCTGGTGGATCATCTGTTCAGTTGTCTTTCTGACCCCTACTTACATATGACTTTATGGATTGTATGGAAGACCACGATGTGGATCCTGGCAATGGACACTATGATGGACCTGTTTACTCCTTTGATAGGGCGTGTTATGTATGGTTAGGCGAGGCCTGCTATGTACGGTTGGACAGGGACTGTTATGTGAGTTAGATTGGGCCTACAAACTCTTGGGTTGGGCCCGTTGCATATGATGTATGTATACATATATGAGTTTTATTTTGCTCCACGTTAGAGTCAAGAATTATATGTGGATGCATTGTATGTATGGTGCAATATATGGTATACCGGGAAACTCAATAAGCTTTATGCTTACAGTTTTGGATTAAACATTTTACAGGTCGTTCATGAGAAGATCTTGACGGGACTGTACACATGCACCAAAGATATTCGTTTATGTGAATTTGTAAACCTAACTCGAGTAATGTATGGTTTTCAACTAATCAAATGTTATCATTGGTTTTTGAAATAAAGGTTTTATCGGGAAATCTGTTTTATGAAGAAAAATCTCTTTTTAATTTTTAGGACATTACAAGTTGGTATCAGAGTTTTGGTTTGAGGGGTTCAGGCATACCTTACGGTGTGTATGATCTCAAACTGAGGACTGATAATTTTATAAACAAGTGGTGCATGAGCACCTTAGGATTATATGAACTGATCAGCATTGTCATGAGAGAGGATTTGCATGGATTGATCAACACTGTCAGAGAAGATTTTATCATAGTCCTGGACGAGTGCCTTATGATTCTATGGATCAAGTAAGAGGGTGGTTGTATATGGGGTCATGAAATCACCATCAAGGAGTTTGGTGTGTGTGGAGCTCCTTGTTTCTTTGCGAGTAAGGAGGCGATCATTAGTATGCATTGGATTATCGATGTGGACAGTTCCTTTCTCACCAGTTTCTGCCCGACAGAGGCCAATATCATATTTGTGACATGTATTTTGTGTGATAGAGTTAAGGATTGGTGGTGCGAGGTTTTCCATGGCCTCGAACCGGATGTGGTCGAGTCCTTGTCATGAGAGGATTTTGTCACCAGATTGAATAGGGAGTTTGTGTCGGCAATTAAGGTTCAGTAGTTTGCACAGGAGTTTTTGGCACTTGAGTAGATTATAGAGTAGATGGATAAGATGACCGCCAAGTTCAAGGAGAGAGCGTTGTTTTTCCCTCAGTATGCAACAACAAAAGAGATGAAGATGACCCACTACCATGACATGTTGAGGACGGAAATCCTGGAGAACATGAGTGACTTAAGTGATAGGACTCTTTCCAGTTTTGTGGAGGCAGCCAAGGAAAGGCAGTTGAGTTGGAGACCCAACAATGAAAGAGGAAATAAGAGCAGGTTATGAATCTGTAACATCGTACAAGAAGGCCAAGGTGATTAATTTTTAGCCAGAATATCGAGAGACTCGTGGATCTTGCGGTAGGTGTGGTCGAACTCAACGAGGTACTTGTCGTGTACCAATCTCTAGACACTTTATATATGGTCAGAAGGGTCACTACCGTCGGGATTGTAGTCAGAGGGAATCGAGAGTATGCTTCTTCTACAATCAACTAGGCGATGTTAAGGATGATTGTCCCCTAAGAAAGGATGGGGTGGTTTCGTATCCAGTCCCTTTAGCTTGGCAGCTACCAGGTGGACACCATGGGATTGTTGGAGTCCCAAGGGCTGGAGTTTGAGATATCAAATTTCTTCAGTGCGGTCTGATGCAACATTGGTTGACATCATCAATATATTATTATTTACACTTTCATTTTTTCAGTTGTAATTCTTGGAAAATATGTTGAATGATATAATATTAATCAGCTTTGGTTCTATTTTGGTTGAGTACTTAAGTTTCGATAGCTTATTTGATTGTGGGGTTGCATATATGTGTGTTAGAACTCTTGGGTTTTGGTTTGAGTGATTTGGATTCTCCTTGCTTTTATGTTGGTATTGTGGCTTGGATCAGGTAGTGAAGTCATTGGTTTAACTTGAACTTGTGAATGGGTTAGATGGCATCAGATTCTAGCTAAATCCAAGTGAGGGAGATTCGCTTTATCGTTTGGAAGAATTCAGGTGAATGGTCATCTTGAAGCTCTCATTCAAGGATAGAGGGTAGTATGTTTAGATGGTTATCAGGAATGAAGATCGTGCAAGAAGTGTTGATCAAGAGTCAATTGTGATCAAGGAATCGGATGCTAGAGATTCAAGGTTATCTCACTTGGAAGACTTGAAGCATGATTTGTGCCGTTAGGTAGAGTTATTGATTACACTCATGTTGAGGGTTATGCGAGGACCTATCTACCTGCTCTTGTCTGATTACAACTTTGGGGTTAGAAGCATGACCCAAACACCTAATGCGGTCTAGTAAACTCGGCGTCCGTTTCAAGTCAGTCATGCTAGCTACCTTTGTAGTTTTTTGTGAAAGACCATGAGGGAGCCCATGAAAGTTGCAAAAGTGTTTCATAGTATGGTTTGGACCGTAGCATTAACATGGTTGAAATAGGCTATTGGGTGGTACTCGCTGGCATAATTCGACCATCACATGACTGACTGTAAGACTATGGGAGGACCATAACATTCGTTTAGGTTGAGTTAAACCATTCATTGTTTTTTAGCCGCTTCTTGATCATGTGTGAGGGTTGATAGGGTCGTGTCAATGTTTAGGCTTGTGTATCTTGGGATTTTCTGGTGAGGCTTATTTGGTTGTTATCATGGGTGAGACACGTGGTTGAGGCAAATCTGGTTGTGTTATCTTAGGTGAAACCAGTGGGCGAGGCCTGTTGTGTTATGTTATCTTGGGTGAAATCTGCGGGCGAGGCCAATTTGGTTGTGTTATATTAGGTGATCCTTGTGGGCTAGACATGTTTTTTTTATGTTGTTAGGCTTTTGTTTGGGGTTTGGTTTTGCATCCATGTGTGAGGTTTTCGGCTCTAGCGGTGGGAAATGGAATCATTTCTTCAGTTTATAGTAGACAACTTGTGACTAGGGAAGTTTTGATTGGATTAGATCCATGAATCTTTGATGAGCATGGTTCCTGCATGGGGCATCTCTTTCTGTCTGGAAGTCCATCATTGTTTTGGAGTTTTCAGATTCATATAAGGAAGTAGCCCCCTCGATGTTTGTTAGTTGTGTTATGATCACATTCGTATTCGTTGGGTCGCATGTTTCTCGCTAGTGATTAAATCAACATTAGTATTGAAAAAATGGATCATTGGTTAAGGTGCTACTCTTGGTTGCAATTGTTTAGGTTTGACTTTTGGATGTTTCTTCCCGGTTGGGCTTATGTGCTTGGCTCTAGGGAGTGGCGTCGAATCGTGACGAAGGGAGTGGAATTAGAAAACCCACGAGGGGTTTGGAGGGTGTTTAAGGAGTTATTGGTAAGGACTAATTTCGAGGATGAAATTTAATTTAACTGGGTGTGTAACATTTAATATAGGTATTCGATCTTTTATATTTTTTAATGTAAAACCCCATTTAGAAGTTGGTTACGACGTGAGGAAGGAAGCCTCACGACATGACCATTGGGCTAAAACGCATGTCCATCCTCATGGATCACGATGTGACGCATAAGTGGTCACATCATGAAGCATAAGTGGTCACAATGTGAAGATGGGTTTACCCTAAACCCGTGATTTGCGTCCTCTTTAAAGGAAGTGAGAGGCTAAGGTTCACACACCCTTAGCCTCCATAACCTTCCTCCTACCCAAATCAAAGTTACCCTTCTTTGTGATCTTGAAGAGCTCATTTGGTGATTTTTTACTCCTTAAAGACGAAAAAGACTCCTTGGGATCATTTCTGCAAGCAAGTCCATTCCTCACCACCTTGCATTGCTTCTGTACCTTTCTAAGTCCTAAAGCTCTTGCCTTTCTCTATTAAGCATGCTAGATCTAAGTTTTATACACTTCTCTTCATGGTTGGGTTGGATTGCATGCATGGGATGCATATATTTAGCAACTTTATGGATCGTTGAGGCCTTTTATTTCGTATAGGTTTCATATTTGAGGTTAGGTGGTGGTTTTAGACTCCAAGCATGATTTTTTGCTTTATTCCTTCTTTATTAATCTAGTTAATGCCTAAGTCATGCATTGGAAATGCAATACTGAAAAGCTTTGAGTTTTATGGTCCTTTGGGTTGGGGAAGATCTTCAGGAAGGTCTGAAGGTGTGACATCCCCAAAATCACGGCCAAAAAAGACCGATTTCATTTATGCTTTTTAAAGTAATTTCAGAGTAAATCCTTTTGATTTAAAAGTGTTGCGGAATTTGTTCCCAAAACAAAACATGATAAAATAATATTTATCAAAGCATTTCATCAAGAGATGCATTTTCATTATATAATCAAAACTCGGGATGTCATGTTCCGATACAGACCATAAAGCATAAACGATAACATTACAAGTCATTCAACAAATATATACATATACAGACTTGTAAACAAAACAACTCGATGATTCATCCATCTTACGCCCTTGCGCCACTTCCTATAATACAAATAAAATTGAGTGGGTCAGGCTTGGGAGCCTGGTGAGCATATAGGGTTTTCAACCCACAATAAATAAATTATATTAAATTTTACCAACCAACAATAACCCGATTACCCATTCCCGTTATCCTCACTTTACGTCCCTAAAACAACATCTATCTCAAGGGACCTAATCTAGGATTTTCATCGGGACGGACATTACTGCTAAGGGGTTTCCTCAACAATAGATATCCTAAAGGCAACCACGAGGGGGATAGAGTAGACCGGTGAACACATCGTTCACAACACCTACAGGTTATGAACCTGCTAGCGTTCCACAGGACTGTCTAGAAAGAGTCTGTGGTCGTTATCCATACTCGGCTGAATAACTAGATCAACAACAACAACAACATCGAGGCCTCTCATCTGTTTATTACATACCAACTATCTACCCATGTTCTACCCAACATATTAGTAGATAAAAATACATATTTTCATACATAGTTTAAAACCTGTATAGCATTTTCATTCAATAAATATTCCACATAACAGATGAGGCACACCACCATAACACGTATTTCATAGAAAATAAATCAGATCTATGAGATAGAAGAGAATGAATATACATTCACACATATAACAACAAAATTATACACATAACACGTATTTCGTATAAAATACTTCATAATTATGTGTTAGAAGAAAGTAACTACACACTCACTTGATTAGAAGATGATCGAGCAGCATTACGGCTTGCAGAAGTAGTGTTTCTCCGTAGATCTGGAAGTTCTCCACAAAAATCGAACTTCTCGCGGGCAGAGCTTCGGCTCGGGAATAACGCTCTTCGGGATTCTCGGGGCTTCGGATCTTGCTTTGGGGCTCGGGAATATTACCGTGGCTTCGGGGTATAAATGGCACGCTAAACGATGCAAAACGGGAGAGAGAAAAGAGAAAAATAGCAAAAGAACTCGGCAGCCTCGCATCCTATTTATAGGAGGATGGAGCCTCGTAGTACGCTGGGCAGACGTACGCGTCCGAAACGTCATGGCATGCGTCATCCGAAAAACTCGAGTGCGAGGGACGTCACGCTTCGCTGTACGCTCGGCGTACTCCGGATGAGTCCGATGACTCCTCTTCGGATAATACCAACATTAGGAATTAAATTTAAATATTAAATATTTAATAAACTTCGGAAATTCATATCTTCTTCATACGAACTCCATTTTCGACGTTCTTTATATCCACGCGTAGGTGAGACTACGCTCTACAACTTTCGTTTAGACTCCGTCGGCTAATTTTGAATTTATTTTTATTATTTATTTTTAGTAGGCCGGGACAGAAAAACTTCGTTATAAATTCATAACTTCTTCGTCCGACGTCCGTTCTCGCCCAACTTTTCATCGTTTTACTACTAACAACGAGATCTTCGATTCTCGTTTAGATTGTTTCGGCTAAAAACCGCTCGATCTCAAATCGGGTATTCGGGCCGCACAACGCTAAGTCGAAACTTCAGAAAATCATAACTTCCTCATACGTAGTTAGATTTGGGCGTTCTTTATATATTCGGAAACCTCGTTTCAGCTACTACAACATTATGTAAAGATATCGAGTTTATTTTACACTTAAAATTTGACACTTATTTTTATTCTTAATTAATCAAATCGCATAATTAAGCAATTAAGCACAAAACACATAATACTCAAATAATACACTTCTATTATTTCAAACGGGTTACAAAGGTTAACGTAGACTATTATATCAACATTAATGACCAGCCCATAAACACAGACGTTACAGAAGGATTAGCTTATGGGATTAAGAGCATAATGTTCAAAGTTGTCCAAAACATATCTCATGAAGTGACGGATGGAATGTCACGTCGTGACGAGGAGTGTGTCTGCAACTACTTTGTCCTGGTCCTGTCACGACATGACCTATGGTGGTTATGACATGACAATCAAATAAGGTTAACCATGGTTGAGTTTTGACCATGGTTGACTTTTGGATCAAACTAAGGTTTTAAGGGTGTAGACTGAGAGGATATTTCTTTAATTCTGTTCGGTGTGTTGTTGCTCTTGTCTACCCTAAATGTGAGAGTTGTTGTATTTCTAGCTGTTATTCGCGAGGTGAGTCTTCTCACTATTGTTTTGTGTATCGTAGATATGTATGTTGACCGGCTAGGTCTTAATATCTGTTTGCTGCTATATGTGAACCGAATTAATTGTGGTTAACTTTGGGATTGTTGAAAGTACCCCGGGTTGCTGATAACCCTTAAAACGTGCTAATAATCCACTGGCTGTGTTGTTGGCTCACTGGGATTCGTGAGAATGCTCAAGGTTGTTGATAACCCATAGTTGTTAGTTGTGATGTGTTGTATGGATATTTTGGGAAGCACTCACTAAGCTTTATGCTTACAATTGTGGATTAAATATGGTTCAGGTACTTCGAATGTTAGCCGGAAGTCGAAGGCATGATTGTACACTCCGACTTGCAGATTTTGATGATTTTGCATATTTGATACTCTAATTTGGGATGATTATACATGACATACCTGGTATTTTCTTTACATCGTTTTAATAACACTTGAGGTTTTCTACTTTAAAAATGAGAAAACAAATTTGTTGAAAATTTAGGTTGTTACAAGTTGGTATTAGAGCCCTGATTTGAGAGATTTAGATGAACACTCGTGGGATTCAAGACTCAAACTAAGGATCTGAAAGTTTTATAAAAACCTTTTATAAAAATAATGAATTTCGAGGAATAGAACGGAGGAAGCAATGTGTATAGTCAGCTGGAGCTAAAGGAAGTGATCTCCCAAAATATCCATATATGTGTTATATGTTGTATTATAATTGTTGATATAAATGTATTCTAGTGATAGGATAAGGATCCCTTAAGAGTTTGAGGTCTAGGTTGCTTGATTTTTTGATGCCTTATAGCCTATGAGATTAATTGTGAATGTTTTGCTAGGGTTGAAGCTAAGATTGCAAATTTCTTTTTATATACTATATGGTTATACATAATTAGGATTTTACAACCTTATAATGCTTGGTATAACCTTACTTATTGTTCCTCATCTAGTTGTGGATTTAGGATGGAATATTTTATTCGAATGTCTATCGAATCCGGGTTATGTACAAATTGTATATGTGCGACCATTTATGAGATTAGCAGAGACTCCTACGTAGCAAAGTTGTGGCTGGGAGGAGCCTAGGATGAGTACCTAGGAGCTGAGGTGTAACATCTTAGATCACTTAAGTGTGAGCGCATAGCTACAAGAAGAGCGGAGTGATTTGGGTATTTAGGACCTCGGGAAGAAGTCTAAGTCAACTACGAATAGGCATGGAAGGTAGCATTTCTCATACTACTTATAGCACAAGATGTGTATGTGATTTAGAAAGAAGCTCAAGTGTGCTAGGGGATTTTCTATGATATCTATAGTTTATGTCTGTGCATTTAGACTGGTTTTGACCTTTTTCCCTTATGTATTTTCAATATGGTGTTCACCCGAGGTTTAGGATCTAGCAGTCCAGAGAGGCAGGGTGCTAGTGCCGATGAGATCCATAGGATAATTTCCCAAAAGTGGTCGTGGCTGTCATGGAGGCTATTCTGGAGGTATTTGGGTCTATCAAGACCACGATGATCGATATATTTGACAAGCGCTATGCCTCTGTCACTGCAGTTGCTGCTATCGCAGCCACCATAGCTGTTGTCACCACGAGACTATATGGGGGTGATTCGATGCAATATCAAGAATTCAACAACACGAAGTCCCTGGCGTTCAATGGGGTCCAGGACCCAATTGCGTCCATGAAGTAGATAGTCGATATTGATGGATGATTTCACACCTGCTCTTGTCCAGATCATTTGAGGGTTCGCTTTGTGATGAACCTACTTTGCTTGAGGGAGAAGAACTGGTGGAAGTTTGTGGATATTTGGTTATTCACCTGTAGAGCATGCTTCGGTGACATGGAATCGATTTGGAGAGATGTTTCATGATGATTATTTTCCCTTGGTGGAGAGGGAGTGGCTGGCTCAAGAGTACCTGTTGCTCCTATAGACGACACTGGCAGTGGCTAAGATCACCAGGATGTTTCACGAGAGAGATTTTGTTCTGCCCGGAGTATGCACCTACTGATCAGGCATGGATGACCTGATACTTGAGTATGTTCAAGACGAATATCAAACAATTCATGACAAACTCCTAGTATTGCATATTGGCAGAGTAGCAACCCAATGTCAGGAGGAGGGAGATTGAATTGGAGTTGCATGTGAGGGAGACCGAGGTGGATACACAGAGAATGGATAGGAGGCCAGTCCAGTCGCAACCAGCGGATAAGTAGGTAAATCACATTGATTCTAGGTCAGGAGGTTAGAGGAGCTGCACATGCATTAAGTGCGGTAAGGGCCATGAGGGTCCTTGTCAGTTAGGGATGGTATGCTACTTGTGTGGAAAGGAGGCGTAATTCGTGAAGGAATGTCTGAAGGGTTTGCGAGTCTGCTTCAGCTACAACCAAGCGGGCCATGTGAAGGCTGAGTATCAACTTCTTGCATCGAAGCCATTTCAGACTCCTGCTCCTGCGACCCTACACATAACTGATGTGCGTCAGGGAAGGTTGAGGCGCCAAAGGCCTGAGGTCGAGCTTTTCAGTTCATTATAGAGGAGGCCAGAGCAGCACCTAATGTTGTTGCATGTATGTGTCTATTTTTTTTATTTATGTTGAATTATTTTCATACATCCTTATGTTGTGAATCTGTTAGGTACATTCCTTGTGAATTATGTACCTTGATGTCAACATCTTTTTGTAGAAATTTCAGTATTTCTCGTGGGGCCCTGGATCGACAAGTGAGAGTCGCTATTGTTGACGACCGCTCGGTTTCGGTTTCTGAGGTATATAGGGATGGTGTATTGGAGATTTTTGGTGTCGGATTTCCAATATATCTTATTCTTATTCTGATGGAGATGTTTGCATGATCACGAGTATGGTTTGGCTGAGCCGGTTCGGAGCTTTGATTGACTGTGAAAGGCAGTTAGTGACAGTTCGTGACCCTAGTGGGGGAGCATTGACTATTTATGGCGAGGGCACCGAGGTTGGTTCTGATTTTTTCTCTGCCGCTAGGGCGAGGCAGTGTCTTCATGATGGGTGTGCGGGGTATTTGGCATATGTGGTTTCTTTACTGGTTGAGGCAAAGCAGTCAGTTTCCAATGTTCCGATTATGAGAGAGTTTCCAGATGTTTTTCTGGAGGAGTTGTCTGGTGTGCCTCCTGAGAGTTATGTGTAGTTCTACATGGACTTGATCCATGGTGTTGCCTTGATTTTGAAGGCGTCGTATTGCATGGCGCTACCCGAGATGCATGAGTTATCCTATCAACTTAAGGGGTTGTTGTAGAAAAAGTTTATTCGGCCGAGTAGCTTACCTTAGGGAGCACCGATCCTTTTTTTTTCAAGAAGAAGGTTGGTTCACACCGGATGTGCATTTGATTATCGGGAGTTGAATAAGTTGAGCATGAAGAACCGGTATCATTTGCTACGGATTGATGACCTTTTTTTTATCAGTTGTAGGGGAATCTAGGTTTTCCAAGATCGATTTGAGATACGGTTATCGTCAGATGAGGGTTCGGGAGAAAGACATCTCGAAGACGGCTTTATGAACTCGTTATGGGCATTAGGATTTTGTGGTGATCCAATTCGGGCTCACCAACGCACCAACAACGTTCATGGACCTCATGAACTGGTTATACATGCCTATGGTGGATCGATCAGTGATCGTTCTTATCGATAATATCTTGGTCTATTCCAATACCTAGGAGCAGCATGAGGAGCATCTGCATGAGCTTCTTGGAGTTCTTAGGGAAAAAAGGTTCTACGGCAAGTTCTCAAAGTGTGAGTTCTAGTTCAATGGGGTCTAGTTTCTAAGGTACCTCGTCAACCAAAACAATATTTTGGTCGACCCAGTGAAGATCAAGGCCGTTATGAGGTGGGAGGTTCTGAAGTCTCCTCTGATATTCAGAGTTTCCTTGGGCTGGCAGGGTACTATTGGAGATTCATCAGTGACTTCTCTAAGATTGCAGTTCCTCTCACTAGGCTGAGGAGGAAGGATGTGAATTTCAGATGGGGGCCTGAGAAACAAGCAACATTTGAGACGCTTCGACAGAATCTCTTTGAACTAACAGTACTTACCCTCACGAAGGGAGTCGAGGATTTTGATGTATACTATGACGCATCAGTTATCGGCTTAGGTGCAGTCCTGATGCAGAGGGGTCATGTTATTGCATATGCTTCAAGATAGCTAAAGTGTCATTAGGAAAATTATCCTACTCATGACGTGGAGTTGGGGGTTATGGTATTCGCCCTCAAAATTTGGATTAGTTACCCGTATGAGGTTTGCTGTATGATTTACATAGACCACAAGAGGATGAGGTATATGACGGATCAGCCCAACTTGAATATGAGGCAGCAAAGATGGCTTGATATATTGAAGGACTACAATTGTGAGATTCTGTACCACCTGGGTAAGGCCATTGTGGTGGCCGATGCGCTGAGGCGCAGGGCGACTAGCACTCCGATTTAGGGTTTATGTTCGAGGACGATGAATATGAATCCAATTTTGGAGATGATAAGGATTGCATAGTCGAAGGCGATTGGGGAGGAGAATCGAAAGAGTGAGCGGGTGGTCGGTCAGGTATTATTTTTTAAATATGATAGTCGGGCATTGCTGGCGCTACATGGTAGGGTTTAGTTGCCTTATTCGGGGTGGAACCAACATATTTTGATGGAAAGAGGCAAAAAAATCTGAGATTTTCTATTCACCCGAGTGTAACAAAGATGTATCATGATCTGAGACATAGTTACTGGTGGCCATATATAAGGAGAGATATAACTTAGTTCGTGGAGCGGCGCTTGACCTGCTGAAAAGTCATGGTCGAACATCAGTGACCTTACAACAAATTACAGACCCTAGAGGTCCCATTACGGAAATGGGAGCAGATCACCATGGACTTCATCACGAAGTTACCAAAGACTACAAAGGGATTTGATTGTCGATAGGTTTACCAAGAGTGCTCACTTTTTGGCTATCCAGGAGAGTTCTTCGGTTGAGAAGTTAGCAGACATTTATGTTCGAGATGTGGTTACTCGCCATAGTGTGCCTACTTCGATTTTTCATATTGAGGTGTTCGCTTCACTTCCAGGTTTTAGAAGAGGTTTCACGAAGAGTTGGGTACCCGGTTACACTTTAGCACCACTTATCATCCGCATACAAATGGGCAGAGCGATCGGACCATCCATACACTCTAAGATATGCTAAGAGCTTGCATCATTTATTTTGGTGGGAGTTGGGACTCTTCCCTTCCCTTAGCTGAGTTTTCTTACAATAGCAACTATCACGCCAACATCAGTATGCCTCCCTTCGAGCTTCTCTATGGGAGGAAGCGCCAAACTCTGATTTGTTGGGGAGAGGTTGGTCATAGGGTCGTGGGGAGCACGAAGATGGTACTCGAGATGATGAAACTCATATAGCAGGTCAAATAGAGGTTAGAAACGGACCAGAGCTGACAAAACAGTTATGTAGACAGACAATGGTCTGATTTGGAGTTCCAGGTCGGTGATATGGTACTCCTAAAGGTTTCGACTTGGAAAGGCGTTATCCGATTCAGGAATCACGACAAGTTGGGACCCAGGTTTATCAGACCATTATGGGTGGTAACTAGGGTGGGCAAGGTGGCCTACCAATTGGACTTACCGGATGAGCTTAGTTAGATTTATAGCACCTTCCATGTTTCCCAATTGTAGAAATATGTGACCGATGAGACATTATTGGTACCTTTTGATGATATTTAGGTTGATGACCTCCTTAATTATATTGAGCGGTCAATAGCGATTATCGATAGAAAACGAAGACCTTTCGTAACAAGGAGGTGGGCTTGGTAAAGGTGCAGTGGCAGAACCAGAAGGGCTCTGAGTGGACTTAGAAACCCGAGGAGGAAATGCTTACCCATTTCCCCGCATTGTTTGAGACTAAGGACATTAAGGAGAAAGTCTGATTCTAGTGAGAGAGAATTGAAACATCTAATATAGGTATGTGGTCTTTTAAAATTTTGACTTAATTAAAGAATGTAAAACCCCAATTAATAGCTAGTCACGAAGTGAGGAAGGAAGCCTCACAACGTAACCATCAGGCTGAAACATGTGTCCAACCTTGTGGGTCACGATATTATGCATAAGTGGTCATGCCGTGAGGATGGGTTTACCCTAATCACGTGATTTACAGCCTATTTAAAGGAAACGAGGTGCTAGGGTTTGCACACCCTCAACCTCCATCACCTTCCTCATACCCAAATCGAAGTGAGCCTCCTTTGTGACCTTGAAGAGATCATTTGGTGATTTTTGAGTCCTTGGGTGCATCAATTTAGCAAGCAAGTCCATTCCTCACCACCTTTCATTTCTTTTGGACCTTTTTATGTCCTAAATCTTTTGCATTTCCCTATTAAGCATACTAGATTTATGTTTTATTTACTTCTCTTTATGCTTGGGTTAGATAACATGCATGAGATCCATTAAATTAGCAACATTATGGATCATTATGGCCTCTTGTTTAGTATAGGATTTAGATATGAGGTTTGGTGGTGGTTTCCAAGCATGATTTTTTGGCTTCATTATCTCTTTATTGACCAAGTTAGTGTTAAAGTCATGCATTGGACATGCATGACTGAAAAGCTTCAATTTTTATGGTCCGTTGGGTTAAGGAAGACCTTCTAGAAGTTTTGAAGGATTAGCTTAAAGGATTAAGAGCTTAATGCTCAAAGTTGTCTAGAACAGATCTCACGAAGTGGCGGATGGCATGTCACATCGTGAGGAGGATTGTGTCCGTGACTGTTTTGTCTTGGTCCTTTCATGATGTGACCTATGGGTGGTCACACCATGATAATCGGCTGAGGTTGACCACGGTTGAACTTTTCAGTCAAACAAGGGTCTTACGGGTGTACACTAATAGGGTATTTATTTATTGTTGTTAGGTTTCTTGTTGCTCCTGTCTACCTTG
Organism: Lactuca sativa; assembly: GCF_002870075.4. Classification (NCBI taxonomy): domain Eukaryota; kingdom Viridiplantae; phylum Streptophyta; class Magnoliopsida; order Asterales; family Asteraceae; genus Lactuca; species Lactuca sativa. The sequence continues at coordinate 56,513,661 of NC_056625.2, forward strand.
TGTATGAGAGTTGTTGTATTTCTAGCTGTTATTTGGGAGGTGAGTGTTCTCACTATAGTTTCTTGAATGGTAGATATGTATGTTGACTAATTGGGTCTTAATTTCTGCTTGCTACTATATGTGAACCGAATTAACCATGGTTAACTTTGGGATTGCTGAAAGTCCTCAGGGTTGTTGATAACCCCTGAAACATGTTGATAATCCACTAGGCTTGCTATTAGCTCACTGGGATTGCTGATAATCCCCAGGGTTGCTGATAACCCATAGTTGTTAGTTGTGTTATACTGTATGGATATTTTTGGAAGGACTCACTAGGTTTTATGCATAAAGCTGTGGATTAAATGTGTTTCAGTTACTTCAGATGATTTCAGGAAGGTGAAGGCTTGACTATACACTTGGCTTGCAGATTTTGATGATTTCACATTTTTGATACTTTGATTTGGGATGATTGTAATTGACATACCCGAGATTTTATTGATTTGGTTTTTATAAAACTTGAGGTTTTCTATATAAAAAAATGAAAAAAATTTTGTTGAAAATTTGGGTTGTTATAGGGGAGAGTTGTACCCGTTTCCCAGAATGCATCAGTTGATGATATAAAGTAGTCAAAGACAAGGTTTCTAAGGAAAACCATATGCTATAACTGTTGGAATAGTGTCTAAGGCTGCAACTGTATTAGGCAAGTATTTGACCCGGTTGTGCATGGTCCTTTTGGGTTGCCTTCACCATAGCAAATTGATAGGATGATTTATTAAGAGAGAGTAAATATTATTAGTATATTATGAGAATAATATAAAGAATAATATATTGTTATTTGATTAATATAAGTCATAGAATTAATTGTAATTAATTTGGTGACTTAAAGAGATTAATTAAATAAGAGGGAATAAACTGTCAATTGTTTGATAGTTAAACTTTAGACTGTAAATCCATATAGATATGTATTGGACGGATTCTAGAAGCTAAGGATTGCTTCAAATCGTCCAAGGGGTTATCTAAGGAATGGATTTGGATAACCTTAAGAGAAGATTATCCAATTAGGGTTTAGGTTGTAACCCTTAAGGAGTCTACAAGTATAAATAGACCCTATGGCATAAGGAAATCGGAACTTCATCTAAAGTATAGAAACCTTGGCCGATTTCCTCCCCTCTCCTCTCTCCCAAATCATCCTCCTTGCTATTTGGTGTTTGTAAGCCATTAGAGGAGTGACAATTGTGACTCTAGAGCTCTAAGACAACAAGATCAAACAAGAGATTCAAAGGTATGATTCTAGATCTGTTTTAACATTGTTCTTATACCTAAATAGTCATTAGAAGTCTTGGATTCAAAGTATGTTTAATTAGAAAGCCTAGATCTAAGCATTAGGGTTTTGCATGCGCACATAGGAAAGTTCTTATGGCTAAAACCCATTAGTGGTATCAAAGCCTAGCTTGGTTTTCATTAAATTGTTGCTTAATTGTCTGAAACTAAACTGCAAAATTCGATTTTTGTGTTTCTGAGTCATGGACTCGGCGAGTTCCATAGTGGACTCGGCGAGTTGGCCTGACTCGGCGAGTTACTTGGTGCACTCGGCGAGTCCAAGCGTCAGGAATGGCCAGATTCGGGATTTCTTCATGATTATCTTATGGAAACTTACCTTAATCATATTAGATCAACCCTAATCCGATTTTTTGATATATATGACTATTATCTTGATCTAATTAAAGATATTTATCAACTAATAAAATATTTAATTTCCTTATATGATAATTAATTAATTATTTTTATTATTTTGGTAATTATCTTGCAAGAAATCTTGAATAAATCAAATATAGATAATTAGAAAATTAATTGTTAATTGAAATTATTTGTTATTTGATCCTCCATGTTTTAAATGTTTAAAACTTGTCCTTAAAGTTTTGAAATTTATATTTTGTGATTAAAAGTTTTAATTTAGACAATTTAAATTTCAAACCCTAGATTTTAAAATCTTTAAAATACAACCCTATACTAATATAATATTACAAGATTAATATATATATATATATATATATATATATATATATATATATATATATGTATAACTAAAATGCTAGTCTTACCGTTAGTAGGCCTCATTCACGAAGCCGATCTATAAGGTGGGTATAAGGTTGCGGCCTATAAAATGGCGCTTAATGGGTGTACACTCACACCCACCGCTTGCTTGATCGGTGGAGGGTCGTTAGCCGAACGGGTAGGATAGGGCAACCTCATCCTCTCATTAAAAGTATAATAGGAAATACAAAGTAACTACATTTTTTTTAAATTTCCCAATCTTAGTTACTTTAGGAAAAGTGAATTGATGCAATCCCATGAAATTACACTTTGCACCCTTGCTAAGAAGTTAGTGGAGCGTGTGTGGTTTACCGGCACACTAATTGGTTCTAAGCAAAGGTGGCAAAGGGTGATTCATTGTTTATCATAGTTCGATGGAGCGTGTGTGGTTTACCGGCACATCGAATAAGTGATCGTTACAATGAAGGCACCATGTGAATTTGCATGGTAATTCACACCCGCTTTGTGATCCTCGGTATCCGAGTCACAAACTAGAGGGGCATATCAAGATTTAAACATGCCATTGAATAGCTTTCAATGAATCTCATCCGAACCTAGGAATTCTCAAAACATTTAAGACTAATAGTTAGGTTTTATGGTGGAGAATTAGTGAATCGTCATTCACTTAGCTTCAATTTATTTTCATGTTAGATTACAACATCCCTTTTCTAATATGTAAATGTTGTTGTTGGATCCTAGCCCTAATTTTTCTTATAGGGTGATAATTAGGGATTCATATTCTAATCTATCTTTGTCCTTTCTATTGGTAGATGTCGAACGCAAACAACGCTGCTGCTAGTTCTTTCATGTTGATGAGCCTTTGCCAAAAGGTCACCTTCGATGGAACGAACTTTAGCGAATGGATAAGATACATTCGCACCATTGCTCGCTATGAGGATAAGGAGTATGTCCTTGATGAGAAGCTCAAGAAAATCAACCCCGAAATCGCTACTCCGGCCGAAATTACCGCTTTTGAAACTTATGAGCGCGATGCAATGAAGGTACATTGCATCATGATAGCCACCATAAACTCCGAATTCCAAAAGTCCTATGAGGACATGTACCCGTACGAGATGCATCAAGACTTATTGGAGAGATACCACCAAAACGCGAGACAAGAGCGTTATGAGATTTTCACTAACATGATTTCCGCTAAGATGGGTCATGGAGAATCTCTTACCGTGCACCTGCAAAAGATGCAAAGGTATGTCGACCGCCTTCGCAAGTTAAATGTTGACTTTGGGGAAGACTTGGCGATCGACATGGTGCTTCACTCTTTGCCTTCGATGTACAATCAATTTAGGATGACCTACCACATGAACAAAGAGGAGGTCACCCTAAGCAAACTCCAAGGTCTCTTGAGGGTCGCTGAGAGCAACTTCAAAGACAAGTCTGTTGCGCCAACTCCAAATCCACCTGCTGCTCCTGTATTGGCTATTGGTCAAGGAAAGAGAAAGAAGAGGAAGGCTTCGTCTAAGAACTATCGCAAGGTTAAAGCCCGAGATGGTGTCTCTTCTAGTGGGACCAAAGTTGATCCCGCTAAGCCTTGCCCTAACCCGAAGGAGGCAGATTGCCACCACTGCCACAATATAGGACATTGGAAGAGAAACTGCCCAGAATACCTGCAAGCCATCAAGGAAGGAAAGATCAAGCCATCTTTCGCAGGTATATATACAATTAAATCTAACGATTCTAATCATGTTATTTCTTGGGTTCTTGATACCGGTTGTGGTTACCACATTTGTTCTAATGTGCAGGGACTAAGAAGAAGTAGGGATGTGGAGCAAGGAAGGATTAATCTAATCATGGGGAACAAAAGATCGTCGCCTGTGACCAAGATTGGAGTATATTCTTTAGTGCTTAGGAATAATTTATGTTTAGATTTGAACAATTTTTGCTATTTGCCAGAAATGGATAGAAACATCATTTCATTTCATGGTTTATATAGACAAGGTTTTAGATTTTCTTTTAATAATGAGAATGGTTCTATTTTGGCTTATCTAAATGATGTCTTTTACTTTGAAGCTATACCATGTAATGGAATTTATGAAACCGTTATGATTGTTGATAACTTAGGAAATGATGTTTTGAACATAGATTTTTCCACTAGTATGGATAAAGCATCCTTGTGGCATTGTCGTCTTGGACATGTCAACAAGAAACGCATAGCCCAAATCCAAAAGGATGGAGTGTTGGAGTCATTCGACCTTAGGGAAGATGACACGTGCGAGTCTTGTTTACTTGGAAAGATGACTAAATCACCCTTCACGAGCACGTGTGAAAGGGGTGAGGGTCTATTGGACTTAATACATACCGATGTATGTGGACCGTTTAGATCAACCATGAAGGATGAAAACCGCTTCTACGTGACTTTTACCGATGATTATAGTAGATATGGGTATATCTATTTAATCAAGCAAAAGTCAGATACCTTTGAAAAGTTCAAAGAGTTCAAGAATGAAGTGGAGAATCAATTGGGCAGGAAAATCAAGATGCTTCGATCCGGTCGAGGAGGAGAGTACCTAAGTCTTGAATTCCACGATTATCTCAAGGAGTGTGGAATAGTTTCGCAATTGAAGCCTCCTAGGACACCGCAGTTGAATGGTGTGGCAGAAAGGCGTAATCGAACCTTGTTGGACATGATTCGCTCTATGATGAGTCGTGCTTCACTACCTATCTCTTTTTGGGGATATGCCTTAGAGACTGCCGCCCATATCCTTATCCGATTCCCTACTAAGAAGGTTGCCAAAACACCTCACGAGATGTGAACAGGGAAAGCTCCCTCGTTGGCACATATCAAGGTTTGGGGTTGCAAGGCTTTCGTAAGACGAGATACTCAAGACAAGCTCAAACCTCGAAGTGAGCGATGTATTTTCATCGGCTACCCGCAAACATCTTTTGGATATCTCTTCTATAGACCGAAGGACAATGTTGTCTTCGTTGCGAGGAGACGAGTTTTCCGAGAGCGAGAACTGATAGGCCAAGGAGACAGTGGGAGGCAAATCGAGCTTGAAGAGATTCAAGAGTCAATAGATGAAGGAACCTCTACCGCTGGCACTTAACCCGAGGAGGAAACTCCGGTTGAACCGATTGACGAATCCTTACCTCTTAGACGTTCCGATAGAGTTAGAGTTCTACCCCAGTTTTATGGTTTTCATATTAATACCGAAGGGGACACGTATATTAGTGATGGTACACTAATAAATCTTGATGAACCTAATAGCTATAAGGAAGCCATGGCAGGCCCGGAGTCTGCAAAATGGAAAGAGGCAATGGATAGCGAGATCCAATCCATGTATGATAACCAAGTTTGGAATTTGGTTGATTAGGTGCCCGGACGTAAGACCGTTGGGTGCAAATGGATCTTCAAGAAGAAGACCGACGTGGATGGGAACGTACACACATATAAAGCGCGATTAGTTGTGAAGGGCTTTACTCAAACTCCCGGAGTTGACTATGATGAGACCTTCTCACCAGTTGCGATGATAAAATCTATTAGAGTGATGCTAGCGATTGTCGCATTTCATGATTATGAGATTTGGCAAATGGATGTCAAGACCGCTTTCCTTAACGGAAAGTTGGCTAAGGATGTTTACATGGCTCAGCCAGAGGGGTTTGTGGATCCGAAGCATCCGAATAGAGTGTGTAGGCTTGAGAAGTCCATTTATGGACTTAAGCAAGCGTCTCGCAGATGGAATCTTTGCTTCGATGAGAAAGTCAAAGAGTTTGGATTTGTACGAAGCGAAGATGAATCATGTGTATATGTCAAAGCCAGTGGGAGTATAGTAAGCTTCCTCGTTCTATATGTCGATGACATATTACTCATAGGAAATGACATCCCGACTCTGCAGGAGGTTAAGTCCTGGATCGGGAAGTGCTTCGCTATGAAGGACCTCGAAGAGGCTTCTTACATTTTGGGAATAAGGATAGTAAGAGAAAGAAGTAAGAGACTAATTGGACTTAGTCAGAACACTTACTTGGAGAAGGTACTAAAACGTTTTAGTATGGAAAACTCGAAGAAGGGAGAATTACCGATACAAAGTAATGCCAAGTTGAGTAAGACTCAAAGTCCGAGTACCGAAGCTGAAATAGCAGAAATGAGCCGAGTACCATACGCTTCCGCAGTTGGCTCAATCATGTACGCTATGACTTGTACTCGCCCTGATGTAGCCTTCACTTTGAGCATGGTTAGTAGATATCAAGGAAACCCTGGCAGAGCCCATTGGATTGCGGTGAAGAATATCCTTAAGTACCTTCGGAGGACGAAGGAATGGTTCTTAGTCCTCGGGGGAGTGATGACTTGAAGGTGCGAGGGTATAGTGACGCCAGTTTTCAGACCGACAGGGACAACTACCGTTCGCAGTCGGGCTGGGTCTTTACCCTAAATGGAGGAGCAGTGACATGGAAGAGTTCCAAGCAGGAAACCGTAGCTGATTCAACGTGCGAATCAGAGTACATTGCAGCGAGCGAAGCGTCGAAGGAGACAATATGGCTGAAGAACTTCATCGGTGATCTTGGAGTTGTACCTGCCATAAAGGAGCCCATGGAGATTTTCTGTGATAACGAAGGAGCAGTTGCTTTGACCAAGGAACCGGGGGATCATGGTAGATCACGACATATCGACAGAAAATATCACTTCATTAGACATCGTGTAGAAGAAGGACAACTCGTAGTGAAGAGGATATCATCAGAAGATAACCCAGTAGATCCGCTTACGAAGGGACTGAGTAGGGTTAAGCACTTGCAGCATGCTAGGAGTATTGGGCTGAAGGATGATATTAGCATAGATTAGATAGTATTAGAAACGTGTAATAGATAAATGTAATTAACATTTGATGATTAAATAAAGGAGTTTTATTTATGAGTAATGTTACTATCTTATGTTAATTATTTAGCTATTGTTTCACTTTGCATGTTTTGACTTCCAGAATAATTGAGTTTATTAGGAATAATCGAATTGTTCAAATTGTCCACAATCGTTCATATGTTGGAAGTAGATATGAATGAAGATTGTCATGAATTGGTGTGTAGATTGTCTAAATGGTGTTAGATATAGCAAAGGGTTGCTGCAACGTTCATGAGTGCTTATGAACTAGTTTTGAGCATTGGAACAAACCCGCGCTTGCTAGAATCACCTTATGGAATATGATATAAAAGGGTGATCGCAAGACGATAATATCATATAGTCTTAAAACCTAGATATATGGTTTGTTATTTGCTAATTGATTGTACATTGATAATGCGAAAACGCATCAGTAACTCGGTGTTATAAAACGCATTGTTGTGTATAGTTGGTTAATGAATAAGTAAATACATATAAGTCGAAGTTTATCTGTAAATTTTATCCTAAGAGGGTAGAAGAGATATCTCGGCCGCTCGATGATTTGATTTGACTTATGTGTCGGGCCCGGTCAGAACTGAATTGATGTGTTCGATTAAGTTCTATGTCGAATAAATCAGAGATCGAGAAACCTAAATGCTTGACTAACCATTCCATAGGATTGTCAGCATGATATCTAACAGAGGACTGTACGATCCCTTATCTAAAGGACAAGATTGATTAGATCGGAGTTTGACAGCGTCTTTGAGAGCTTTGATTGCAAACCGAATTGTACTAGTGCATATAGTTACTAGACTTATCCAAGTGGGAGACTGTTGGAATAGTGTCTAAGGCTGCAACTATATTAGGCACGTATTTGACCCGGTTGTGCATGGTCCTTTTGGGTTGCCTTCACCATAGCAAATTGATAGGATGATTTATTAAGAGAGAGTAAATATTATTAGTATATTATGAGAATAATATAAAGAATAATATATTGTTATTTGATTAATATAAGTCATAGAATTAATTGTAATTAATTTGGTGACTTAAAGAGATTAATTAAATAAGAGGGTATAAACTGTCAATTGTTTGATAGTTAAACTTTAGACTGTAAATCCATATAGATATGTATTGGACGGATTCTAGAAGCTAAGGATTGCTTCAAATCGTCCAAGGGGTTATCTAAGGAATGGATTTGGATAGCCTTAAGAGAAGATTATCCAGTTAGGGTTTAGGTTGTAACCCTTAAGGAGTCTACAAGTATAAATAGACCCTATGGCATAAGGAAATCGGAACTTCATCTAAAGTACAGAAACCTTGGCCGATTTCCTCCCCTCTCCTCTCTCCCAAATCATCCTCCTTGCTATTTGGTGTTTGTAAGCCATTAGAGGAGTGACAATTGTGACTCTAGAGCTCCAAGACAACAAGATCAAACAAGAGATTCAAAGGTATGATTCTAGATCTGTTTTAACATTGTTCTTATACCTAAATAGTCATTAGAAGTCTTGGATTCAAAGCATGTTTAATTAGAAAGCTTAGATCCAAGCATTAGGGTTTTGCATGCACACATAGGAAAGTTCTTATGGCTAAAACCCACCAATAACTTGGCGCATGGAGTGTCATGACGTGGCATGCCAAATGATGAACAAGTGTTTCTGATGGACACTAAGATGTGACATGAAGGGTGTTACGATGTGGTGAACGCTACAGCCTAAGCCCATGATTTTTAGGGTTCCTTTAGATTTAAGAGCCTTACCTCTAGGGTTAGGCCATTCTCTTTAGCTTCCACCCTCCCTAAATGAAACGCTAGCCTCTCCCCTTGTCTTTTTTTTTTCTCTTTGATGGTGTTTTTGTCACTTGAAGGTTAAAGGAAAACTTTGTTGAGCAAAGGATCAACTAGCAAGCTTGTCTACATCTTTTGGTGTATCTTGTAGACCCTTGTAAGGCTCTAAGTTCTCATCTTTTTGGCTCATCCTTTGTAAATCTAGATTTTAATCCCTTTTCTTTGTTGTATGTCATTCTGAATGGTTGGTTTTGATAAAGTTCGCAACTTTTTCACTCGTTGAGGTCCTTTAGTTATCATATGTTCTAGATCTAGACTCTCTTGTTGTTTGGTGCAATGAACGAAGTTTTGACTCCATTTCTTACCCTTCTTAACCTAGTTTTGGGAGAGAAATGGATTGGACATGCATGTCCATAATGTAAGGATTTTTATGGTTTTTTAGTTGCAAAGAAGCCTTCTAAAAAGTTGGAGTTGGGGTGTTATAGTTAGGGAAGGCCAGTTACGAGGATTATATATGAATGACCAGCGAAGGACTTATTTGAGAAGTGGTCAAGGGTAGGGTAGCTAGTGAAGGCTAGTTGTCAAGGGTATGAAATATGTTAGTATATGTTTTGTGTTTATGTTACACAATTCTTTGGTAGTGATAGTTTGGGTCCTAAGTAGTCTAAGTTGGATAGCCTGAGAACTCTTGGTCTAATGTTTTATTGCGATGTTTTTGTCTGATTGTTTGTTATCGGGTAGAGCATTTATTCGACTGTGTATCATTACATATGACTTTATGTATTGTATGGAAGACCAGGATGTGGCTCCTGACAGTGGAGTCTAGGTTGGACCCGTTTACTCCTTGGGTGGGGCCCGTTATTTATGGTTGGTCAGGGCCCGTTATGTGAGTTGGTATGAGCCCATTGCATATGATGCATGTATGTGTATAGGACTTTTGTTTGCTCAACGCTAGATTCGAGGATTGTATGAAAATGCATTGTATGTATGGTGAAATATATGGTATACTGGGGAATTCAGTAGACTTAATGTTTATAGTTGTGGATTAAACATTTTAATTTGCAGGTTGTTCGTGAGAAGATCTCAACGGGATTTTACACATGCATTAAAGATATTCGTTTTCGCGATTTTGTAAACTTAACTCCGAAAATTTGTGGTTTTCAACGAATTAAATGTTTTCAATGGTTTTTGAAATAAAGGTTTAATTCACTACTAGAAACATAGGTTTTAGAGGCGGACGAGCCCGTCGCTATTCCATTGCTAAAGAGCGTTTGCGACAGATCAGGGACATATTTACTCTATAGCCAATTAGAGTGTGGCTAATGACTTGGCGAGCGGTTTAGCGACGGACCAATTTTTTTTGCGACAGCTATAGCAACGGAATGTCCATCGCAAATTGGTCACTTAATATGGTTATATAGGACACCTGCGACAAAACGTAATACAATATTCCGTCGCAAATCCCTTGCAAAGCTCTATTTTTTTCGTCGCTAATCCCTCACAAATTTAAGATGTGAATTTTTTTTCATTCTGTAGCTAATCCATCGCAAATTTAGGATGTGATTTTTTTTTTCTTTCCCTAGCTAATCACTCGCAAATATATAATATGATATTTTATTTTGGTTATTAATGTACAACAAAAATAACAAAAGCATCAAATAATTATAAAATCTCAAACCAAACATTTAACATTTAAATACCAAACACATCCAAAAATTATACAATTCAAACATTAACAATTAAATACCAAAAGCATATGTCAAAGTTTAACACTGATTAAGATTTGATTTCAAAGTATAAGGTACCATAATTCTTAATTTCATCTCATATTTTGCATTTCAATATGCATGTTCTCCATTTCATGATATCTTGTGTCCAAAAGAAGGATTGGAATGGAACTAGGTTCCGATTCCAGTTTAGACCCACAAAAATAGGACCACATGCTACTTACTTTGATGTCTTCCAGCTTTTTTCTAGATCAGGGATCTTTGTTGGAAGCAAATGCAGGACAGGAATGGAATTGAATTCCGATTCTGACCAAAAAGTAAAAGAGGAAGGAAATACGGTGTTTGTCAATTGGTCTTCATATTTGATTTTTTGAACATTTGTGTTGAGTCTTACGGACCATCTACCACACAAAAATTAACAATACATTTAACATTTTTATAAAAAAGGATGCAATATTTTGAATTAGGAAGGAAATTACAAAACTAACCTTTGTGGTCTCTAGGTCATGCCATGTACCCTTCTCTAATTGCATACAACCGCCTTTATCAGCAAAATTTTATACCACCAGGAACTCTGAAAGTTGATTCCTCAGAAATAGGGAAAAAATGCACACATTATTTAAAGTTTATATCCATGAAAGATTATTTTATAAAACTAAAAAACAGTACCTACCATCGATCATTTCGAGGAGTTGGAAATACATTAAACCTCATAAACAGTATAAGTGACAAATAACTCATTTTTATTCCAATTATCTTCTTTCATTTCAAACGTCATATGTTGATTTAAGTAGGAAGAAGTGGAAGTGGTTGTCTTGAATCAGAATCTACACAATGACAGCCTGAAAAAAAAATTAAAAACAAGTGTTATAGATTTTATATATAAGTACCTGTTGTTGCTTTTAACAGGTTCCAATTCCAACACTCTGTTTTCTTCATCCTTAACTTTTGAAAGAGGGGAAAAGAATTGGATATAGAAAAAGAAGCAAAAGTTGGTAGAATGTTTATGAAAGAAATGGAATCTATCAAAGGAATTGGAATCTCCAATTCCAACTCCATCAGAATCCACAAACCATTTACCTGGTGCATTGAAATGAAAACAATAGAAATTCCTAGCATGGAATTTATAGTCAAAGTATGACCATACAAAGCAGCAGATGCAAAGGCTGTGAAGATTGTTGCAACAATTGATGAATATTTTTTTTAAATTGTATCTACATGAAACAAACAAATAGTATTATTACTAAAAAAATAAATAAGTTATATTTTGGGGTTTTGTACAAGAAATATAATTTACTTATTTTACCTACATATTTGAAGAAAAATAAGGATAAAACTCCTTGCCCTGATTCGGTATATGAAGTTCTCTCAAATCTACATATGCATAGCCCAATTCAGTATATGAAAAAATGAAAGTGAAATAAAATTAAAAAAAAACCATAAACTAGTGTAACGAAGCAGAATGAAAGTGTCTTACAACTGATTGTTTATGTTGATTCACTGGAGAGATCACATATTCACATACCCTCCAAAGTTATAATTACCACCAATGTTTATGTAGATATAATAATACATCATAACCGACATTTAACACAAGCTCTCATAAAGCCTTTTTGAATCACACTACCCTTCTGAAAATAGAAGTCTCATCTGCAAGAATAAAAGAATTGACACTTTAAAGTGCTTAAAGAATTACAATTTAGAAAAGAAAAAAAAAAGTAAACTTCCAACTTACCATAACCAGTTGCAATACTATGTGATGCTGCAACATTGGTTAATTTCTCTGTTATTTCTAGTATTTGGAGACTAATAGCAGCACTAACCTAAAACAATAAGTCTTTTTGAGGGATAGTTTCTGTCATGTTTTAGAGAAACAAACAAGTGTTGTTAGTAAATCATCTGACAAAAAGATTATTGTTGATAGCTGTGTTTCATTATACCTCCAACAATGACTAAACCATCTAACTTCAAGACCTTGCATGCAGCCATGACATAATTTACTTGATCTGTGGTTCTTATTTGGTCCTTTGTTCATCCCAATGGATCATAACCACCTTCAAAGGGTTAAGATAGTCATATATGAAAATACTTGAAGAAACTAGAAAGAAAGAACAACAAAATTATATTTCTCATTAAGTACCTTGATTTTTGTAGGTTTTCTTCCCAAAGTTCCTAAATAAGAAATCAATACACTAGTCAATGAAATCTACAATTTTTCTAAGTACCACATGTATTTCAGAATACATACAAGTTTTTGCCTCAAAATAGGATGTAGAGATTCTCTCAGTGCTTGTGTTGAAGCTCCAGTTCTAGAAGCTTGTGCTTGAGCCAAAGCTTCTCTTAAAGAACACGGTTGGCTAGAGGAGCTGACCTGGAAGTTCACTCTTTGCCACAAATATCCATTTTCAGATGCACCTTGTGGCTGCATTTCATGTGATGAATTTAGAAATACAATAAACAGGTGTCATGATGACAGAATATGACCAGAAGGAAGAGATTATAACAAAATATACCCTAATTTATTGACAAGATACCTCAGATAGATACTGATTAGTGGCAGGTGAAAGTGGAGACAATTAACATATATATATATATATATATATATATATATATATATATATATATATATAGCTTTATCTAAAAAGGTTGCTTAAAATACATAAATTATTTGATACCTTTCCTTGAATGCATTTCCTCCCATTGTCCACTACATGAATGCTTGAGTCCACAATTACACTTATAATTGGATCCTGAAACAAAGAACGAAACTTTTACTGGTCACATTAGGTATTATTCAAATAGTGAGATATTCAAATGATAATTGCTCTCTATGGACTATTGGATGTTAACTCTAAATACCACATAGCATGAACAAAGCTCTAACTCGATAGCTATATCCTTGACCTAAAAGTCAAACATTGATCCTACAAAGATAATTACAGATAATGATCCTAAACATTATGGAAATCATGACCGATGTCATTTTGAAATTGAGCCCTTTGTCAAATGCATACACCCAATACTAAATTCGTGTCAGTTTAAATCTAGAAAAGAATTCATCTGCTAATATATAGTCCATAATATTACGATCATCAGGAAGTAAAAATTAGAGTTAAGATGATAATCAATATGAAAATTCTCATTTAAAGATTTAAAAAATCATAAAAACTCATCCAGAGACCGATGGTTTTAAAATGTAATAGCAAAAACAAGATATAAACAACGAGAAAACCTTAGGAAAACCAAAACTATGAATTAAGGAAGGTAGAGCTTCAAAAGAGAGTCGTGATTTGAGCTAAAACTGAAATAGAGTTAATAGTGCTACATGTAAATTGGAACTTACACACTACTAGAAAACGGAACTGGAAACTGATGAAGACTCCTTTAGATTTTGTCTACTTTATAGGAGAGGATGAACTATCAGTTCAAACAACGTTGGCAGGGAAATGACGAGTCAATGAGGTAGGCCAACAGACTGAAATGAAAGCCAACGAAAATATGATTTCTAAGGTTTTCCAATACACTTCAAGTATACTTCAAAGAGAAGCAATGCAGGGGGATGGTGATGGAGGTGATTTTCCGGCGGAGGAGGGATTTGAGTCGACAAATGTTCGATTAGGATTTTGGGAGGAAATCGTTTAGGGATTTGGGAAGAAATCAAAAGGAATGAAAATAAAATAAGGGAATGGGAAAAAAAGCGGGGGATGAAAATAAAACGAGGGAAGGAAAAAAGAATGAAAAGTCGGGAAAAAAAATGGAGACGTCGATTTCTTCGAGCGATTGGCGAGGGCCAAGAAAAAAAGACATGCGATTTTTAGTAATCTCTCGTTCTTCCATCGCTAAGAGCTTTTAATTTACGACAAATTAGTGAGGGAATATTTTTTGTCATAAATTCTTAGAAATCCGTCGTTGGTCTCTCGGTAATGCCTCTCTAAAATTCTATAATTATTGTTGTTGAAATATTTGTGCGTTCCCTCGCTGATCTCTCAATAAGCCGTCATTGATTAGCTACAAACAAAATCCATCGCTGATTCCATGGCTAAAGGTCATATTTCTAGTAGTGATTGGTAACTCTATTTTATAAAAAAATCTTTTTGAAATTTTCAAGACGTTAAATTATAAGAACATGGTATATTATAAAAATTATTGGTTCAATTTCTGCAGCAACACATGCTATAAACCCTTCTTTTTTTAACAAAGTTAATGAGGAGAGATATTGGTGGATTACCCAATTTGTAAAATCGGCAATTTGGGTTTTGCTCAAGTTGAATTTTTTACGCCATTGTTGCATGTTATAGTTATTGATAAGTTAAATCTTGTTATAGTTGGTGACCAGTACATTTATTTAATGTATAATTTAAAATGTATTTACTGCATGTTTGGTAACTACTGTGATTTTGTGAATATGACACTTAGTATTCCTTGTTCTAGTCCAAAACTCTTTGGTTATTTAATAAAAAAGTCTTGTACTCGTTTATGTTCATTGTTGGTTTTTCCTTTTAATAAAATATTTCTTCGTTTTTCCAATAAAAAATTAATACCAAAGTTTTGTGACCCGATTTTATACTTGAACATTGGGCTAAGATATACAAAATTCACACCAATCAAAAGAACTTATAAAAAATAAAAAGAACCTGAAAGACGAAAGGATAAAAACTAGCTTCTTGGAATAATTATTGTAAGATCCATAATATTTGGTACATGAAAATTGACACACCAACATAAATTTTCTAACAAAATATAGGTAGTAAATTGTATTAGTAAAAATGAGACTCTACCTAAGTCTCAACCTTTTCCCCAACTTTAAAGCCCTCAAGAAGCTTGATCTTCATATTAGCAAGCAGTTCTTGCATCTGTTCTCTTGAATGTAATGGTGCAGGGTAAACACAGGCACAATCCAACTGTCCATCTCGCACGGTATCAAAAATGGCAATAGAGGGGCCTATTCCATGAGCCGAGGCACACCCAATATAGTCATCCAGTCCAAATTCTCGTTCATAATCAGTAGAGATCTCGATGACTGGATCTTCAAAGACAGTTACCAAAGAAGTTCTCAATGCAGACGAAGGTGTTAAACTAGGGTTGTCAATGGCTTTTGCCATGAGGAAGTTCAAGTCAGTCATGTCGGAGAAATGTTTGTTATTCTTCTTAGAGTTTTCAAAAGCCTTGTAGATCTTTGTTGCCAACTCCCATAAGCTTTCTTCTCCTTTGACTTCATGACTTGTAGAGATGGCAGAGTGGTAAAACCCTAAAAATATGGGGCAATATATATTAAGGCCATCAATTCATTAATATAATTAATACGTAAGAACCTTATTTTTTAGTCAATTAGTTTCTGCAAAAAATTCTTCACATGACAATTATATCCATTTCAATATAAGTAACCAACTACTGGTCCACTCTTGAAGCATTGATTTATTTCATAAGAAAAAGTTGCTTTATAATTTATTACAAATATTTGATATCAGTTCCCTGAAAGCGACTATATCGTGTTTGTACAGTGTATGATAATATAGGTAGATTCATTTATTGAAGTGCATGCATGTTTGTGATGAGTCACACATCTTGTTTGATACCATCATGTCACAAAGATATTTGCAACGAAATAGTAAAACTTATGACTGTTTTTATAATAACGGTTTGAGAAATTGACAGTTGTCATCACCCATAGGCAAAATTCATACCCACAATGCATATATGTTCTTATGTGGTATGTTGTATGTTTATTTATTTATAGACTCAATATTTTTATATACCCAAAAGAATGGGACGGTTCATTTGAAATTAAAAAAAAATAGAGATTTTGACATTCAACGTCAAACATATATTTTTCATTTCCCGCTTCAACGTTTGAGCGTATCAGCAGCAGCGGGGTATGCCTAATTATATATGATTATATGGCAAGGTTATATATATATATATATATATATATATATATATATATATATATATATATATATATATATATATGACGGTTGATAGCAGAATAAATGGTAGCGGGGGCATTGGTGGGGTCGGTTGGTGGCAGAGATGTTAGTACTGATAGTGGCAGTGGTTGTTGTAGGGATGGAGAAGGTGAAAGGAACAGCTGACACTACATAATCATTTATGATTATCATTGATCCGCCGTGCCGGTACGTTGGATGGTTAGATCGGCAGATGTGAGTTATGTAGTTGAGGTTGAATTTTAAAATCTATATTTTATTTTATGGAACCTCTGTCTCTCTCTCTCTCTTTATATATATATATATATATATATATATATATATATATATATATATATATATATATATATATATATATATATATATATATATATATACACTACGTTGTAACCCGTGAAAATCACGGTTGGTATATTTAAAATTTTTATATAGATAAAATAGATAAAAAAAAATAATAAATGTAAAAAAAACCAAGATATTATCGATTGTAAATAATTATGAATTAATTTGTTAAAAAAAATAAACATAATAATCTTATTAGGATATGATTTTGTATTTTCAAGATTTGAATTACATTTGATTTGTTACCAAAAAATGAAATAATAAAAATCATAGAAAAATATCACGTGTCAAAAAGACATTCAACCCACCAACCCGCCAACCCGTTTATTAAACGGGTCATATATGAGTTTCTCAAAAAATAAACGGGTTGACCCGCCAACCCGTTTATATTGTTAATAAAAAAATTATTTTATTTTTAAATGTATTTATGTATCAAGTATTAATATTTAATAAGTATTACATAATATATACCATTTATTCATAGACCATTTGAATGTTTCGACATTATGACTCGTGGTGGATGGTCTAATGTCATAAGTCGTAACCTATAAGGCTAAGTTTGTAACATGTTTCTATGAATGTTTTTAGTTTTCATTTGGATGTTTAAGAATTAAATATATAAAATTCGGACCCATGAACCCAAATTTGACCCACGAACCCGCCAACTTGTGAACCCGTATAAATAAATGGGTTGGTGGGTCATATATGAGTTTATGTTCCAAACCCGCCAACCCGTGACCCGCCAACACGTGACCTGTATATTTAAATGGGTCGTGTTTGGGTTGACATATTTTGACCCGCCAACCCGCCAACACGCGACACGCCAACCCGAACACGACACGATTGCCAGGAATATATATATATATATATATATATATATATATATATATATATATATATATATATATTCATCTACGATATGCATATACTAGTTGCGCGACCAGTATGTTATACGAGTTGGATAAAATAATAAAAAAATTAAATATGAAGTTTTAAACAAAAATTTATTTAAAATTTGAATTTAAAAGGAAATATATTAAATACTATATGAATTGTAATATTGTAATTTATTGGTTGTTTTCAATTAAGGGCAATTATTAATTAAGGTGTAAATATAATGTGTTAATTAAGAAAGATAAAAAAAAAATGAGAAAATGACAAATGGAAAAAATATTTATTCAAAAATACCACAAAATTACAAGTGTCAAAACTCATGAGAGATTGACATGTGACAAAAAAAACCTTCATTTATTAAGGAGGATGTTCTTAAACGTCATCTGTTTTCTATTATATACTATGAAATTCAGATCTCTTTCAATAGTTTTTTAATAAAAATAAACATACCAAATTCATGGATAGACAGAGATGGTTGGAGATATGAGCGACAATCGTTTAGAAAGATCACTCCATACTTCTTCCGCTGGTTGTTTTCGTGGCGTTTCACGGAATACGCTGAAAGTAGAGATGACGCTGCTAATGCTCCACACAATTTGATTCCTCTTAGCTTGCATCCCTAGTAAAAGCGACAACACATTTATAATTGTCGATTAATATTCCAAGATAATTTTTAACGTATAATTTTTCATATATTATTACAGAATAATCACTTAAAGTTATATATATATATATATATATATATATATATATATATATATATATATATATATATATATATATATATATATATATATATATATAAATAATCAACTTCATTACGTATTCATTTTGTTTAGTATGTTCATTTAACCCATTTCTTTGGGATATATTTGGTACGAAAGAAGGAAATAACAAAAAAAAAGAATAACTAGAATATATAACCTTATAGAATGAAAAACTAGGTAATTAAATGAATAGTACTTACATTCCATTGTAATGTATATGGTTACATAGAAAGAATACGATGAATCATTCAAAAAGGTTTTGTGGTAATAATAAATAGATAAATTTAATAAAATTAAATTTTAAATGAATAAAAAGATTTATTATATTATAATCAACTTCATTTAAATAAATGTATATAGTTAAATAAAATTGCATATAGTTATATGTCAATTCGTGTAATATGCTATATTTATTTCCAAAGAATTAAACAATACATCTTTCATATAAAATAACTATTAGCAAATAAAAATACCAGGAAATCTTAGAATATAATTAAAATAAGAAAATATTTTTTAGTTATTTTGTAAAATATAATTTAACTGATATTTTTTATTTTTAAAATGTTTATATTATTGAAGACTATGTGAATATATATAAAAAAAAATCCATAATTATAATATCATTCTGTATTTCTGTTACTTAAAAACAATGAAAAGAAAACAACCATCCCTCTCGTTGAAAGGACCGCATTTTACAAAAAATACCTTATTCCGTTCTTTTGTGGCAGTTAAAATGATTTTTTTAATTATTTTTTTGTTTCTGCGTAACATTTTATTTAGTCACATTAATTAATATATATGGATCAATGTCTTTGTCGAAAGAAGTAAGAAAAAAAAGTCTTCCTTGTTGATGGATGAATATAAGTCAAGTTGCAACAAATCTGTCTAAAAATAAAATATTAACTTTTTAAATTAGTCAAAGAGGATAACATTATTTTCTTACAACGGAGAGACACTAACTGAACCTTTTTTTGTTCTTTATGTCATGTATAATTATCATTATCGACATGTGTCAAAGCAAAATTAATTTCACTAGTACATATACTATCATTATTTATTAAGTAAGAAAAACATTATATATTTATGGGCGAATACTTAGTAAAATTCTTTTTTAGAATTCTTATAGATATTGGCCTCAATGATTAATAATGTTTTTTAAGAAATTAAATATCTTACCATTTATTTTTGTTCATCTTCCTATTATTTAAAAAAAAAAATTAATTACCATTAATTTTATCAAATGAAATAACAGTGTACCATTTTAGTGCATTTAATTTGATGGAATTTACATTTAATATCATGGTAGTTTAAATAAATACTCCTTCCGTCTCAGAATTATTGTCCACAGACAAAAAACACACAGATTAAGAAAAACAATCATTAATTTTGTCTTTTTGAGTAAAATGACCCTTTTGCCCTTTTCTAAAAACAATGGGAAATGTGTATTTGTAATTATTGATGTTTACTTTATTAAATATTAGGGGTAATATGGTAAAAATGTATATCTATTTTTGGTAGTAGACAATAATTTTGGGACAAACTAAAATAGTAAGGTGGACAATTAAATTGGGACGGAGGGAGAAATAAGAGGTATTTTAGTAAAAAATATATATTTATTTATAGAAATAAACTACTATTTTGGGATAAACCAAAAAAAAAACATGAATTATTAATATAGAACGTAAAAATATAACAAAATGTCCTAATATTAAATATATAGGAAGATAGTAAAATAAAAATAAAATAATTTTTTTTATATAAATGATGTTTTTTTAACCGAATAAATATGTATATAAGAATAATAAAACGCGTATGGTACTTTAAACTAATGTTAAAAGTTATAATGTTTTATACTTTTATATGTCATTTCGAAGAAAAACATGTATCTAAACTGAATGGTGTACATTATTTATCTTGACATTCATTCTTGCTGGAAGTTACAATAGGATGATGAAAGGCAAAATATGGTAGAATTACTTTGAATTTGAACAGCAGAAGTGTGCCGGTAAGATTTGCCGCCGACAATAATAAGCGATGCGGGACTGCCGCCGCTCATAGGCATACCGACTGCAGTATCACCACCATACCCCACAGATACCCAGAGTCTTATAAAAGTAATTTATCAATTAATTATCAATGCATAAAAGTAACTTCAAATACTGACACAATGGCATGCATCAATAATGAAGTAATTATATAATATGACTTGAAAAAGAAAGTGGAAAATAAAAGAAAATAAAATTTCATTTTACATCATTTTATCTAATTCAATATTGGTTTTTTTTTCTTTGTCTCGTCATTTGATTTTGATATTGATTTAAATAAAAATATTTAATAGGAAGATATTGATCTCTAAAAAACCAAAGCGCAAAATAACCAATTTATCAACCTTAACCACAAACTTTACATAGATTTGATATCTAATCTTTATTTATATGTTACCGATTCATCCAACATGTGTTTTTTTTTTTGTTTTTTTTTTTTTTTAAATTATGCAACTATTATATATATATATATATATATATATATATATATATATATATATATATATATATATATATATATATATATATATATATATATATATATTTTTTTATGAAAATGTGTAATATTTATAACTTTTTGTATATAGTTAGATAAGCAATAATCCAAATAATTATAGACTTTGTTGCGCTTAGTATGACAATGTAGATGACACGGCACTAAAACTAAAATAATAAGTCACAGGGAAATAAGTTTTCTGCTGAAATGTTCTATTGTGTCTAGAAAGTGAAAAGTTTATAATATGACTCATGTCTAGAACCATTTTTATAGATAGATTGCTAAAGATAAATGGTTGTTCTTAATTTAAATGAATATTAATTAATCATGAATTCAAAAAGTTAAAAAAAAAAAAAGAATAATAATTGCTACATTTTTTCAGTAGTAAAATTAGCAGTGCAAGTATTTTAGACTGAAGTTTGAGTTTATAGATAAATAAAAAAATTCAATACATATATACTTACTTGTGAAACAAACGTATATTAATAGTAATATTATAACTTTCTAAATCGTTTTTTAAAAAACCTTATAAAGATGGTTAGTTATACTGCTCTTTATACTCCTATTATGTCTACTTTTTAGAAACAAACAAGAACTCTAATTAAATATGGATTAAGAGCACTTCATGACTGTGTTCTTAATTAGAAATGGCTGTTGCAATTTTAATGAAATAGACATAGGATCATAAATGTTATTGATGGCAGAGAGCAAGCGAACGAGGGACAGAAAGTTAGGCCTTTGACCTAACATTTGACTCGAATTGCATCTTCTATATTCAATAATGAAAAAAGCAAGAAATAAAACATGTAACCATAATATATATATATATATATATATATATATATATATATATATATATATATATATATATATATATATATATATATATATATATATATATATATATATATATATATATATATATAATGCTAAAGAACCATTGAAGAAAACGTAAGATATTAAGTAATGTTAATATTGATAATGTTCAACTTACAGCCAATAGCATTTGAGTTTCGTATGCGTTCATCTTCAATCTCAACACCTCCGAACGCCTGGGTGATTTCACATCCTTAAACTTTAAATTTGAGAGCCGAAATGAGTTGACAGAGTATGCAACCATGTCTTTCCCATGTGCCCAAAGTGTCTTCTTAGCCTTTCCAATAGGAATAAGTTCTTCTATTCCCATATTACCTTCATCTTTACACCCTCCTCCCTCCTTCTGATCCCCCATCGCGTCCTTTAACTCCTTAAGAAACGAAACAGCAGTGGTCCGATCACAGATCCCAGCGTGAAACCTCAAAACCAGCACCCATTTGTGATCAGCCAACGTGTACACGTTAGCAAACCATAATTGCAGCCCTTTCATGCACGTCAAACGGCTAGTATCTTCGGACCACTCATTGATGTTGAGTTCATGTTCCAGGATCACATGTAAAGGCGACAGTGATGAGTAATTGGACCCATGGCTCATGAGGGTCCGCAGGAGTTCGGACGTTTTTGACAGGTTCATGATGTTAAGGCGGAGGTGAGGGGTAGAAGGGTTGACAATGAAAGAAGCTGAGCCAGTGGAGCTGGTTTTCTGTAGCATGTAATTGAGGATAGGGTGGTTATTTTGGAGTTTTTGGAGGGCTTTCTTGAACACCGAAGTATTTGGCTCCTTTGAAATTTGGAGTGCCAATGCAGTAATGCCTGTCCCACCAGCCACTGCTTTGCACCAGTTTTGCTCTGTTCCCCCTAACAATCTTGTTGGGGCCTCAACCATTCTCGGAGCATCACCCATTTCTAATTTTTGTGTGTGAACGACTTTGCTAAGGTTGGATATGTTACTTATAGGAACCCATACGGAACCAAACTCTCAGAAGTTAGGTTAAATCTTAAATGATATTAACTCAATCTTTAACTACTTCCTTATCTAGATCTGTATAAGATGTGGACCAGATGGTCCACTATTTGCTTAGTTAGTTTTAGCATACATTAAAGTTCTATGGTAAATGTTCAATTTGGGAAAACAAAAGAATGAAATAATCTGTGTACTTAAGGCTACAATAACTCGGCTTGCAGCGACGAATCACACGGCGAAAATATCATGATCTCACGATAGGTTGAGTCCCGGAGGTGACATGTTCAATTTGGGTTTCCGAAATTTAAAATTTTTAACTTATTGCGACCACAGATGTCTTCATAATATAAGAGGTTGCCTCTATTTTTTAGTTGAACGTGATTTCTTACTGCTACAAAAATTGGACATTTTTTATGGAATCCATCAGAAGTTTATTTGGGAAATCATTTCCCTCTAACTTTTTTGTCAAAAGTACCGACGACCTTATAATTTAACAACTGATTTTAGACAGAAAAGTCCGTCACTAATTACAGACCGCTTGTGACGGAATTTGGTGCGACTAGCTGTAACCATTTTTGACGATCGACATATTGCAATAAAGTAATATTATTATTATTATTCTTATATTTATTAGTATTACTATTATATATTTTTTTATTATACATGCATAAAGAAATACGCTATATACACACACATGGCACTACAAAAAATATATGTATTAGGGATGACCTATGTCGCCCCTAAATCGTCACTTCTACTGGGTCATGGTATTTTTTTTTCTCATTGCTATTGTCTGTTCTTTGTCACATTGTCACAGCTAGTGTCATCGTAGAGCTCTTATTGCCATTTATCAATCGATTTTGGATAGAAAAGTATGCTAATTATTAGAGGCGGAATTTGGTGCTACGTCGCCCATAAAGGCATTATTCTTCGTCACTGCTACTGGGTCATGGTATGTTGTTTTCTCGTTGCTATTGCCTGTTCTTCGTCACATCATCACAGCTAGTGTCATCGTAGAGCTCTTATTGCTATTTATCAATCGGTTTTGGATAGAAAAGTATGTCACTGATTATTAGAGGCGGAATTTGGTGCGACTAACGTCAACTAGGGTTGATGATCGACGAATTGCAATGAAATACTATTATATTCTTATATTTATTTGCAACACCCGTGAGGTATTTTCACTTATGGCTTAAATTTTAAAATTGTTGCTTTTTGGTCCATTAGGTAGGGCATAGATTGTAGTTAAGCACGGTGTAGCTAAGGAAGTTGGACGCGGGCACCATTCAGTACGCAGGGCGTACCTTGTGTACCCAGGGTGTAATGTCGCTGAATCCAAGCCCTATTTTTTTTTGGGTTAAGACCCTACTTAAAGGCCTTAAAACCCTTGAGGCCTCCCTTATCACCAACCTCCATCCCCCATTTCTGTCATTTCAAAACCCTAGCCACCTTTTGAGGTTCTTAAGCTCTTAGAGTGATATTTTGTGTGTTTTGGTGCATATTGAAGAATAAGGAGTCCATTGGAGAGGTGTTAGGGGAGCTTGGAGCTTGTGGATCCAGAATTGGGTTTTTCATTTAACATCTTATAGAGGTAAAAAAAACTCTAAACTTTATCGCTCCTTAGTTTAGATCTAGACTTGGGTTATGTTTTGGTCCTATGGCTTTGGATTTTGTGAGTATGAGCTACTCCTGAACCCTTAAGCATCTTTTCTAGCCATTTATGAGGTTCTTAAGTCATAAAAAAAACGGGTCTTGAGGGTCTTGGTCCACCCATGCATGAATTGTTGGTCATTTTGTGAAGTTATGAACCTAGGGTTTGGTTTTGAGCTTTATTAAGTTATACAAAAGCTTAAAGTTGTCCATTTTATCAATTAAGACCTTCCCAAGATTAAGAGTTGTGAGTTGGACGTATGGTATTTAAGCATTAAGAGCTTAATGGTGATTTTTAGGCAACAGAGGAGTACGTGGACGTACCCTCTTAGTATGCATGGTGTAACGGGCTTAGCCCGAGTCCCCTTTCTATTGAAGCCTAATAAGCAGGGCGCAATAGGGATGTACGCATGACGTACTTCCAGAAGTCTTTTTGGGACATTTTGGGCCATGGGTCATTATGGGTTTTGGACCATGATTAGTTGGGTCAAGATTGGGAAGGGTAAAATGGTCTTTTACCCTTGGTAAGATAGAATATGATTTGGTCCATTGATTTGGGTTACTACCATGATTATTAATTAGAGTTGAACTTGGATATGTTTAATGTGAGGATTCGTGGTAGTAGCAGCTCGAGTGTGATTTGTTTATCATCAGATTGAGGTGAGTCTCTTCCGGTGGGGCAATAAGCAGCAAAGGGCATTTGAGACCCTCAGATAACGTCTATGTGAGGCTCCATTCTTGACTCTCCTGGAGGGAGTTGAGGATTTTGTAGTGTTCTGTGATGCATCCATGATGGGTCTTGGAGCGATCCTCATGTTGAGAGGACGAGTGATAGCTTACGCGTCACAGAAGTTAAAGCCGCACGAGACGAGATACCCTACTCAAGATCTGGAATTGGGAGCGGTGGTATTCGCTCTCAAGATTTGGATACATTACCTCTATGGGGTCCGCTATACCATATATACGGACCACAAGAGGCTGAGACACATCATGGATCAGTCGAACCTGAACATGAGGCAACATAGGTGGCTGGACATAGTCAAGGATTTTAACTGTGAGATCCTTTACCATCCTGGTAAAGCGAACATGGTTGCGAACGCTCTGACCCACAAGTCAGTTGGATCTTCTACTCCAACGACATGTATGAGGATATTAGTGGATTCTCAACTTGTGAGCTTGATCAGGGAAGCTCAGGCCGAGGGTATGCAATAGGAGAATTGGAAGCTTGAGAGGATTAGGGGTGAGAACATCTGGTTTGTGCAGGATAGTTGGGGATTATTGACTCGTTGCGTTCGGTTCTGGGTTCCGATGTCTGGTGGGGTCAGAAAGATTGTTCTAGAGGAGGCTCATAAGTCTCGCTTCTCTATTCACCCGGGGGCCACCAAGATGTACCGAGATTTGCGATTGAGTTACTGGTGGCCATTGATGAAGAGGGAGATTGAATGGTATGTGGATAGGTGCTTGACCTGTCGGATGGTCAAGGCCGAGCATAAGAGGCCACACGGTCAGCTGTAGCCTTTGGAGATTCCCATGTGGAAATGGGAGCAGATCACGATATATTTTATCACTAAGATGCTAAGGACGGTGTAGGGATATGATGTTATATGGGTCATCGTGGACCGATTGACCAAGAACGCCAACTTCTTAGAGATACGGGAGAGTTCATCGACGGAGAAGTTGGCCGACTTGTATATCCGCGATATCGTTGCCCGCCATGGGGTGTCGGTCTCTATTGTCTCAGACCTGATGTTCAGTTTACCTCCCGTTTCTGGCAGAAGTTCCAAGAGGAACTGGGCACGCGGCTGCACTTCAGTACAACCTATCATCTACAGATAGACAACCATTGTGAGCGAACCATACAGACTCTCGAGGATATGCTGAGAGCATGCGTTATTGATTTCGATGGGAGTTGGGACTCCTACCTACCCCTTGTAGAGTTCTCTTACAACAACAACTTTCATTCCAGTATTGGTGCTCCACAATATGAGCTGTTGTATGGACGGAGATGTCGCACCCCAGTCTGTTGGGGTGAGATCGGTCACAGGGTGATGGGACGGACAGAGGTAGTTCTGCAGACTACCGAGAGGATTCAACATATCAGACAGCAGCTGTAGACCGCTCAGATTCCATAGAAGAGTTACGCTGACAGACGTCGATGTGAGCTGGAGTTCCAAGTGGGTGACATGGTACTCTTGATGGTCTCACCGTGGAAGGGTGCAATTCGCTTCAGGAAGAAGGGGAAATTGGGTCTCCCATACACCAGGCCATTCAGGATCATTGCCAGGGTTGGCAAGGTGGCGTATAGATTGGACCTCCAAGAGGAGCTCAGTCAGATTCATAGCACCTTTCACGTTTCACAGTTGCGAAAGTGCATACTGAATGAGGAGGCAATAGTGTCGTTAGATGATATTCAGGTCGATGAGCGCCTGAATTATGTGGAGAGGCCAGTGGCTGTTCTTGAGAGGAAGGTAAAGGTTCTACGGAACAAGGAAGTACCTTTGGTAAAGGTACAGTGGCAGCACTGGAGGGGATCCGAGTGGACGTGCGAGCCAGAGGCAGAGATGCGGGAGCATTACCCCTGGTTGTTTACTGTAGAAGACTTTGAGGAGGAAGTCTAGTTCAAGTGGGGGAGAATTGTAACACCCCGACTCCCATGTATAAAAATTTAAAGCTTATAGTCATATTCTTATACCTACTCGACGAGTTGGATGCCCCCAACTCGTCGTGTAGAAGCGGATTTGTAAGTCCCGAATTCTCCTATGAATCAATCGGATTCACTTTGATGGTGCGGAGTCCCAATCAAAGTGAATAATGCAATATATAAGATGAATAAGAACACAAATAGTTAATCTTCAATGCACACTATTATCATTCAATAGTCGGGTTCACAAGATTCACTGTTAGACACTGTTCTCTCTTCTTTCTCTCCAAAAACGTGTTCTAAGCAATATGGCAGCCCCTAGAACGTCCAACCCTCTATTTTAGGCTTAGATAACACTATTTATACCTAGATCTAATATCCAAGCCCAAGCCCAAAACTCAAACAAAAAAATATAAGGCCTAACCGAAATCACATGCGATTTCGGTCCAATTAACACCAAAACATGGTGTTTTCTGTCCTAGACCAAGAACTCTAATAGCTTAAGAAAAGCAAGGTAAAAAACACATCTTTAGAAGTTGGACTTCCTTATAAGAATTTGACTTTGAATTCACATTGGGTGTGAAGGCTACTTATATAGATTCGTGAAAATTAACACTTTCAGCTTTGAGAAACTTCAAAGATAATAAAAGAGAGACCGATTCTTCTAGATCACTTTAGCAGGTACATAGATATTAGCAAATTGATTGTGGAGACTTCAATGCAACTTGTTACATAACTTCATCTATAGCTTCACCTTGCTTTTGGGGTTGAAAGATTGAATGTTGAAAGAATAATTTTCATTTCTTGTTCCTTCGAATGAGAATTCTTTGACAATCACGGATGAAGCTTTGGCTCAGAAAATCTCGATACAGTCTCCATGAGTCTCTTCTTCATTGGAGTTCCCAGATTCGCTTTTCAAGACAAACAAAACTGAAAAACTGGAAAACAAGCTTAACACAAAATCTTTTTTGGATTATTCACATTTTTTGAAAAAATAAAACAGAAAAAAAAAATATTTTTGGATTTTTGATTTTTCTGAAAAAAGAAATAAAACAGAAATAACAATATTTTTTGGATTTTTTTTTAATTTTTTGATTTTTGTTTGATGTTTAAAATTTTTAATTCTCCCCCTTAAATTTGTGCATATAGGAAACTGTGAACAAATTTAACAAAAACATAAATAATGACTAAATTTAAGACTTTTGGGATCAAAGTTGTCAAGCAATTCAATATCGTTTATCAGCACACGCCTTCATGTCTAGATCTGGTTAATCACCGGTATTGTGGTCTACTTAAACACAAAGTATATTTGACGAATTTGACAGATTATAAATGGCAAGTCATTGTGATATATATTCCTAAATGGACCATTTAGCTGATGACGGCCAAGGATACTGTTGTCCACTTAAATTCAGCAGCGTGATCTACAAACAACCTTTTAAATTGTTCAATTTTAGATGTACTAGAACGTGTTTCCCATTTCCTGATATACCCCAGCAATCAAAAACTTTCAAAGAACTCCTTACTTTAGGTGAGTATTCAATCATTAAGAAAGAAGTCGGATATAGAAACACATATGTTGTATCCCAGGTCGGATGTCTTCCAATCACGTAGAAGGAACAACATGTGACAAACATAGATAAAGGATTAGAGAGATAGTAGGGTGCAGATGTTGTGTCCCAGGTCGGATCTTCCGATCACGCAGAGGGGACAACATATGGATAATAGATAGAAAGAATTGCATAGATAAGGGTATACATAGAGATAGAGTTGCATATGTTGCATTCCAAGTCGGATATGTTCCAATCGTGCAAAGGTGGCAACATATGACTGACAGATAGAAAGCAAGAAAATAATTTCCTATAGACCTACTTTATCAGAACCCCCCAGTTGCCCTATCAGTACCAGAATTAAGCACATGAGTCTATACATCGAGGAAATCTTAAACCACAATTCTAGATACATATGACTTTATTGTATCCTGCAGTTCTCATGTTTATCTCACTGCTCAATCTACCCAAGAGTTGTATGGTCGGTCCAAATGAAACTATCTAAGTACATATTGTCTAGTCCTTTCATTTTTCAATCTAAGTCTAGTCCTTTTGAATCCTTTTTGCCTACCAACACATTGAACACAAAGTCAAGGCAATTTGGCTTTAGTGCATTACATGCATCATAAGTTTCCTTTTAGCACTATACTTCATATCACTTCCTAATAATACCTACTAACGAAAGACTATAAGAAAATAAAATATTATCTTCAAAACGAATCATTGTAAGAAAAACTCAGGAGTATCGAGAAGAAAACTCAAAACGTAAGTCACCGATAGAATTTGCATCCAGAAGATCTGAGAACAGCACACATAATCTCAGAATAGATCCGAAAATTCTTCACATCGTTAAGCACAAACCCCATGTGTGATCCTTTCCTTTCTTCCCTTCCTGCAAAGGACACATACTCTCAAAAAAGTTCTAAATGTTGTAAAGTCGAGAGATGTCCCCTATAATGTGCCTGGAACAACCACTATCAACAAACCGAAGTCTGATGATATTCCTCCATAGCTGCTCCAGCACAAAGTGCGGGATTAGTTGGTCTTTGGAACCCAGTCCATTTTGAAACTGGGTTGACCGCTACCGTCTATGCAAGGTACTCTCTCCCATGACATGTCCTGCTTATCACAAACCGAGATGAAGAAATATTAGAATAATTAGAAGATTTTGGATATTGAACCTTTGGAACCCACCTGTAGTCGGGTTTAACCCATTTCTTGCTCGCTCGGATGGATGCCTTATCACTTGCTTTTGAAGTTGAAGTCGGCTGCCGAGATAACTTTGACATAATCGGTCTTGGTTTCACTGGAGCATCTCTTAGATTGGACTTCTTGGCCAACATTCCCTTCTTGTTCTTGGGAGTTAGATTGTTGGTCTTGTGAGTTGAAATCTTGCCCTTCTGCGTGTTCCAATCACCATTGTGCGAATGTGACCTTGAAGGGCTTCTTTTGGAGAATCTTCCTCTTGACGCGTTCTGCCAGCCTTGTGTATAGTAGGGAAGATATGCACGATTAGGAAAATTTCTGGTAATGTGTCCAGGTGTTCCACAGTGAAAGCAAGTCTGCTTCTTCACGTAGGAGTTGTTTCTTCCTACCCCTGGTGGCGTGTCATTGCCTTGTCTCTGATTGTTCCCACAAGCACACTTGCAACAGGCACTCTGTTTAGCTTGAATTGGTGGCCTGCATTTACCAACAACGGGTTCATTAGAAGCAACAGATTCAAATTTCAAGGAGTCATTTGTTTGTTCAATAGTGCTTTTCTTGTTCTCATCTTCCACTACATTACCTGCACAAGAAGTAGAATCATCAGAAACATTCACCTCAATATCCTCAGTTGGCCTAGATTGTTCAGTGTTAACTGAAGCTTGTTCAGGGAGTGGGCCAAACTGAGCAGAAATTTATTCCTCGTTGATCTCAAGGGGTGGGTTATGGTTGTCACTGAAAGGAGGTGGTACACTGTGACACCCTAGACCCTTACTTTGGTTTTCCTTAAAAGTTAATTGTTTTTCAATCATTGATGCAACTACCTCACTTGACACATCAAATTTATTAAAGGTAAAATCTGCATCTTTATATTTAGCTTTCAATGCATCAAGTTTGGCAGTCACGTTAGCAAGTTGTTCCTTAGCATATTTATAATTTTCACATTTATTGTTATATTCTTCTTGAAGTTTTTGGAAGTCCTTGATTTTGGCCTCTAGTTGTTCTTTTAAGGGTTTTTTTTTTACCTTTCCTAAGTGTATAGCCTTCGTACTTAAGGTCTTCATTTTCCCTTTTTAGTAAATCATTTTGTTCACGAAGAAATTTAATTGTAGATTCACAAGATTTAGAACATAAAACTTCATTGACCGGGATGTTGAGGAACTCATTGTTTAAAAAAATTGCCCTTTGACTAAAAACTCAAAAGTCAACCTTAAAAGTCAAATTTAAAAAGTCAAACTTGAAAAGTCAAACCGAAAAGCTGAAAGCGAAAATTTGAAGGTTAAACGAGAAAGTCAAAGTTTAAAGTCAAAGGCCAAACTTGAAAGTTAAAGTCAATTTAGAAAGTCAAAAATTGAAAGCCAAAATTTTAGGTTGAAAATGAAACTTCAAAATTTGCATGGTGTCACACCCCAAAACCGGAACGGCGGAAACGTTCTGGGGTGGATGACGTCATGTCAAGTATCACAACACATGCATTATAGTAATCAAAGTACAACAAAACATTGCATTAATAGTAATAATTTTACATGGTTACTTTACAATACATCAAAGTAATACAAGTAATAGAATAAATACAGCGTGGTACTAAGCTATCTTCATCAACAGCTCCGGGGATGTACCTGTCTAATGCTAACCTGAGAATACAAGTTATTTGAAAAGCGAGTATCATCATTTTTACAAATGCTGGTGAGTTCATAAGTATTTAGTATCATTTATCCAAATAACTTTATAAAGTAGTAGTTTAAGTGTTTATTGTGTATTAGAGTTCTTTCCAGAAAATCCTATATTTTCTTTAATAAAGCAGCCTTCTACCAAGACTGGTCAGTGTTATGTGGTAAAAAGTCATTTTCCCTAAATTGCTATCATTATCAAAATACTGAATTTGATTATTGAGGAAAGCAAACGACATCAGGGAATAACATATGCCTCAGCAGTGAGGACTGCTGACTAAGGCAAGGAATCATAGACTCCAGGAGAGTATCGAACAAATGACACGCCTGGTTCAGTCTAACAAATAGAGACTCAGACCCCAGAAGGTACCAAATGAAAGGTACAGCTGGTAAGGTCTAAAACAGTGAAAGACAGACCCCAGACAGTATCAAATGAAAGATACGTCTTGTAAGGTCAAAACCGAGAAAACAGACCCCAGACAGTATCAAATGAAAGATACGTCTTGTAAGGTCAAAACAGTGTGACTCTGAAAATGAATTACCAGCATACAGTGTAAATTGCCGGTGAAATACCATTACCTTAAGGCCAAAGAATTATAAGGTAACCCGGGATACTCGTAACCATACTGACTAGAGTACCAGACTCCCTACAAGCGTTTAAAATATGACATTTGTCACCCGTTGGCTTGGTAGGCCGGGACTGTAGCTAGCAGTCTGGGTTCGGGGTTATCAATCCCGTATAGATCTATACACACAATGCCCGCTCTCCCTACAGGAGATTCTGGTTACCAACTAGACGACGGAGAAGGTCGTGTCCTAAAGATGCATTCCCAAATAGTGGGTAGAGACTTCCAAATAGTGGGTAGTGTGTAAGTGCTGAACTAGAGGTAGAGACTTCCAAAAAGTAGGTAGTGTGTTTCTAATGTAAGTGTAGACTAGAGGTAGAGAATCTTAACTGAACTGACCAGAGAATTCCTGTATGGCTATGCTCGTATACATAATATATAACTTATGAATCAAACGACCTTCGGACGGCCATCCGATCCCACCAGACCACATCTCAACGAAGAAAAGGAAATAGGGCGGACAAGCCTTCCTAAGTCCTTCAATCATTACTTATATGCATCTAGACAAGCACATACATACATCTAACTATGCTCGAGTGTGTAACAAGTGGATTCTTATCGTGAAGTATAAGTGTGCCAAAAGTAAGTGTATCACAAAGTAGAAGCGATAACAAGTGAAGTAGGAGCGTATCGAGTTTAAGTGAAGTAGAAGCGATATCAAGTATAAGTGAAGTAGAAGCGTATCACTAAGTAAGAGTGTGAACAAGTATAAGCGTCCAGCAGGTATAAGTGTATCACGAAGTGGAAATGACAACTGGTGAAGTAGAAGCGTCTAACAAGTATAAGTGATTACAAGTATAAGCGAAGTAGAGGCAATAACAGGTATAAGCGTATCAGGAAGTGAAAGTGTTATCATGTAGGAGTTTACAATAAGTGAAAGCGAAGCAGCGGTAATTAACAAGTATAAGTATTCGACGTGAAAGAGAAATTTGATGAAAACCTGTGAAAACCTTTATATTTAGGAAAATCGCATTTTTTTTGTATTCTTTGGTAAAATCAGTGTGAAAACCTTTAGAAATCCTTGGAACCAGTATAAATCGGTTTGAAATGATTTTTGAATAAAACAATATAATTAAGAGTTTGAAACAGTTTGAAAACCTTTTTGAAAGTCATCATAGTATCCTACTCGGTAAAACAGTGTACAGTGTGGTAAAATCTTGTGCATGCGGGTTAACAATCACATGTGATTGATATGATAACTGGCATGTTTAACTTGTATTCCCCCTATAAAACATGTAAAAACATATAAAAGGTTCATTCAGGGGTATGAACTCACCTGGTGTAAGTAGGTCCGACGATGTGACAACCGTCAATTTTCGGTCAAGTCAAAGTCAACTAAAGTCAACAAGTCAAACCGGTCAACTCAATTTGCCCGTAGGTACTAGAGTTTACGTTATGTAATTTCTAAACAACTCTCTATTCTAATGAGAGATCATAAATCGAAAAGTGCGTACATCTAGATCTCCTTAACCTAAAACTGTGGTACGTGGCGAGCCAAACCGATAAAACAATGTTGCATACTCATCGGGAGTATGCAAGATCCTTAAACAAGGCTTAATGGGGCTTATGGACCTTGCATTGCGAAGTCGGACACTCACATTCATCACACACGAAACCGCTCTCAATCGTTTTCACTCTATCTCTTTGTATGAGAAATCTCTCCAAGAATGTCAAATCTCTCCCAAATCTCTCTAAGTATGTGAAATCTCTCCCAAATATCTCTTTGTATGAGAAATCTCTCCAAGAATGTCAAATCTCTCCCAAATCTCTCTAAGAATGTGAAATCTCTCCCACATATCTCTTTGTATGAGAAATCTCTCCAAGAATGTCAAATCTCTCCCAAATCTCTCTAAGAATGTGAAATCTCCCCCACATATCTCTTTGTATGAGAAATCTCTCCAAGAATGTCAAATCTCTCCGAAATCTCTCTAAGTATGTGAAATCTCTCCCAAATATCTCTTTGTATGAGAAATCTCTCCAAGAATGTCAAATCTCTCTAAGTATGTGGAATCTCTCTCAAATATCTCTCAAAATCTCTCTCAACTTTCTATAATCAATCGGGGCATTCCGACCCTCGAATTTGGCTAAAAACAACCCAAAAGCGGAAGTCTACGCGAAAAACGGGCTTGAGGAACCGAAACCCCTCTTAGGACCCGAAAGTCCTCTTAGGAACCGAAACCCCTCTTAGGACCCGAAAGTCCTCTTAGGAACCGAACCCTTCTGAGCCGAAGGCTGCTGAACCGAACCCGAAAGGTCCTCTCGGGCCCGAACCTCGCATGCCTCACCCGAACCCGAACGTTCGGCCCATTTCGGGTCTGACCACTTCCTCTTTTGATGACCTACCGAGCCTTCGCTTCTAATGACCTACCGAACCCTCGCTTCTGAGCCCTTGACCGAGCCCTCGCCCTCGCCTCTTCTTCTAGTTCGCACTTCGCTTCCGGCTCGGCACCAGCAAGGACCGAACCTCGGCCTAGGGACCGAACCTCGGCCTAGGACCGAGAGGTCTCGCTGGGAATGCCTTTCTTCCCGGTTTTCGACTAATTTTGCGTTTTAGGCCCGTTTTTAATTGTTTTAACACGGGGTTTTCACCCAAAACTTTATTTTAACATATAAGACCCCTTAATTAATGATTAATCACATTTTAAGGATAAAACCTTATCCAAAAGAGAGTAGGTGAAGTACAAGGGTAGAGTGTTGACTTTACCTTATTTTATGACACAAGCAACCACTTCCATACCCACTCCATGTCACTATTCACCACCAGCCCATCCCTAGTCACTTCATAAGTCCTTTCTCACTATTTTCAACCATTCCCACGTTCTTAGGGCTGGAACATCCACCCTCTCTCCTCACACTTCATTCATTCTCTCATTTTTCACCAAGAACCACACTCCAAACTCTCTCATCTTTCTCTCCATTCCGAGAATTTCAAGGCATATTCCAAGACTTTTCTCCTACAATTAGTAAGTATCATCATTTTTCTTATGATTATTGCACACCCTCCTACTCAAAATCATAGATTGCTTACACAAACATCATCACATTCTTGTTAGATCTTCGAATCTTCAAGTGATTCTTCAAGTGTTCTTGGGTTGAACACTTCTCTTCTTCAACACTTACCTACTGAAATCACTCAAGGTGAGTTCATACCCCTACATTTTCATGTTTTCTCAAGTTTTTAGGGGGGGAATACAAGTTAAAACACCAAGAACATAACTAAACTTTTCTAACAGCCTTCATCAGAAAAGTTCAACTCCATTCACGGACTGTTTTGGACAACTTAAACATTTTTGTTTTCAAAACTGTTTTAGGTGTAAGTAGTTCCTGTCCTTAGCTTTAAAATTACTACTTGCACATCTCCATGCGATTTTTCTACAATTTATGGTGAATTTTACAAAACTGCCTATCATTTCAAACACCAATCCGGACCAGTCTGTGATTATGGACCTTTTCACCCAAGTTAGAGATCATTAAAAATCATGATAAAAATTATGAGTAAACTAGACACATTTTGGGAACTCTCAGAAGTTACGGATTTAGTTTTCGACTTCGTATGATTTTTCTATGGCTTTTCTAAAACAGTGCAGGAAGGTCTAATTT
Source organism: Lactuca sativa (assembly GCF_002870075.4). Lineage (NCBI taxonomy): Eukaryota > Viridiplantae > Streptophyta > Magnoliopsida > Asterales > Asteraceae > Lactuca > Lactuca sativa. Next base: position 56,549,335 of record NC_056625.2, read on the forward strand.
AGTTAACATCATATAATTTTTATAACACTTTGTATTATGTTGAGCAAAGTGTATAATAATAAATTCTAAGTATTGAATGTGTTTCTTTGTAAATTTTATCATCATAAACTGAAAATAAGTCATTCATGATAAGATTATTCATTCATTTAGAACACTTATATAAGCTATAATAAGCATAGTTTAATGGATTTCATAACACTATTGCTTTTTCATAAAAGAGTTCTTATATACTACAAATATTTTGGATAAAACTATCGTAGGTATAGTTTATGATACATCACATAACACACTCGTACAAAAAGGGTACATTCATACAGAAGGGTTTTACACGCACGCACACTACTCGTAAACTTGTTAACCTAAATTGTGAGACAATCTCTTTCCGTACGTCCGAGTGCGGGATATAATTCCTGTTAGTTATAATCAGAGTCTCCTGGAGGGAGAACGTGATAGTTGTGTATAGATCTATATTAGGTTTGACACCCCATACCTTGCTGGTAGCTACAGTGGGACCTGCAGGTCTGTGGGTGACAAATGTCATTTCAGTTTTACGACGCCTGAGAAACGTCGTGGCAGGTTCATTTAGTCATAGTATGATTATAGCGACTCACATACGGATATAACAATACATAAACTTTACAGGATTTTTATAAAACTTAAATGGGTTTTATGTCGATTTTAAAATCACTTTTTATCTCAATAAGTACAGATATTACTGTACACTTTCGGTTTTGGTATTTATGACTACACATCATTTGAAACCACATTTATATCTTTAAGTATGGACAATACTTGTTATTTTCTCGGTTCTGGGATTTCGGACGACATATACATAAAGTATTAACAAACATAATAATTTATGGGAATTTCGTTTAATTCAAGCGCGTTTATGTCAATTTAAACACATATCATTTTCTATTAGTAAGAGAGGTTACTTATACATTTTGGTCTTCGGTTATAAGACTACATTACATAACTTTTATAAAGAAAATATCTAATTTTCTGGATACATATTCTATCGCTTTTACAAGGAAAACGGTTTACTTTTCCAACAAAATCTCTTATGAACTCACCAACCTTTGTGTTGACACTTTTTCAAAACTACTTGTATTCTCAGGAAATCAATAAACAGGTAGCCAAGTGCTTTTGAGGATGGGACTTTAAGGCGTCAAACATTTCATACTTATTGTCTACATATTGTAATTGATTTAGAACATGTAATTCATACAACGATGTAACTCTTTCGAATAGATATATATGATTGGTTGCATTTACTTTGAGCACTATTATACTCGTTGTTGTGATACTATACATGAAGTCCTCCGCCCCCGGACGTTTCCGCCATCCTTGGTTTGGGGGTGTGACAAACGAAGGTGCCGTTTGGGCGTTCGGTGTCATGTAAGGACTCGAACACACTCAATGACCTATTTAACATATGATAACATATGTTCACATACAATTAGTATATTTAATACTAATTAAACACGTATACGCACTCAAAGGAGCGGAAAACACTTTGGTTAAGTGTTTGGGGTGTCCTGGGTAGCATCTAAGGGCGTGTAATGGCACTAGGGACTTGGGATTTGAGTTTACTCCCCAAGAGTAAACATTTAAGGGAGTTTACAGCCACACAACATATACATACATGAGTTCACGGGCCGTGAACTCATGTTGGTGTAATTTTGAGTGTTTAATGGCTTGTTTGGACTTAGGGTTTGTTGGTATGAATTTCTAAAATGCCTTGGAATGGACTAAATGAATTTATACCATTTAAAAAGGAGTTCATGGCTGTAAACTTGGAGTTTACGGCCGTAAACTCTCCTATGGTTAAGGATAATTGATTTGAGGCACTTAAAGCAATCACATGTGATTCTAGTAATTTTTCCAAGCCTTGGGGTTATTTAAGGGCATCATTTAACATACTTTTATGAGTTTACGGCCTAAGGGTATGTGCCATGGCCGTAAACTCTTGTATGATACATTTTGATATGTTTAAGGCCTCCTAACTATTTTTAGATGGGTCTAGGATTTACCACAAGGCTATTGGTTAAGTTTCAAGGCATTCTAACATGTAAAAAGGTGTTTACTCCCCATGTTTGAGGAGTTTACGGCCCAAGCACATGCCTTGGCCGTAAACTCTCTTTTGTCCCTCAAAATGCTAGTTTAAGGTGTTCCAAGTCCAAGTTTGTAAGCCTCAAAGTCGTATCTAAGTCCCAACAATGATTTGGAAGGGTTAATTGGCTCTAAAACCCGATATTTATGTGTTTACGACTCAAGCATGTGCCTTGGCCGTAAACACTTGTTCCAGGTCCTAAATCTCATTTTAAACATTAATTTGAAGGCTAAAGAGGTTAGATAACAAGTTAGGAATGTTACCTCTTTGATTTGGAGCCTTAAATCTATGTTTTTGGACCTTAATCTTGGATGAGGAGAGAGGTTAGTGAGAGAGAGGGTGGAAAAGCTCCAAATGGAGTTTACTCCCCCTTATATATGGGTGGGAGTTGGAGCTCATTGGAATTCTACCCAATACTGCCGTTATACGGGGCTTTTGGTCGCACTCGATTTAGTGGTTGTAATAATAAAACTTAACATTTTCCAAATAAATGGAAATGTGTGTTATGTGTTTTTATTTCCTTTTATCACGACTTAACAACATATTAAACATAAACAACTGAAACATTTATTAAATTGACGACCTCCAATTAACGGAACTTTTATAAACTGGAATATTCCGTTAACGGTAACGGGGAAATGTAACGGAACAACTTGGGTTGTCACATCATCCCCCCGTTAGAGGGAATTTCGTCCCGAAATTCAGGTCTAGGCAATGAAGTAGGTATGAATGGCCAAGTAGAGGTAAAAGAGTACTTCCTATACGATTTGTCCTCGCATTCCCATGTGAACTCGGGTCTGTGTTTGTCATTCCAACAGACCTTCAGGTACGGGATGCAGATTCCGTCTCGAGTAACTAGTGGGTTCCGACTGGTGTATCTACGAGGTTACGGTTCTTAATGGTTTCTATCAAGATAAGTGAGACACGAAGAGTGAAGTCGGTAAATCTCAAATCAAGTCTAAGAAGTGGATCGATCGGGTGAGAATCTTGTGGTATATCCGAAGGTAGTAGCGGCCTGAAAAGGGTTGGACCAAGTCTCTATGAGAATTCTCAGATGGTCCTAAGCTCTCGGAAGGGTAGAGCTTTTCAATACTCAGAACATAGTGTACTTCTATGGCAAGATCATCCCTGCCGTGATCGCCATTCCGAAGTTGTGACAACCCAAGTTGTCCCGTTACCTTTTCCCCGTTACCGTTAAAAGAATATTCCAGTTTATAAAGGTTCCGTTAATTAGAGGTCGTCAATTAAATAAACATTTAAGTTGTTTATTATTTAATAGGCCATTAAGTCGTGATAAAAGGGAATAAAAACACACATCACACATTTCCATTTAAATGGAAAAGTTAGTTTTTATTATTACGACCACTAAATCGGGTGTGACCAAAAGCCCCGTTTAACGGCAGTATTGGGTAGAATTCCACTGAGCTCCAACTCCCACCCATATATAAAGGGGAGTGAACTCCATTTGGAGCTTTTCCACCCTCTCTCTCTATACTCTCTCTCTAGGCTCGTTTTCGACTCAAAAACCGCGATTTCCGACTCCTAAACGTAAGACTATCAACCCTAACTTGTTCTATGCGTACATTATTGTCTTTTCAGCCTAGAAATCACAAGATTGAGACATGAAAAGGAGTTTATGGCCTAAGTGCCTGCTTAGGCCGTAAACCCCCAAAAAATGGCCAAAATGACTCAAGAATGTCCCTAATGACTTTGGAATAAATCAAGGGAATTGCCTAGGAGTGTTTAAACATTAAATCACAATGATTTAGGGCATAAAAGAGAGTTTACGGCCCAAGCACTTGCTTAGGCCGTAAACACCTCTAAACCAAGTCAAAAAGCCCCAAACACACTCCTAAAACACCCTTAGGCTTCATACATAATTTAGGGACTTAGTAATTGGGGTTTGGATCAATTAAACACATCAAAATGAAGGGGAAAAAGGAGTTTATGGCCCAGGTTTATACCAAGGCCGTAAACACCCCAAATCATCCCCAAAGTGTGGTTTTTGCCCCCCAAATGACCTTAGACTATTTCTATAAAATGCTAGGAAGGATTTAAGGGCTTAAACTCAAAGATTGGAGGGTGTATGAGAGTTCACGGCCAAGACATAGAGCTTACGGCCGTAAACTCTCAAGGGTTGGTCTTTTGGACCATAAACACTAAAGGAGTGCCCTTTTGGAACCCCAAACACCCCCCATAGCCTTGAATAATTACTAGAAGAGATATAAGGGCTTGAAACTTCACCAAACTCAAGGGATGAGAGTTTACGGCCGTAAACTCCCTTAGGAGTTGTCCCTAGGCCGTAAACTCCATTATAGTGCCCTTAAAGACCCCAAACCCACTCATGCATTGTTGGAAAAGTACTTAGAATAATCCCATGAACAAGTAGAAGCCTTAAAACACACTAGATACCCTCACCATGAGTTTACGGCCGTAAACTCATGGTGAGATGTCCCTGGGCCGTAAACACAACTTTGGGAGTTTACTCTCGGATAATAAACTCCATTCCTTAGCCATACACACCTTTAGACGCTACCCGGGACACCCAAACACTTATCTAAAGTGTTTTCCTCTCCTGTGAGCGCGTATATTTGTTTAATTCGTATTAAATATACTAATTGTATGTGAACATATGTTATCATATGTTAAATAGGTCATTGTATGTGTTCAAGTCCTTGCGTGACACTGAACGCCCAAACGACACCTTCGTCGGACCTACTTACACCAGGTGAGTTCATACCCCTGAATGAACCTTTTAAATGTTTTAACATGTTTTATAGGGGGGGGCGGGGGAATACAGGTTAAACATGCCAGTTATCAGATCAATCACATGTGATTGATAACCCCTATGCACATGATTTTACCACTGTACACTGTTTCACCGAGTAGGACACTATAATGGTTTTCAATTGTATCAAAACTCTTACTTATACTGTTTTATCTAAATTCATTCTAAACTGGTTTATGAAAGATTTTCTAAGGTTTTCAAACATATTTTACAAAAGAATACAAATTGTAATTCTCTCCGGACATAAAGGTTTTTCATCAAAGTTTCCCCTTTTTCGATATATACTTTCACTTGTTAAATACTGCTGCTTCACTTATACTTATTTTATACTCCTACTCTGTAACGCTTTCACTTATACTTGGAGTCACTTATACCTGATGGACGCTTATACTTATTCACACTCTTACTTAGTGATACGATCTACTTCGCTTACACTTGGTATCGACTCTACTTCACTTATACTCGATACGCTCTTACTTCACTTATTGTCGTCTCTACTTCGTGATACGCTTATACTTGTTCGACACTCCTACTTCACTTGCGACCGCTCCTACTTCACTTATTAGACACTCCTACTTCACAAGAATCACTTCTACTTGGTACACACTCAGTCATAGTTAGATGTATGTCTGTGCTTGTACATATGTATATAAATAATGATTGAAGGACTTAGGAAGGCTTGTCCGCCCTATTTCCTTTTCTTCGTTGAGATGTGGTCTGGTGGGATCGGATGTCCATCCGAAGGTCGTTTGATTCATTACTTATATATTATGTACACAAGCATAGACATACGGGTTTACTTTAGTCGATTTAGTTAAGAGTCTCTACCTCTAGTTCAGCACTTACATTAGAAACCCACTAGTTGGAAGTCTCTACCCACTATTTGGGATGCATCTTCAGGACACGACCTTCTCCGTCGTCTAGTTGGTAACCAAAGTCTCTTGTAGGGAGAGCGGACATTGTGTGTATAGATCTATACGGGATTGACAACCCCGCACCCAGACTGCTAGCTACAGTCCCGGCCTACCAAGCCAACGGGTGAGAAATGTCACATTATAGACGCTTGTAGGGCATCTGGTACTCTAGTCAGTATGGTTACGAGTATCTCGGGTTACCTTATAATTCATTGGCTTTAAGGTAACGGTATTTCGCCAGCAATTTACACTGTATGCTGGTAATTCAATTTCAGAGTCACACTGTTTTGACCTTACAAGACGTATCTTTCATTCGATACTGTTTGGGGTCTCTCTCCTCTGTTTTGACCTTACAAGACGTATCTCTCATTTGATGCTGTCTGGGGTCTGTATCCACCATATTCACAGTATCCACTGTATTCACTGTATCCACTATATTCACTGTATTCACTGAATTCACTGTATTCACTGTATCCACTGTATTCACTGTATTCACTATTCTAGACCTGGCTAGACGTATCTTTCATTTGATATTGTCTGCGGTCTGTATTCATTGTTTTGGACCTTACCAGCTGTACCTTTCATTTGGTACCTTCTAGGGTCTGTGTCTCTATTTGTTAGACTGAACCAGGCGTGTCGTTCGTTCGATACCCTCCTGGAGTCTATGATTCCTTTGCCTTAGTCAGCAGTCCTCACTGCTGAGGCATATGTTATTTCCCTGTTGTCTCTTGCTTTCTTTAATAATCAAATTCAGTATTTTGATAATGATAGCAATTAAGGGAAAACCACTTTTTACCACATAACACTGACCAGTCTTGGTAGAAGGCTGCTTTGATTAAAGAAAATATAAGATTTTCTGGAAAGGACTCTAATACATTGAAATCTCTGAAACTACTACTTTTATTAAAGTTATTTGAATGAAAACGTCACTAAATGCTTATGAACTCACCAGCATTTGTAAAAATGCTGATACTCGCTTTTCAAATAACTTGTATTCTCAGGTTAGCATTAGACAGGTACATCCCGGAGCTGTTGATGAAGATAGCTTAGTACCGCATAGTATTTATTCTATTACTTGTATTACTTTGATGTATAAATGTAACCATGTAAAATTATTACTATTAATGCAATGTTTTGTTGTACTTTGATTACTATAATGCATGTGTTGTGATACTTGACATGACATCATCCACCCCAGAACGTTTCCGCCGTTCCGGTTTGGGGTGTACCGGATTGGTATCAGAGCATTGTTTATAGTGAGCTAAGTATATCAATTCATAAAAGATATACAACCTATAAACACAAAGGGATAAAACACTCTGAACAAGAATTATACTTTAAAATATAACCATATTTTACAAAAGTATAATAACATCCAAAATCTAAACACTCGAACAAAAGTATCACAAGAAGAACAAGAATAAAAGTCTTCGGATGTTGAGCATTACCGTCAAACCTAGGCAGTTATGTAATCGTAAGTTGGGATAAATGTAACCTGATCAACTACATTTATCCGAGATGCGATGAACGTGTGCTTGGGAGTGATAGTGGTGTATAACAGGTCTGAAACTTACCAACTAGGATTGATAGAGCCAAACATAAACTTAAAATACTATAGGAGTATTTTAGAACACTAAAAGATCCACACTAATCCCAGAATCATAATCAGAAGATAAGAATCAAACAAGAATTAAAATATCATAGGGGTATTTTAGAATCCATAAACAACCTTGCGTTAATAACTAAAAAGATCCTTATTGATATACCTACAACTACAGAGGGTGTACTCCCAAGGTTATATATAATAAGGATCCCATAGGCTAAGAATGTGTGGTTTCGCTCTATTTCCATTTCCTCGTTGGGATGTGGTTCTAGAGTAGTATCATATATTCGAAGGCCTATCGGATCTAAGCTATATATGATTTGTATACCCTGTGTAATCGTAGCAGGACTCGATATGGATCATCCAGTGAAATGTTAATAATCTCTTAGGATACTTTAGACATTTCCATTCTCGCGCGAACCCTGTAGAAACCCTATCCATTTCAGTGCTCGGAAGATGAGTTGATTTAGACCCAGAGAAGGTTCATTGAGAAGATTCCTGTTCGGAAATAAATGAACTGGGTCGAGACTATTGAATTCACCAGGTGCCTATATTCTTTTAGGGACATCGGTGAGGAAATCCGCCTTAACTTCGGAGATTCCCGATCATCCATCATGAAGTGGTGACACCCAGAGTCAGAAATCAGAAGGAAGGCGGAGTGGAAATTCAATATGTCCATACGAGAAGAGAACCCTAGGAAGCTACCCAAAGGAAACCAATGCCGATTCCAGTCAAAGATACGAGGCAGACCGAGGGAGCCAGTACATGGAACCCGGGAGTTGTCTTCCCCTCGTGATTCGTCACGCTAATACACCCATAAAATAATACAATTTAGTGAGTTAGTGGTTACACTACTCACGCTATGTGTTAGGTAAATCGTCATTTCCCGTTGCCAGATACACGATTAGGGCAGATCCCCGCATCTCTATTTGAGAGAATTTTAGCCATTTGCCCTTGCGAGCCTCTCTTTCCACAGTTTAGTTCCGAACCGTTCTCAAATCTCTCCAGGCTGGAGAGTGAAACCTTTCCCAGTATAAAGGTAACTTAGTAGGAACGACTCACATCTTGTGGCCTTTTTCCGATACTCGTACATCCACTTCGATTACCAGGACTACATCATAGGGATGTAGGTCGACACTCAGACAACCAGTACCCTAGGCACGGGAAAAATTTATGCCTAATACGTTCAGGACAGAAATGTCCAGGGTTAACCATCGTCTCTCATTACCTTGTATTCCGTTCCGTGTAGGAAAACCATGCCACCGAAGAAGCGTAACCAACCCACAAGCAAGAAACCTGCTCCCTTATTCGATGAAGCTACGTTCCAAGTTGCAGTCTCAGCAGCCGTAGCAGCTGTCATGGCTCACCTGAATGCTAACACCGCAAATGTTAGCACGGACCCTGTCGGGAATTCCGATCCTGGCAATGGACAACAACAACCAATCCTTTCATACCCAGTCACCCAAGAAACTTCACCGAACCCACTAAAGAGAAAACTCAAGATTGAGGAGGGAAGTACCTCGGCTCAAGGACCTTCCGAAGGGCAACGAGCTGAGGCAGTCTATACCCCTGTCAATCCTTCCCTCCCGACCTCAAGAAGACCATATCTAGGAGACCTTCCCCATTGCAGCAAGTGCAGCTACCATCATCATGGTGCCTGCCGAGAGCTCTATTGTGCTAGGTGCCACATGTTGGGGCATACTACTCGCGTCTGCAGAACCCCGGTTGAGTTCACTACATCAACCACCAATGTGGCGACCCGTATAGTTTGCCACCTATGTGGTAAAATGGGACACTTCAAGAAGGACTGCCCAACCGAAGGGAAAGACAAAGACACAAAAAAAGCCTGTCACTACTGCTTAGAGAGAAGCATCAAGGAACTTGGTAGATTTTGGGTACGTCTCTCGATCTCAGATAACTAAACTAAATACATTAAAAAACTAATTCAAATGTAAATTCTTCCCAGTAAGGCGAAAGTCGCAGCACTGTTATAAAATTTAAAATTCATTAGGTAAAACTATAATGGCTAAACATATACGTTACGGCCATGTATATTTAAGATGGACAGACCTAGAGTGAGCGAATGCCGCCTCATTTCCTGTTCCTCGTTTGGTTGTGGATTTAGGGTGGGGTCGCTCAGTCAACAGACCTCCCCACCTTAAATATACATGACTAGTATATGTGAGGGGACTATAGAAAGCCTTGTGAGAATCCATTCATGAAAAGGTACTCTATTCGGAAACACTTAGAACTCTCTATAGTTCCGCGTCAACTCTATTGGTCCAAGTATCCACGGTAGTGATACATAGGACGAAACCCGAGACGCCTAGAACTTGTGTGCCTGTTCGGCACATGACTCCATCGATCTTCACTTTACATCATGTCAGAGTGTGCCAACTTCGACGACTCTATTGATCACGATTTGACTTCGTGCAACCGTGTGTACATCCTTAGTGCTGTGTAAAAAGAACTTTATCCATAGCCATGTCGGCGAATAAAGGTTCTCCCGAACCTAAACCTAACACAAATAATCAAACCTAATGCGATCCGTCAATCGTCCCTCTTACGTCAAACCTTCCAAAGTACCCAAGAGAGGGTACCGTGCGCCGTTGACCGACCCCTCGTAGTCAGATGAACACCAAAGTGAATGACACTGCAGATACTCCAGAAGACAACAACCATCCGAAGTGTACTTCATAGTTTCCCCAAAAAGACCCTTCGCACCTCGCACGTCAGGTTCGTAAGCATAGAGATTAGAACTCATGAGACTAACCACTATAACTAGGTATATGCGTAAAGGTGGCATATAATCGAGATCAAAAAGATTTAAGGTGTGTGTTTCCTCCCTATTCCCTATTCCTCGTTGGGTTGTGGGTTTGGGGTGGAGTCGCATAGCTGAACATCCTGCTGACCTCAATTATATACTGCTTGCATACACCCGGTATTTGTAGCTAGGCTAAGCATGAGCTCTACCACGAACCTCTTAGAAAAGCCCTTCACCCTATTCCATAACATAGGAGCCGGAATCAAGAGAATCACTACGGATTGAGCTAGTAAAGTTCCGAGTGATGAGACCCTATACTCACTAGAATTGACTTAGACCGAGGAAACTCAGAACCTTCGAAGGAGTAGTTGCAGAATATGCTCGCACCACTCAGGCACTTCGTCCGCCCTTTTATAGACAGGTAGTGCCTATCATCCTCCACCCTCTCGCATGGAGGAAATCGTCGTCGCCCTGTAGACGATAGACTTCATTCTCCGAAGTGAACACTAGAATACCGAGAACCACAGGATAACCTTCGCAGCCAAGAATACTTGGTTAAGTGCGAAAGTAGTTGCGTTAAGCCTCATGACCCTGCTCCCGAAGAGGTTATAAACTTGACACCAGTCTTGGTGTTAGTCGAAGGGTTATGCAGGAGCATACACTTTCCACGCTAGAATAAAACTACAGTCTTAGAGATTCATTGGACTATTAGGTGTTCCACGAATACTATCTTACGCAGAGATAGAAGAACCACCTCCCGAGATAGTCCAACACTCGTCTGGTGAAACCTTATATTCCCGACCTCCAGGGTTTCCGCATCTCAAGCTTCGTTAGTGCAGATTCCTTTTGCACAAGCTTGAGATAGACACTCTACAACAAACCGATAACCATAGTCACGCAACCCACTCGACGATCTAGAAAGTGTCTATCAGCCAAATGACAGGAAACACGAAATCAAAGACCACTCGAGATTCCTAAGAACCAACCTGAAGGACTACACACACAGTACGGGAGAGAACGTTAGGAACTTCGGAATGGCGATCACGCCAGTGATGATATTTCCATAGAAGTACACTATGTTCTAAGTACTAAAAAGCTCTACTATTACGAGAGCTTAGGACCATCTGAGAATTCTCAAGGAGATTTGGTCCAACCTTCGTCAGACCACTACTACCTTCGGATATACCACAAGATTCACACCCGATCGATCCACTTCTTCGACTTGATTTGTGATTTCCGACTTCACTCTTCGTGCCTCACTCATATTGATAGGAACCATCGAGAACCTTTACATCATAGATACACCAGTCGGAACCCACTAGCTACACCAGACGGAATCCGCATCCCGTACGTGAGGGTCTGTCGGAATGACAAACACAGACTAGAGTTCACTTGGGGATGCGAGGACAACCGTGTAGGAAGTACTCTCTTACCTCTACTTGGCCATTCATACCTACTTCCTTGCCTAGACCTGAATTTCGGGACGAAATTCCCTCTAACGGGGGGATGATGTGACAACCCAAGTTGTCCCGTTACCTTTTCCCCGTTACCGTTAACGGAATATTCAAGTTTATAAAGGTTTCGTTAATTAGAGGTCGTCAATTAAATAAACATTTCAGTTGTTTATTATTTAATAGGCCGTTAAGTCGTGATAAAAGGGAATAAAAACACACATCACACATTTCCATTTAAATGGAAAAGTTAGTTTTTATTATTATGACCACTAAATCGGGTGTGACCAAAAGCCCCGTTTAACGGCAGTATTGGGTAGAATTCCACTGAGCTCCAACTCCCACCCATATATAAAGGGGAGTAAACTCCATTTGGAGCTTTTCCACCCTCTCTCTCTATACTCTCTCTCTAGGCTCGTTTTCGACTCAAAAACCGCGATTTCCGACTCCTAAACGTAAGACTATCATCCCTAACTTGTTCTATGCGTACATTATTGTCTTTTCAGCCTAGAAATCACAAGATTGAGACATGAAAAAGGAGTTTACGGCCTAAGTGCCTGCTTAGGCCGTAAACCCCCAAAAAATGGCCAAAATGACTCAAGAATGTCCCTAATGGCTTGGGAATAAATCAAGGGAATTGTCTAGGAGTGTTTAAACATGAAATCACAATGATTTAGGGCATAAAAGAGAGTTTACGGCCCAAGCACCTGCTTAGGCCGTAAACACCTCTAAACCAAGTCAAAAAGCCCCAAACACACTCCTAAAACACCCTTAGGCTTCATATATAATTTAGGGACTTAGTATTTGGGGTTTGGATCAATTAAACACATCAAAATGAATGGGAAAAAGGAGTTCACGGCCCAGGTTTATACCAAGGCCGTAAACACCCCAAATCATGCCCAAAGTGTGGTTTTTACCCCCCAAATGACCTTAGACTATTTCTATAAAATGCTAGGAAGGATTTAAGGGCTTAAACTCAAAGATTGGAGGGTGTATGAGAGTTCACGACCAAGCCATAGAGCTTACGGCCCTAAACTCTCAAGGGTTGGTCTTTTGGACCATAAACACTAAAGGAGTGCTCTTTTGGAACCCCAAACACCCTCCATAGCCTTGAATAATTACTAGAAGTGATATAAGGGCTTGAAACTTCACCAAACTCAAGGGATGAGAGTTTACGGCCGTAAACTCCCTTAGGAGTTGTCCCTAGGCCGTAAACTCCATTATAGTGCCCTTAAAGACCCCAAACCCACTCATGCCTTGTTGGAAAAGTACTGAGAATAATCCCATGAAGAAGTAGAAGCCTTAAAACACACTAGATACCCTCACCATGAGTTTACGGCCGTAAACTCATGGTGAGATGTCCCTGGGCCGTAAACACAGCTATGGGAGTTTACTCTCGGATAATAAACTCCATTCCTTAGCCATACACACCTTTAGACACTACCCGGGACACCCAAACACTTATCTAAAGTGTTTTCCGCTCCTGTGAGCGCCTATATTTGTTTAATTAGTATTAAATATACTAATTGTATGTGAACATATGTTATCATATGTTAAATAGGTCATTGTGTGTGTTGAAGTCCTTGCGTGACACCGAACGCCCAAACGGCACCTTCGTCGGACCTACTAACACCAGGTGAGTTCATACCCCTGAATGAACCTTTTAAATGTTTTAAAATGTTTTATAGGGGGGATACAAGTTAAGCATGCCAGTTATCATATCAATCACATGTGATTGGTAACCCGCATGCACAAGATTTTACCACTGTACACTGTTTTACCGAGTAGGACACTATAATGGTTTTCAATTGTATCAAAACTCTTACTTATACTGTTTTATCTAAATTCATTCTAAACTGGTTTATGAAAGATTTTCTAAGGTTTTCAAACATATTTTACAAAACAATACAAATTGTAATTCTCTCCGGATATAAAGGTTTTTCATCAAAGTTTCCCCTTTTTCGATATATACGTTTGTAACGCCCGTAGATCAGGGCTAGTCAATTTAGAGACAATAAGCATCAAAATTGACTTTTTGATAGAAGATTATTTAGGATGAATAATCCTAACTAAGTTTTAGTATATGTTACAAGGTTTCCGTGCATATAAAGAACGCCAAAATCCGAGTTATAACGAAGAAGTTATGACCTGTTGAAGTTTCGCGACAGAACCGGCACAACGTTGAATGACGTAAAAAGTGTATTCACGTTAGAGTGATATTTAGCCTTAGCGATCTAAACGAGAATCGAAGATCTCGTTGTTAGTAGCGAAACGACGAAAAGTTAGGCAAGAACGGACGTCGGACGAAGAAGTTATGAATTTATAACGAAATTTTCTGTCCCGACCTATTAAAAATAAATAATAAAAATAAAAGTTAAAATTAGCCGACGGAGTCTAAACGAAAGTCGTAGAGCGTATTCTCACCTACGTGTGGATATAAAGAACGTCGAAAACGGAGTTTGTATGAAGAAGATATGAATTTTCGAAGTTTATTAATGAATTAACTATTAAATTTAATTATTAAATCCCGGCCTTATCCAAAGACGAGACTGACGAGTCATCGGACTCATCCGAAGTACGCCCCGCGTACAGCGAAGCATGACGACCTTCGCACTTGAGTTCTTCGGATGACGCATGCAATGACGTTTCGGACGTGTACGCCCCGCGTACGCCTGTACGCCCCGCGTACTCCGAGGCTCCAGCCTCCTATAAATAGGATGCGAGGGCAGCCGGCTCTTTTGCCAATTTTCTCTCTTCTCTCTCCCGTTTTGCATCGTTTTGCGTGCCATAAATACCCCGAAGCCCTGGTATTATTCTCGAGCCCCGAGGCAAGTCCCGAGATCACGAAGATCCCGAGAAGTGCGGTTCCCGAGTCGAAGCTCTGCCCGCGAGAAGTTCGATTTTTGTGGAGATCTTCCAGATCTGCTGAGGATTACTACTTTTGCAAGTCGTAGTGCTGTCCGATCATCTTCTGATCAAGTGAGTGTATACTACCTTTCATAAACACGATAATAATACAAGTATGGTTTGAGTGTATTAAGTATATTGTTGTTTATATGTGTGGGTGTGTAGTTACTTTCTTCTAACACATAAATGCGAAGTATTTGCTATGAAATACATGCTATGTGTTTATATGTTAGTTGTCTATTTGAGATGGGCATAGAAATTGGAGTTTTATACAGGTGTTAAATGATTTAAATTATGTAAGCATTTATATCTACAAAATTGTTGGGTAGAACATAGGTAGATGGAATAGTTGGTGACTATGGAGTTAGCGCCTATTGTATAAACTTGGCGACGATGTGACTTCGTGCCTATTTGATGAACCTTGGCGACTATGGAGTTAGCGCACGTTGAGTAAACTTTGGCGACTATGGAGTTAGCGCTTGTTGAGTAAACCTTGGCGACTATGGAGTTAGCGCTTGTCGAGTAGACCTTGGCGACTATGGAGTTAGCGCTTGTTAAGTGAACTTTGGTGACTATGGAGTTAGCGCCAGATAACTATGGATTTAGTACTTGATAAATAAGCTTTGGCAGCAATGGAATTCGTGCCAAATTCCTTATGAATAAATGAATGAAGGATAGTTGGTTCTTAGGGTAAAACCTTAAGAAGATAATGGGGATGGGTAATTGGGTTGATTGTTTGCTGATTACGTTTAATAATTATATTATTGTGGGTTGAAAACCCTATATGCTCACCAGGCTCCCAAGCCTGACCCACTCAGTTTTCTTTTCATTACAGGTAATGGCACAATGGTATAAGTTGGAGGACTTGACGAGAGATTTTGGATTATAGATCAGTAGTTGAATAACTATTGTAAGGTCTATTTTATATTGTTTATGCTTTTGGTCTGTAACGAACATGACATCCCGAGTTTTTATTATTTAATGAAAATACATTCTTTTCGAGAAATGTTTTGATAAATTGTTATCATATTTTATTTTGGGAACAAATTCCGCAATCGTTTTCTTTAAACGATCACTCTGATTTATAAAACAAAGCATAAACAAATCGGTCTTTTCTGGCCGTGAAATTTGGGATGTTATAGTTGGTATCAGAGCATTAGTTTAAGCGAACTAGGAATATGGATTTATTTCTAGACTTAAACTTAGAATGCTAAGCAATGATTATGAGTTGAGTGTGTCCATTATATTTTAGGTAGTACACCTAAATTGACACATGCACTATTTTATTTTAGGGAAATTGCCTAAAATGCTATTATGTGCTAATTGTTATATGTTTGCCATATATGATGTTAATTGTTCGGGTCTATGGTCTGTTGCCGACCGGATCTGGAAACCTTATGTGTTTAGGATTCTAAGCGTGCGTCTACGATATTAGAACTAACATGTAAACGTTTCGGAGTGATAAGGATGATTTGAATATCTATAGTGACTTAGGATCTAATTTCACCTTATTCGGTGTATAGATCAAAAATGGTGAGAACGAGGAGTGGAGTTGGAAATGCTGATGAAAATAGGAATCAAATACTAGTAATTGAACAAATACCTGTTGTGGCAGCAGTCCCTGAACCAATGACAATGGCCGGAGTTCAAGTGATGATCCAGGCAATGTTGAATAATCAGATGGAAGAAACCAGACGTCTGATCAGGCAGAATCGCGAGGAATTGTCGATTCAAGTTGAAGAGCCCGAAGTAAATGGAGGGCAGTCTGAAGGAGGAAACTACAGTGGGACCGTTGGTCAAGCCAACCCACTAATAGTTCGCCAAAACAACCAGGATAGGGGAAATGATGGACGTGGATGCAAGTACAAGGATTTCATGGCATCCAAACCACCATGTCTTTCTGGGAGCCCGACACCGGTGCAAGTCATGGACTGGATCTCCGAAATGGAGACAATGTTTGAAAGTTGCGAGTGTAGCAACAGACAGAAGACCGCTCTTGCAATCCCTCTGTTTAAATCTGGAGTATTGAGCTGGTGGAAGTTACTGGCTGGTTCGATACCCAAGGGGGAAGCTAGCAAGATGTCTTGGGAAGAATTCGTGGTGCAACTAAAATTGCAATACTGCTCTGAGCAAGATCTTGTGGAAATCAACAATGAGTTCCAGAATCTGAAGAAAGGAAAATTGAGCGTTACTGAATACGCTACGAGCTTTACGGAGAAGATGAAGCTTATTCCACACCTAATTCCAACTGAGCTTTCCAAGGTCAACAAGTTTGCCAATGGATTACCAGCGGACTTTGGTCCGATAGTCAAACAAGCAACGACTCTGAAAGCCGCCATCTAGGCAACCAAGAATGTTGAGACCCAAATAAAAGAAAAGGGTCTGGAAAGAGCTGAAGTTGGAGAGAAAAGGAAGCGTGAAGGATCTTCAATAATCGACAAAGAAAGTAAATTCTCGAAATCTGGGGGAAGAGATGAAGCTAAGTGGTGTGAGAAGTGTAAGAAGAAACACTTTGGGAAATGTAGCGAGGAGATGACTTGCTACAAATGTGGGAAGACAGGGCACTACGCCAACAAGTGCGCACCTATCAAGAAGATGTGCTATAGGTGTAATGAAGAAGGTCATATTTCTAAAGAATGCCCACAGAAAAACACACCTCCACAGCCAAGGGCATTCAACATGTTCCTCAACGAAGCAGAAAAGGATGGGAGGATTAAAAGATGAAGACTTCATATTAATATATAAAGTCTGTAAAGTCTGTATCAGGAAGCATAGCCTGTTAGAGGCATAGTATAGGGTGAACTTGAACTTTTGTGTAATAGTTTCAAGATTTAATATAAACCCTGGTTTTGTTATCTGATGTGTTGAATGATTATATGATTTATGTATGGTGACTTGGTTAACTGCGAGACAATACTTGGGACGAGTATGAGTAGGTGTGAATGGTAGTAGAGATCTATACTACCGGAAGCACAGGACTCATGCTTGGATCATGGGAAGTCACAAGGTTATCAAGAAGCTAGTAATTGGTTTCATTTTATTCAAGTTTGTCATTTCCCTTGTATCGGTAATGGCTAGTAGGATGATGGTCATTCCGACCCTAGTGGTCATATTAATTGAGTCCGAACGCGATGAGAGGTCATCAGGGCACGACCCATCGGTTAGTTACAATAGATAAATGAATGTATTTATCCTTAGAAGAAGAAGGAGTCCACAATAAGGATTTATTTTGTAACTTAAAGATGTCGATCTAAAGTCCAACGTGGTACGAAGAGCAGATGCAGGGTTGAGCATCAAGGTTATTACTTAGAATGGAGAGATAACTTATGCAGTCAGTATACGAATCCTATTTCGTTGATGATTCCGGGACGTAATCATCCTAAGGGGGTGATAATTGTAACGCCCGTAGATCATGGCTAGTCAATTTAGAGACAATAAGTGTCAAAAATGACTTTTTGATAGAAGATTATTTAGGATGAATAATCCTAACTAAGTTGTAGTATATGTTACAAGGTTTCCGTGCATATAAAGAACGCCAAAATCCGAGTTATAATGAAGAAGTTATGACCTGTTGAAGTTTCGCGACAGAACCGGCACAACGCTGAATGACGTAAAAAGTGAATTCACGTTAGAGTGATATTTAGCCTTAGCGATCTAAATGAGAATCGAAGATCTCGTTGTTAGTAGCGAAACAACGGACGTCGGACGAAGAAGTTATGAATTTATAACGAAATTTTCTGTCCCGACCTATTAAAAAAAATAATAAAAATAAAAGTCAAAATTAGCCGACGGAGTCTAAACGAAAGTCGTAGAACGTAGTCTCACCTACGCGTGGACATAAAGAACGTCAAAAACGAAGTTCGTATGAAGAAGATATGAATTTTCGAAGTTTATTAATGAATTAATAATTAAATTTAATTATTAAATCCCGGCCTTCTCCGAAGACGAGTCCTCGGACTCATCCGAAGTACGCCCCGCGTACAGCGAAGCATGACGACCTTCGCACTCGAGTTCTTCGGATGACGCATGCAATGACGTTTCGGACGCGTACGCCCCGCGTACTCCGAGGCTCCAGCCTCCTATAAATAGGATGCGAGGGCAGCCGGCTCTTTTGCCAATTTTCTCTCTTCTCTCTCCCGTTTTGCATCATTTTGCGTGCCATAAATACCCCGAAGCCCCGGTATTATTCTCGAGCCCCGAGGCAAGTCCCGAGATCCCGAAGATCCCGAGAAGTGCGGTTCCCGAGTCGAAGCTCTGTCCGCGAGAAGTTCGATTTTTGTGGAGATCTTCCAGATCTGCTGAGGATTACTACTTCTGCAAGTCGTAGTGCTGTCCGATCATCTTCTGATCAAGTGAGTGTATACTACTTTTCATAAACACGATAATAATAAAAGTATGGTTTGAGTGTATTAAGTATATTGTTGTTTATATGTGTGGGTGTGTAGTTACTTTCTTCTAACACATAAATGTGAAGTATTTGCTATGAAATACGTGCTATGTGTTTATATGTTATTTGTCTATTTGAGATGGGCATGGAAATTGGAGTTTTATACAGGTGTTAAATGATTTAAACTGTGTAAGCATTTATATCTACAAAATTGTTGGGTAGAACATAGGTAGATGGAATAGTTGGTGACTATGGAGTTAGCGCCTATTGTATAAATTTGGCGACGATGTGACTTCGTGCCTATTTGATGAACCTTGGCGACTATGGAGTTAGCGCACGTTGAGTAAACTTTGGCGACTATGGAGTTAGCGCTTGATGAGTAAACCTTGGTGACTATGGAGTTAGCGCTTGTCGAGTAGACCTTGGCGACTATGGAGTTAGCGCTTGTTAAGTGAACTTTGGTGACTATGGAGTTAGCGCCAGATAACTATGGATTTAGTACTTGATAAATAAGCTTTGGCAGCAATGAAATTCGTGCCAAATTCCTTATGAATAAATGAATGAAGGATAGTTGATTCTTAGGGTAAAACCTTAAGAAGATAATGGGGGTGGGTAATTGGGTTGATTGTTTGCTGATTACATATAATAATTATATTATTGTGGGTTGAAAACCCTATATGCTCACCAGGCTCCCAAGCCTGACCCACTCAGTTTTCTTTTCATTACAGGTAATGGCACAATGGTATAAGTTGGAGGACTTGACGAGAGATTTTGGATTACAGATCAGTAGTTGAATAACTATTGTAAGGTCTATTTTATATTGTTTATGCTTTTGGTCTGTAACGAACATGACATCCCGAGTTTTTATTATTTAATGAAAATACATTCTTTTCGAGAAATGTTTTGTTAAATGGTTATCATATTTTATTTTGGGAACAAATTCCGCAACCGTTTTCTTTAAACGATCACTCTGATTTATAAAACAAAGCATAAACAAATCGGTCTTTTCTGGCCGTGAAATTGGGGATGTCACAAGTTTCACTTGTTAAATACTGCTGCTTCACCTATACTTATTTTATACTCCTACTCTGTAACGCTTTCACTTATACTTGAAGTCACTTATACCTGATGGACGCTTATACTTATTCACACTCTTACTTAGTGATACGATTCTACTTCGCTTACACTTGATATTGACTCTACTTCACTTATACTCGATACGCTCTTACTTCACTTATTGTCATCTCTACTTCGTGATACGCTTATACTTGTTCGACACTCCTACTTCACTTGCGACCGCTCCTACTTCACTTATTAGACACTCCTACTTCACAAGAATCACTTCTACTTGGTACACACTCAGTCGTAGTTAGATGTATGTCTATGCTTGTATAGATGCATATAAATAATGATTGAAGGACTTAGGAAGGCTTGTCCGCCCTATTTCCTTTTCTTCGTTGAGATGTGGTCTGGTGGGATCGGATGTCCATCCGAAGGTCGTTTGATTCATTACGTATATATTATGTACACAAGCATAGACATACGGGTTTACTTCAGTCGATTCAGTTAAGAGTCTCTACCTCTAGTTCAACACTTACATTAGAAACCCACTAGTTGGAAGTCTCTACCCACTATTTGGGATGCATCTTCAGGACACGGCCTTCTCCGTCGTCTAGTTGGTAACCAGAGTCTCCTGTAGGGAGAGCGGACATTGTGTGTATAGATCTATACGGGATTGACAACCCTGCACCCAGACTGCTAGCTACAGTCCCGGCCTACCAAGCCAACGGGTGATAAATGTCATAGTATAGACGCTTGTAGGGCGTCTGGTACTCTAGTCAGTATGGTTACGAGTATCCCGGGTTACCTTATAATTCATTGGCTTTAAGGTAACGGTATTTCGCCAGAAATTTACACTGTATGCTGGTAATTCAATTTCAGAGTCACACTGTTTTGACCTTACAAGATGTATCTTTCATTCTATACTGTCTGGGGTCTGTCTCCTCTGTTTTGACCTTACAAGACGTATCTCTCATTTGATGCTGTCTGGGGTCTATATCCACCGTATTCACAGTATCCACCGTATTCACAGTATCCACCGTATTCACTATATCCACTGTATTCATTGTATCCACTGAATTCATTGTATTCACTGAATTCACTGTATTCACTGTATTCACTATATTCACTGAATTCTCTGTATTCACTGTATTCACTGTTCTAGACTTGGCTAGACGTATCTTTCATTTGTAAAAATGCTGATACTCGCTTTTCAAATAACTTGTATTCTCAGGTTAGCATTAGACAGGTACATCCCGGAGCTGTTGATGAAGATAGCTTAGTACCGCGCAATATTTATTCTATTACTTGTATTACTTTGATGTATAAATGTAGCCATGTAAAATTATTACTTTTAATGCAATGTTTTATTGTACTTTGATTACTATAATGCATGTGTTGTGATATTTGACATGACATTATCCACCCTAGAACGTTTCCGCCGTTCCGGTTTTGGGGTGTGACAGAAGTTCCTAACGTTCTCACTCGTACTTTGTGTGTAGTTCTTCAGGTTGGTTCTTAGGAATCTCGAGTGGTCTTTGGTTTCGTGTTTTCTGTCAACTGGCTGATAGAGACTTTCTAGATCGTCGAGTGGGTTGCGGGACTATGGGTATTGGTTTGCTGTAGATTGTCTATCTCAAGCTTGTGTAAAATGGACCTGCACTAACGAATCTTGAGATACAGAAACCCTGAGGATCGGGGAGATAGGGTTTCACCAGACGAGTGTTGGACTATCTCAGGAGGTGGTTCTACTATTTCTGGGTGAGATAGTATTCGTGGAACACCTAATAGTCCAATGAATCTCTAAGAATTTGGTTTATTCTAGCGTGGAAAGTGCATGCTCCTGCATAACCCTTCGACTAACACCAGGACTGGTGTCAAGTCTATAACCTCTTCGGGATCTGGGTCATGAGGCGTAACGCAACTACTTTCGCTCTTTGATCAAGTATTCTTGGCTGCGAAGGCTATACTGTGGTTCTCGGTATCCTAGTGTTCACTTCGGAGAATGTATTTTATCGTCTACAGAGCGACGACAATTTCCTCCATGCAAGAGGGTGGATGATGATAGGCACTACCTGTCTATAACATGGTGGGCAATGTGCCTGAGTAGTGCGAGCATATACTGCAACTACTCTTTCGAAGGTTCCGAGTTTCCTTGGTCTAGGTCAATTCTAGTGAGTATAGGGTCTCATCACTCGGGACTTTACTAGCTTAACCCGCAATGATTCTCTTGACTCCGGCTCCTATGTTATGGAATAGGGTGAAAGTGTTTTGCGAAGAGGTTCGTGGTAGAGCTCATGCTTGGCTTAACCACCAGTACTTGGTGTATGCAAGCAGTATACAATTGAGGTCGGCAGGATGTTCAGCTGTGCGACTCCACCCCAAACCCACAACCCAACGAGGAACAGGGAGTAGGGAGGAAACACACACCTTAAATCTTTTTGATCTCAAGTATATACCAGCTTTACGCATATACCTGGTTATGGTGGACATTCCTTTTGAGTTATAATCTCTATGTTTACGAACCTGACATGCGAGGTGCGAAGGGTCTTTTTGGGGAAACTATGAAGTACGCTTCGGATGGTTGTCATCTTATGGAGTATCTACAATGTCTTTCTCTTCGGTGTTCATCTGATTATGAGGGGTTGGTCAACGGCCCGGGGTACCTTCTCCTGGGTACTTCGGAAGGTTTGAGTTAAGAGGGACGATTGACGGATCCCATTAGGTTTGATTATTTGTGTTAGGTTTAGGTTCGGGAGAACCTTTATTTGCCGACATGGCTACGGAGAAAGTTCTTTTTACACAACACTAAGAATGTACACATGGTTGCACGAAGTCGAACCATGATCAATAGAGTCATCGAAGTTGGCACACTCCGACATGGTATAAAATGAAGATCGATAGAGTCATGTGCTGAACAGGCACACAAGTTCTAGGCGTCTCAGGTTTCGTCCTATGTATCACTACCGTGGATACTTGGACCGATAGAGTCGACGCGGAACTATAGAGGGTCCTAAGTGTTTCCGAATAGAGTATCTTTTCATGAAGGAATTCTCATAAGGCATTTCTATAATCGCCTCACATATACTAGTCATGTATATTTAAGGTGGGGAGGACTGTTGACTGAGCGACCCCGCCCTAAATCCACAACCAAACGAGGAACAGGAAATGAGGCGGCATTCGCTCACTCTAGGTCTGTCCATCTTAAATATACATGGACGTAACGTATATGTTTAGCCACTATAGTTTTACCTGATGAATTTTTAAATTTTATAACAGCGCTGCGGCTTTCGCCTTACTGGGAAGAATTTACATTTGAATTAGTCTTTTATTGTTTTTAGTTTAGTTATCCGAGATCGAGAGACGTACCAAAATCTACTAGGTTTCTTGATGCTTCTCCCTAAGCATTAGAGTTAGGCTCCTTCTGTGTCTTTGTTGTTTCCTTCGGTTGGGCAATCCCTTTTGAAGTGTCCAATCGCACCACATAGACGGCAAACTGGATTGGTCGTCACATTGGTGGTTGATGTAATAAACTCAACCGGGGTTCTGCAGACGCGAGCAGTATGCCCCAACATGTGGCACCTAGCACAATAGAGCTCCCGGCAGACACCATGATGATGGTAGCTGCACTTGCTGAAATGGGGAAGGTTTCCTAAGTATGGTCTCCTAGGCGTAGGGATGGGAGGGTTGGTAGGGAATTTGACCATCTCAACTCGTTGCCCTTCGGAAGGTCCTTGAGCCGAGGTACTTCCCTCCTCGATCTTGATCTTTCTTTTCAGTGAGTTTGAGTGAGGTTCTTGGGTGGCTGGGTATGAAAGTGTTGGTTGCTGTTGTCCATCGCTAGGATCAGAATTTCCAATAGGGCTCTTACTAACATTGGCGTTGTTAGCATTCAGTTGAGCCATGACAGCTGCTACGGCTGCTGAGACTGCAGCCTGGAACGTAGCTTCATCGAATAAGAGAGTAGGTTTCATGCTTGTGGATTGGTTACGCTTCTTCAGTGGCATGGTTTTCCTACACGGAAAGGAATATAAGGTAATGAGAGACAATGGCTAACCCCAGACATATATGTCCTGAATGTATTAGGCGTAAATTTTCTCGTGCCTAGGGTACTGGTTGTCTGAGTGTCGACCTACATCCCTATGAAGTAGTCCTGGAAATCAAGGTAGGAGTATGAGTATCTGAAAAAGGCTATAAGATGCGAGTCGTTCCTACTAAGTTACCTTTATACTGGGAAAGGTTTCACTTTCTGGCCTGGAGAGATTTGAGAACGATTCGGAATGAAACTGCGGAAAGAGAGGCTCACAAGGGCAGATGGCTAAAATTCTCTCAATAGAGATGCGGGGATCTTCTCTAATCGTGTATCTGGCAACGGGAAACGACGATTTACCTAACACATAGCGTGAGTAGTGTAACCACTAACTCACTAAATTGTATTATTTTACGGGTTTATTAGTGTGACGAACACGAGGAAAAGACAATTCTCGGGTTCCATGCACTGGCTCCCTTTGTCTGTCTCGTATCTTTGGCTGGTATCGGCGTTGGTTTCCTTCGGGTAGTTTCCTAGGGTTCTCTTCTCGTATGGACATATTGAATTTCTACTCCGCCTTCCTTCTGATTCCAACTCTGGGTGTCATCACTTCATGATGGATGACTGGGAATCTCCGAAGTTTAGGCGAGTTTCTCACCGATGTCCCTAAAAGATATAGGCACTTGGTGAATTCAATAGTCTCGACCTAGTTCATTCGTTTCCTAGCTGGAAATTTTCTTAATGAACTTCTTCGGGGTCGGACTCAACTCTTCTGTTAAGCACTGAAGGGGATAGGGTTTTCTATAGGGTTCGTGCGAGAATGGAAATGTCTAAAGAATCTTAAGAGATTATTAACATTTCACTGTATGATCCATATCGGGTCCTGCTACGATTATACAGGGTATACAAATCATATATAGCTTAGATCCGATAGGCCTTCGAATATGTGATACTACTCTATATCCACATCCCAACGAGGAAAAGGAAGTAGAGCGAAACCACACATTCTTAGCCTATGGGATCCTTATTATATATAACCTTGGGAGTATACCCTCTGTAGTTGTAGGTATATCAATAAGGATCTTTTTAGTTCTTCACACAAGGTTGGTTATGGATTCTAAAATACCCCTATGGTATTTTAATTTCTTGTTGGTTTCTTATCTTCTGAATATGATTCTGGGATTAGTGTGAATCTTTTAGTGTCCTAAAATACTCCTATAGTATTTTAACTTTATGTTTGGCTCTAGCATTCCTAGTTGGTAAGTTTCAGACCTGTTGCAACACCACTATCACTCCCAAGCACACGTTCATTGCATCTCGAAGAAATGTAGTTGATCAGGTTACATTTATTCCAGCTTACGATTACATAACTGCCCAGGTTTGACGGTAATGCTCAACATTCGAAGGCTTTTATTCTTGTTCTTCTTGTGATACTTGTGTTCGAGTGTTTAGATTTTGGATGTTATTATACTTTGGTAAAATATGGTTATATTTTAAAGTATAATTCTTGGTCAAAGTGTTTTATCCCTTTGTATTTATAGGCTGTACATCATTTATGAATTGATATACTTAGCTCACTATAAACAATGCTCTGATGCCAATCTGTCACACCCCAAAACCGGAACGGCGGAAACGTTCTGGGGTGGATGACGTCATGTCAAGTATCACAACACATGCATTATAGTAATCAAAGTACAACAAAACATTGCATTAATAGTAATAATTTTACATGGTTACTTTACAATACATCAAAGTAATACAAGTAATAGAATAAATACAGCGTGGTACTAAGCTATCTTCATCAACAGCTCCGGGGATGTACCTGTCTAATGCTAACCTGAGAATACAAGTTATTTGAAAAGCGAGTATCAGCATTTTTACAAATGTTGGTGAGTTCATAAGTATTTGGTATCATTTATCCAAATAACTTTATAAAGTAGTAGTTTAAGTGTTTACTGTGTATTAGAGTTCTTTCCAGAAAATCCTATATTTTCTTTAATAAAGCAGCCTTCTACCAAGACTGGTCAGTGTTATGTGGTAAAAAGTCATTTTCCCTAAATTGCTATCATTATCAAAATACTGAATTTGATTATTGAGGAAAGCAAACGACATCAGGGAATAACATATACCTCAGCAGTGAGGACTGCTGACTAAGGCAAGGAATCATAGACTCCAGGAGAGTATCGAACAAATGACATGACTGGTTCAATCTAACAAATAGAGACTCAGACCCCAGAAGGTACCCAATGAAAGGTACAACTGGTAAGGTCTAAAACAGTAAAAGACAGACCCCAGACAGTATCAAATGAAAGATACGTCTTGTAAGGTCAAAACAGAGAAAACAGACCCCAGACAGTATCAAATGAAAGATACGTCTTGTAAGGTCAAAAAAGTGTGACTCTGAAAATGAATTACCAGCACACAGTGTAAATTGCCGGTGAAATACCGTTACCTTAAGGCCAAAGAATTATAAGGTAACCTGGGATACTCGTAACCATACTGACTAGAGTACCAGACGCCCTACAAGCGTCTAAAATATGACATTTTTCACCCGTTGGCTTGGTAGGCCGGGACTGTAGCTAGCAGTCTGGGTGTGGGGTTGTCAATCCCGTATAGATCTATACACACAATGTCTGCTCTCCCTACAGGAGATTCTGGTTACCAACTAGACGACGGAGAAGGCCGTGTCCTGAAGATGCATCCCCAAATAGTGGGTAGAGACTTCCAAATAGTGGGTAGTGTGTAAGTGCTGAACTAGTGGTAGAGACTTCCAAATAGTGGGTAGTGTGTTTCTAATGTAAGTGTAGACTAGAGGTAGAGACTCTTAACTGAACTGACTAGAGAATTCTTGTATGATTATGCTCATATACATAATACATAACTAATGAATCAAACGACCTTCGGACGGCCATCCGATCCCACCAGACCACATCTCAACGAAGAAAAGGAAATAGGGCGGACAAGCCTTCCTAAGTCCTTCAATCATTACTTATATGCATTGATGTGCACAAAAGTACCCAATAATTTTAATATTTATAACCTAACAAACTTAGACTATCTATGCACTTATAGGGAGTGTACCTAGTCAGATTACAATATAGCTTAGGTAAGTCGGGTGTCGATCACAGGGAACGGTGGATTAATTTAATATATTTGATTATAGGTTACAGGTCACACGAAAATAATAAAGAAAATGGTTTAATAAATCTCAAACTAACAATTAACAACTCTCGATAAACTAACAGGAAAGCACATCTCTTCAGGTACTTTGGTTTAGATAAATTACACCTTAAAAACATAGACAATTGCATACACAAATTCATTTATTCATGTTCACCGATTCCTAAAATGATTAGATTCGCGTTCACTATAACTAATCCTTTTGCAAACAAGTCAATTTAAACAGTGATCAGTTGATTAAACTAACATGCTTCCTAGTGTTCAGTTCGTATCAAGCAAGACTTGTAAATATAGTCAATCAAATTAATCATTCAATTAACCTCTTGTTAATGGTCATCAAACAAGGCTCACACATTAACTTATTTATTCTCAAGTTAATCCTAGTTTCACATTCGTTATTCCTAGACTTATAATCTCGATGGTCATCAAATCATAAGAGACAAGCAATCAAGCAGATGTTCATCCTACTTAATTTACTTAACAATTAACAGCAAATAATTATCGTTAATACGTAAGGATCTTCTAACAAGCTTGGCAAGATAAATGAAACATAAATAAACAATTGAATATAGCAATTAGTCTAATAATCAAAGCTTCATTCAATCATAAATGCAAAGTAAAAGGTTTTTACACCCAAATCAGAAACTAAATACAGAATAGTAACACAATGGAATTCTAAACATGGTCACGTTAACAAACCAAATGACTACCGACATGTATCCGCTCTCCAACCCTTCCGATCTCCGCTCCCGTTAGCTTAACGGCCTTCCGACTGCCTTTTAGACCCTCAAAACGCCTTAACAGAAGTTTAATATCAACTAAATCAAGTTGGAAGTCGAATCCCCCCTCGTGGTTAGCTGAAAATTGACTTTTATAACCTTTGTAGCCGACTTACGTACGCTGGGCTTATGTCGGATTACGCAGGGCGTACTAAGGATTACTACGCGATTGAACTTAGCCGAGGCCAGCCATTATGCGGGGCGTACCCTTAAGTTACGCAGGGCGTAAGTCAATTTGGTCGTTATGCGGGGCGTAATCGGTCTAGTCCAACATTTTTAATTTCTTTTAGCCTCTAATTAAGCCCGGTTTCCGCTTCAGTCTTTTTTTGTGCTTTATCGACAACGAATAGCTGCAAAACATAATTCAAAGCATTATGAGTACTTTTTAGTTCTAAGAGAGAATAAATAAGGCCAAAATATTGAGATAAAGTGCATAAAAATTTATATAAAAATACACATATCAAAATACCCCACACTTAGCCTTTGCTTGCCCTCAAGCAAATTTACTTTTAATTTTTACCAATATCGCACTAAACAATCCATTTAAAACTCAGCCATTACGTCAAGACCGCAACGCATGCTTTTGTGTCTAAAATTTTCCTAAAGTACCCCCCTACTTTAAATACTCACAATCTTCATAAACACTTGCCCACTTTTTCCGAACAATGCTCATTTTATGCAACCCTCCGAATCCATCCGCAGAAAACCTCCTAACCTCAAGGTATTTTTAGTTGAGCAACCTAAGCATACATAATCTAGAATTACAACTTTTCGATACCACTATGGAGCTCTTTTGGAATTCTTCAATTCTTTGACATTTGATCTTTAATTTCTTTCAATTCACCACCTTTATTTATTTGATTTCTGGTATCTTCAACTTTTTGGATTTCTTCAGAATTTTGATCTTTTGATCTTCACTTTATTTTCTCCAAAATTCTTCAAACTTTACTCGTAATTCTCTTTTTTTTTTACATGTACCTCACCTTTTTCTCTCAAAACCTACATGCTTAAGCAGAGGCGCTCAACCTCAACCTTTATTGGTTAATGATAATAATTTTCCTGGATACATTTCAGGTTTAGGCTGCTAAACATATTGCATCCGTCAAACCAAGCGGAGTTATGTTTTTGTTCTATGATTTCACTAAAATAAGGGAGGCTACAAATGCACTATAACGTATATTGGCTCAACTAAACATTTGAATTCTCATCAGATCATTTCATACAATATTAGCAAAAATTTTAAATTATCACTAGATTTTCTAAATTAAACTATTATTTCAAGTTTTTAAAATTTTAAATTTCCTAAATCTAGCAATTTCCTAACTATTATTTTATTTTTTTATTTTTATTATTTTAATTTAAATTTACTTTTACCGACCCCCTACCCCACACTTATTTCATACAATGCCCTCATTGTATGCTAAAACAAATTAAGAACATAAAAAGGGAGAAAAAGGAACAGACTTCCCTGGGTAGTTGTGGCGAGATCGAATGGGGCTGCTACAAGTTGCTTCAAATATTGCTGAAAGACTGAAAACTGGAACTGCTGCTTCTGAATTCACCGTAAAATAAAATCAAGACTGCCGACTCCAAAAAATGTGGTGCACAAGATTGCAAATAAAATGCAATGTAGTAATCATGACGTGGGAAAGTGTCAACCACGTCGTCTCGTCAAGAATGGCATCTCTTCTCGCGATGAAAATCCCCCACAACATAGGAAAGTGTCAACCATGTCGTGGCAGCTGGGATGATACGTCTTCCTCACGTCAAAATAAAACTCTATGGTGTGGGAACTGCTCATCCACATCATAAGAGTCAAAACATCGTAAAAATGCCAATCTTCAAAACAATCGCTCACGAAATAAATATGCACCCCACACTTATGACAAATTATGGGTCTTGACTATATTCTTCAACTCTCACACGACTCTTTCTAGCAACAGTCGGACCTAGCTGCTGAACTTACTGCCAGCTTTCTAAGGGCGAAAATTCTGCAGAAATCTAAAAAAACCAAAGAGCATCAACATGGAAAACAAAAGTAAAACAAACTAAATTAAAGTTTAATTACATACCAAATAAAAATACTAAACTAAACTAAAAAAAACATAAAAATAAAAAGGATCGCTCATCATCTCCATCATCATGCTGCTGTGTCCCAGAAGTACCGGCCCCATCATGTCGTAGCTGGAATGGTGGTGGGTAGGGAACCGAATATTGAAACCCTTGGTGGGCAAAGAATGCGGTCAACGCATCCCCATACCACTGCTGTTGCCTGTCCACATGTGCAACATACTCGCTAAGGTTCTGAACCCTCATGTCAAGACGGCCAATACCCTGAGCTAAGTAGCGCATATCAATCTCCGGCTCAGGTCCCTGCTGCACTCCCCGAGGAACAGGTCTACGCCGCTGGACCCGTCTCGGCTGTGGCTCGGCGGCACCCTCCTCATCCACCACATCATCAGCTCGTACCCTCAAGACACCATCTCCACCCCGCTATAATACACGCATCGACTCTAACAGCTGAAGACGCATCGGCCTCATGTCGTGAAACACCATCGATCTCGTGATCTCACGCATCAGCAACTGATATGATCGAGCTAACTGCGTGATAAAATGCCCTCCGCAAATCGCGCTATCCCCCCGAAGTCCCCTGGCCCTCCGTCCCAAATATGCAGCTAAAGCAACCGGAAGGTTCATGTGCCTCCCTGGAGTAACAAGTGCCCATAGGAAATACAAGTCCGTCGAAGGCACTCCCTCACTATTCTTGTGATGCGTTAGAGACATAGAAATCAACCGGTGCAGCATCTGGTATGTAGTAGACCGAATCATCCCCCCTCGTGCGGTAGATGGCGTATAAACTCCTCCTGTAATCTCGGCCCAAAAAGTGTTCTCGTTATAGTCTTCTGGCCAGTCCGTGAGACAATCAGCAAGGAATGCCGGGAAGTGGACACTCCTCGTCTCATCGGCTGTGTAAATACCCACTCGAGTCGCAAGCTCTATCACGCTGCATTCCTGGCTCACTCCCCCAGTCTGAAGGCAAAGGCTATCCTGTCATCGGGTGCCTTCCTAGGATCATAGGAAACTGTAGCGTAGAACTCCAAAAAAAATTCCCGATAAATAGGCTCCTGGATCCTGAACAAACGTGCCGATCCCTGACACACGAACAAATCCACACCACTCGCGTCCGAATGTGTGTATTGCAAAAATTCCTGGATCAATGCAGCAAGTCCAGTCCTGGTAGCCAATTCCCAATCGAATGATGGTGCTATATCGATCTCCTTGGTGAGAAGCAAGCTCAAGTTGGTGACATAACGTGCCCGGGTTGCATCGTTCAGCGTTTGCGGAAACTGTAAGAAACGGTGATCTGTCACATCCTCGGGTGGGTTAGTCCTTTGCGTCCTTCGGGCCATAATCTGCACATATTAACACAAACACAAAACAAAATATCACAGCATTAACAATTTTTTTTAAACTAAAAATATTGGTGCGGGACCTAGTCTTTACGCTGGGCGTACATCCAGCGTATGCTGGGCGTACGTCCAGGTGCACGATTCTGTCCCCCTGCTCATTCTAAAACCAATACCCATGACAAAACTGTCAATTTAAGCATATACGCAGGTGGTCTAGTAAAGTCAAACATATGGGGGCATACATGTTAGCAAACGGAACCAACCTTGTGGTCCAAGGCAGTAGAAAAAAATCGGAGCCACCCTTTAAACTTATGACCAAAAAGATAAATCAATCCCCTATTAGTTCCTTATCTATTCAAGATTGGTAGACATTTAACAGGGAATCTGCATAGAGCAATAAAAAAAAAATCGAAGTCAACAGGTTACGCTTGGCGTTCGTCCCTGAGGTCAAATCGATGGGTGTGGAACGGGATTTGGACCAAATTAAGTCCTAGGGTTCAGTTAATTGACAGAAATCGATCCATTCAAGTGGTAATCAGAACAAATAATTGCGAAATCGGCCCTAATTCAAGACCCCTATGAACCCTAGATTTCGTACAAAGGCATTTTGCAGCCAATTTCGTCGATTTAAACCCAAATCTAGTATATTGAGTACCCGAAAAACATACCTGTATGTCGAATTTCACAGGAAAAGATGAAAAATCGAGATTCCTGGAGATAAGTTGCCGTCACAGTTCTTGTGCGAAGGAAGGAGTTGTGAAAAGAATAACAAAGAAGTCAAAGGGTCAAGAGATATACCTGGTTGCTGATTTACGCAGGACGTAAATCAATGTTATGCTGGGCGTAACCCCAACTCCTTGAAAATCTATACGCGATCCAGGGTTTATTATGCATGGCGTAATAAAACTTATGCTGGGCGTACTTGTATTTGAAAATTTTCCTTTTCCTTTAATTTAACTTCCTTTTCTTTTTAATTATTTAATTAAGGGACTTAAAACTTAATTATTTTTTTCTTTTTAATTCTTCAGCTAATGATGACTTCACAATGAGTGATAAAAAAAAAATTGAGACGTCACAATCACTTATCTTTGTCAAGATCAAACGACAATAGTTGATTAAAAACCTTTGCATGCAAGAATTGGTTTGCGAAAATACCCACTTTCGGGACCCGTTAGAATATTTCCTTTGTTTTCCTTGCATCTTTAACTAAAAGCGGAACACGAAGTGACCTAACTAGTCAAGAACAGCAAGAGCTCGGTCTTCCACTTAACCACCATAATACGCCTTGCTATACTACGCCTCATGGAATGAGTTGGACAAATCAACAAAGTAGTAGGCTAAGCAGGTCAAGAATTCCCTAATCGCTTTTATCCTCGAAACCCATGCAAAAAGTAAAGTCAAGCAATGTGTGCAATCCCAAATTCCTGCAAATAACAACAAGAACCTTCCCGACAAGTGAAATGATATCACTGAAAATCAAACTAAAAATAAAAACTAATTGAAAACAAATAACGAATAATCAAATAAACTAAATTAATGACAAGCCGCTCCCCGGCAACGGCGCCAAAAACTTCATGTGCACAAAAGTACTCACTAAATTTAATATTTATAACCTAACAAACTTAGACTATCTATGCACTTATAGGCAGTGTACGTAGTCAGATTACAGTATAGCTTAGGTAAGTCGGGTGTCGATCACAGGGAACGGTGGATTAATTTAATATATTTGATTATAGGTTACAGGTCACACGAAAATAATAAAGAAAATGGTTTAATAAATCTCAAACTAACAAGTAACAACTCTCGATAAACTAACAGGAAAGCACATCTCTTCAGGTACTTTGGTTTAGATAAATTACACCTTAAACACATAGACAATTGCATACACAAATTCATTTATTCATGTTCACCGATTCCTAAAATGATTAGATTCGCGTTCACTATAACTAATCATTTAGCAAACAAGTCAATTTAAACAGTGATCAGTTGATTAAACTAACACGCTTCCTAGTGTTCAGTTCGTATCAAGCAAGACTTGTAAATATAGTCAATCAAATTAATCATTCAATTAACCTCTTGTTAATGGTCATCAAACAAGGCTCACACATTAACTTATTTATTCTCAAGTTAATCCTAGTTTCACATTCGTTATTCCTAGACTTATAATCTCGATGGTCATCAAATCATAAGAGACAAGCAATCAAGCAGATGTTCATCCTACTTAATTTACTTAACAATTAACAGCAAATAATTATCGTTAATACGTAAGGATCTTCTAACAAGCTTGGCAAGATAAATGAAACATAAATAAACAATTGAATATAGCAATTAGTCTAATAATCAAAGCTTCATTCAATCATAAATGCAAAGTAAAAGGTTTTTACACCCAAATCAGAAACTAAATACAGAATAGTAACACAATGGAATTCTAAACATGGTCACGTTAACAAACCAGATGACTACCGACATGTATCCGCTCTCCAACCCTTCCGATCTCCGCTCCCGTTAGCTTAACGGCCTTCCGGCCGCCTTCTAGACCCTCAAAATGCCTTAACAGAAGTTTAATATCGACTAAATCAAGTTGGAAGTCGAATCCCCCCTCGTGGTTAGCTGAAAATCGACTTTTATAACCTTTGTAGCCGACTTACGTACGCTGGGCTTAAGTCGGATTACGCAGGGCGTACTAAGGATTACTACGCGATTGAACTTAGTCGAGGCCAACCATTATGCGGGGCGTACCCTAAAGTTACGCAGGGCGTAAGTCAATTTGGTCGTTACGCGGGGCGTAATCGGTCTAGTCCAACATTTTTAATTTCTTTTAGCCTCTAATTAAGCCCGGTTTCCGCTTCAGTCTTTTTTTGTGCTTTATCGACAACGAATAGCTGCAAAACATAATTCAAAGCATTATGAGTACTTTTTAGTTCTAAGAGAGAATAAATAAGGCCAAAATATTGAGATAAAGTGCATAAAAATATATATAAAAATACACATATCAAAATACCGCACACTTAGCCTTTGCTTGCCCTCAAGCAAATTTACTTTTAATTTTTACCAATATCGCACTAAACAATCCATTTAAAACTCAGCC
The DNA here is from genome assembly GCF_002870075.4 of Lactuca sativa. NCBI lineage: Eukaryota > Viridiplantae > Streptophyta > Magnoliopsida > Asterales > Asteraceae > Lactuca > Lactuca sativa. The sequence goes on from NC_056625.2 coordinate 56,583,808, forward strand.
ATTACGTCAAGACCGCAACGCATTCTTTTGTGTCTAAAATTTTCCTAAAGTACCCCCCTACTTTAAATACTCACAATCTTCATAAACACTTGCCCACTTTTTCCGAACAATGCTCATTTTATGCAACCCTCCGAATCCATCCGCAGAAAACCTCCTAACCTCAAGGTATTTTTAGTCGAGCAACCTAAGCATACATAATCTAGAATTACAACTTTTCGATACCACTATGGAGCTCTTTTGGAATTCTTCAATTCTTTGACATTTGATCTTTAATTTCTTTCAATTCACCACCTTTATTTATTTGATTTCTGGTATCTTCAACTTTTTGGATTTCTTCAGAATTTTGATCTTTTGATCTTCACTTTATTTGCTCCAAAATTCTTCAAACTTTACTCGTAATTCTCTTTTTTTTACATGTACCTCACCTTTTTCACTCAAAACCTACATGCTTAAGCAGAGGCGCTCAACCTCAACCTTTATTGGTTAATGATAATAATTTTCCTGGATACATTTCAGGTTTAGGCTGCTAAACATATTGCATCCCTCAAACCAAGCGGGGTTATGTTTTTGTTCTATGATTTCACTAAAATAAGGGAGGCTACAAATGCACTATAACGTATATTGGCTCAACTAAACATTTGAATTCTCATCAGATCATTTCATACAATATTAGCAAAAATTTTAAATTATCACTAGATTTTCTAAATTAAACTATTATTTCAAGTTTTTAAAATTTTAAATTTCCTAAATCTAGCAATTTCCTAACTATTATTTTATTTTTTTATTTTTATTATTTTAATTTAAATTTACTTTTACCGACCCCCTACCCCACACTTATTTCATACAATGCCCTCATTGTATGCTAAAACAAATTAAGAACATAAAAAGGGAGAAAAAGGAACAGACTTCCCTGGGTAGTTGTGGTGAGATCGAATGGGGCTGCTACAAGTTGCTTCAAATATTGCTGAAAGACTGAAAACTGGAACTGCTGCTTCTGAATTCGCCGTAAAATAAAATCAAGACTGCCGACTCCAAAAAATGTGGTGCACAAGATTGCAAATAAAATGCAATGTAGTAATCATGACGTGGGAAAGTGTCAACCACGTCATCTCGTCAAGAATGGCATCTCTTCTCGCGATGAAAATCCCCCACAACATAGGAAAGTGTCAACCATGTCGTGGCAGCTGGGATGATACGTCTTCCTCACGTCCAAATAAAACTCTATGGAGTGGGAACTGCTCATCCACATCATAAGAGTCAAAACATCATAAAAATGCCAATCTTCAAAACAATCGCTCACGAAATAAATATGCACCCCACACTTATGACAAATTGTGGGTCTTGACTATATTCTTCAACTCTCACACGAATCTCTCTAGCAACAGTCGGACCTAGCTGCTGAACTTACTGCCAGCTTTCTAAGGGCGAAAATTCTGCAGAAATCTAAAAAAACCAAAGAGCATCAACATGGAAAACAAAAGTAAAACAAACTAAATTAAAGTTTAATTACATACAAAATAAAAATACTAAACTAAACTAAAAAAAACATAAAAATAAAAAGGATCGCTCATCATCTCCATCATCATGCTGCTGTGTCCCAGAAGTACCGGCCCCATCATGTCATAGCTGGAATGGTGGTGGGTAGGGAACCGAATATTGAAACCCTTGGTGGGCAAAGAATGCGGTCAACGCATCCCCATACCACTGCTGTTGCCTGTCCACATGTGCAACATACTCGCTAAGGTTCTGAACCCTCATGTCAAGACGGCCAATACCCTGAGCTAAGTAGCGCATATCAATCTCCGGCTCAGGTCCCTGCTGCACTCCCCGAGGAACAGGTCTACGCCGCTGGACCCGTCTCGGCTGTGGCTCGGCGGCACCCTCCTCATCCGCCACATCATCAGCTCGTACCCTCAAGACACCATCTCCACCCCGCTCTAATACACGCATCGACTCTAACAGCTGAAGACGCATCGGCGTCATGTCGTGAAACACCATCAATCTCGTGATCTCACGCGCCAGCAACTGATATGATCGAGCTAACCGCGTGATAAAATGCCCTCCGCAAATCGCGCTATCCCCCCGAAGTCCCCTGGCCCTCCGTCCCAAATATGCAGCTAAAGCAACCGGAAGGTTCATGTGCCTCCCTGGAGTAACAAGTGCCCATAGGAAATACAAGTCCGTCAAAGGCACTCTCTCACTATTCTTGTGATGCGTGAGAGACATAGAAATCAACCGGTGCAGCATCCGGTATGTAGTAGACCGAATCATCCCCCCTCGTGCGGTAGATGGCGTATAAACTCCTCCTGTAATCTCGGCCCAAAAAGTGTTCTCGTTATAGTCTTCTGGCCAGTCCGTGAGACAATCAGCAAGGAATGCCGGGAAGTGGACACTCCTCGTCTCATCGGCTGTGTAAATACCCACTCGAGTCGCAAGCTCTATCACACTGCATTCCTGGCTCACTCCCCCCAGTCTGAAGGCAAAGGCTGTCCTGTCATCGGGTGCCTTCCTAGGATCATAGGAAACTGTAGTGTAGAACTCCAACAAAAATTCCCGATAAACAGGCTCCTGGATCCTGAACAAACGTGCCGATCCCTGACACACGAACAAATCCACACCACTCGCGTCCGAATGTGTGTATTGCAAAAATTCCTGGATCAATGCAGCAAGTCCAGTCCTGGTAGCCAATTCCCAATCGAATGATGGTGCTATATCGATCTCCTTGGTGAGAAGCAAGCTCAAGTTGGTGACATAACTGATGGGTTTTATGCATAAGAACAGTCCTATGTGCTCATACAAACCCTAATGCTTGGATCTAGGTTTCTCTATTGTACATGTTCTGAATCCAAGACTAACAAACTCAGATCTAACAAATTACAAACTGAATTAGGGTTTATAGAATTACCTTTGATTGTTATATAGTAATAACAATCAATTCCTTGCTTGGATTGGCCTTAGAAAGCTTAGTACCTCAAGTGTTGCACCTCTAATGGAGTCACAAACACCTTATGCAACTTGGATGAAGAGGAGAAGAGAGGAGAGGCACCAAAAACGGCTGGAAACCCTAGAGAATCAGTTGTCCACGTTTTTGGAGCCTAAGGGGTCCTTTATATACTTGTGTAGGCTGCTTGGGTTTCCGTCAAAACCCTAATGGACAACATAAACTCTAAGCAGCCCATGGAACCTTCTTGATAAGGCCATGGACGAAAATATGATGGGCTTTTATCATAATTTCGTTCACCCCTTGTTCCTTTAGCATTCCTTAGCCCAACAACTCAATTATCCAATAATTGCAGTCTAGTCCCCTGAATTTAATTAATCTCTTTTAGCCACAAAATTAATTATCAATTAATTCTTGACTAATATTAATTAAACAATATGATTTCTCCTTTAATATATTATTCTCATAATATATTAATAAATCATATTTAAACCTTTCTCTCCTCAATTCATCCTACATATTGCTATGGTGAAGGCAACCCAAAAGGACCATGCTCATAATCGGGTCAAGTACATTCCAAAATAGTTATGGACTTAGACACTAATCCAACAGTCTCCCACTTGGATAAGTCTAATAACTATTTTCGGTATGACTTCAGAACTTGATTAGCAATCGTAGCTTTCAAAAGCCGCTGTCAACTCTGATCTTATCAGATGGCGTGTCCTCTAGATAAGGGATTATATATTGCTCCATTCTCAAGATATCGTATAGACAAAAGACATGAATTTCAATCATTCTCTCTATACTGTTTCCCGACTTCCGATTTATGACGACTAATAACAGACTACAATTGAACACATCAACTTAGTCCCGGCTTGGCCAAGCGCTTAGGTATCATCACTAAATCATCGAGAGGCCCAATGATATCGCTTTTACCCTACTTTGGGTAAAAGGAATGGATAAACTTTGACTCAAATGCTCGCTTGCATTTACTGATCGAATCACACACAACAATAAGTTTTATAACACCAAGTTACTGGTGCGTTTACTTATTATCAATGTGCAATTGACCAACAAATGACAACTCACATGTCTCGGTTTCAAGAATATACAATATTATCGTCTCACTAATCACTCGTGATAAATCCATGAAGTGATCCAAGTGAGCGTGGGTTTAATCCAATACTCTAATCTTATCAAAGCATTCATGAACTCTGCAGCAAACTTGTGCCATGTCTAAACACTTCAGACAATCTACAGACAGATTCATGACAGTCTTTATTCATACCTACTCCCAACGTATGACCGACTGTGGATGTTTGAATAACCTAGTTATTCTGGAAGTCAAAACATGGAAACTGAAACATAACAATAAAACTTAATCCTATATGGCCCCAAACTTGTGAGAGTAAATAAAACACTTCTATTTATCCACCATATTGATTATTCATTATTTATCATTTAATGTTTCGGATAATCAACTCATTACTTGAATTACAACAACAATTGTCCCATGCTCTAAGCATGCACACTTTGTTTCCTATGGTCCATGTTTTGTGAAATAGATCAATTGAAAAACTTTTCAATGATGCTCATTTCACAATTCCCAATCCTTATCATTAGTGTAAGAACACAAGGTTCTTTGCTACTATTAGAATATGCTAGATTTTAACATCTTATGCAATGATCCTTTTGTAAGGTCATAGCACACAAGTCACCAAGACCTGGCTAATGAAATTACAAAGTACTTACTTTGAAATTGTTACAAGTCAATTCCATAGACGTGAAGTCTCACATTCAAAGTACATTCCTTTTAACATCCTTCTTGCATAAAAGTTTCTAATCTAGACATAGATTCTTAATATCCAACTCCCAATATGGAAACATTCCCTAATTTGCCATATGACAACTCATTCTTAATAGAATCTTATCTATTCATAATAATGTCGATATGGTTCATCCAATATCATACTTCCAACTACTTACAAGCGACCAATCCTCAGCGAACTTTGGATCGTCCTTTGATAGTTGTTTAATTATTTTAGTCAAAACCAATTCTAATCCTTTTTCCCTCTTAATGCGCTAGACATTTGGAAAATTTTAGAATGGTAAAATATTATAGCATTTGCAATCGATCCTATACCCGAAGCGTATGGGACACGATGCATAATGTCTTACATAAAGATATGATACTTTACCAATCTTTTGCCATAATATTTTATGTGTCATGTTCTCATAATTCGAACTATGAAGAGGGATGCCGTAATCATAATCGAATTTTAAGAACACACAATGTATCCTTTGACTGAAAATGTTAAAATTTCTCAATCTAAGCTTTAGATTTTGAAATGAAGTATAATATTCTCTCCCTTAATTATAGCAAAACAACTTCTCAACCCATGCAACTTTGCAAATTGAATCTTTGTTTTTCTATAATTAATATTGCTAACTTGCAATACTTGCCATAATAATCATACAAGCATAACACTTATGCTCCCACTATCATGATGATTATCATATAAGCATAACATTTATGCTCCCACTAGCTTTGACATGTATTCAGAAAACAAATGAACTTCCAGAAAACAATGCCTATTGAAGTTCTGAAATTCATATTTCTAATACCAGATGCTTCGATAATCCTTTATCTAAGCATCTTAAACTTACACACCTTTTCCTTAGATAGCTCATATGTGTGTTTAAACAATCTAGAACTTATGTTACTAATTTCCAAATGTTCAAACTAATTGCCAAATCTCACAATTCGAACTATGGAAAGGGATGCCGTAACCATAATCGAATGAGAGAATACAATTTTCACAATCGCTATCTTCTTAAAACCTCTCTTAGTGAAAGTATTTACTCACAGTCATTTTCATGAAGGAGGGAATCTTATGACACTTAGATTTTATGGTGTATGAGTTCCTATCCATGTGAATTTGCCAAAACCAAGGTTTGCGACAAATCCAAACTCATATGGACTGAACTTTCTTAATCTTGATTTCTTGCCCTATGGTAACACGAGTGCCCACCATGTCTTCCAAGTAGTTTAGTAACTTGTCCTTACATATCAATGTACTTTCCATCGACTAAGGCTCTAGTATGCATTCAAATGAGAACTCATAGAACTCACATACACAATTAATTCAATTGGAATGGCACAGAAACAAAATAATGTCAGCACGATAGGTTGTAAACCTCAAGTCGTGTGCTAGTGATGATCGACAAGGTTTATTCTTGATTTGTTTTCGAAACCTTTTCAAAAAAATTAAAACTCCCACTGACTCCTTGACATATTAGATTCTCTTGTCAAGAAACATTTCTTGACAAAGCAAATGTTCAAGAGTTAGTGTAGTTCTTATCAAGACAAAACACTTCACATAATTGGTCCTAGTTGGTCTTTGTCTTATCCAAGACAGCACAACTTACCAATTTCAAATGTGAAAGAATAAGAAAATTTTTCAAGTTCCACATTTGATGTGTGTTATAAACCTACTTTTGTCACAATCTTGACTCTAAGACTTGATATTGGAACGAAGTATGATTGACTTATTGATTTAACCATTTCTACAATACTCGATTCCTCTTCTTAGACATGCAATTGCACTAAGACTCACTTAGAGGATCTATTGAGACATGGTTCTCAATCATAAAGACCTATCATAAAAAACAATAAAAGGTACTCTCCCTTCTTCTTAGAATAGAGAAACTTTTATCTTTCTGCCTACTTGATTCTGCTTTATTCGTTCTACTATTCATTGAAACTTTTTCAATCAACTCAGAATTACACTTAATCTTATAAGTATAACCATATTTACTAAACCTTAGTAAATCATGACGAATGTCTTTGTCACTCTTGTGGTGGACTTGATCAACGCACAACCTTGTGTACTTGATCTCCTTGTCCTTCAATTGACACTTTGCCAAAGAATTAGTCTAAGTTTCCCAAATGTGAAAGTTTTTCATTCATCATACAATACACATTGCATGATTCCAAGTTTCTGTCCAATTGAAACTTGGGCGATGAGAACCTCTCCCTATTTGGTAAACTTTTGACATTTCCACAAATAACGTAATTAAGAATCAAATCCATTTTGCTAATAGTAGAAGTACACAAACATCAATTTTTCATATATTTCATTGCAAGGATAAACAAATAAGATAAAAACCAAAATTTATTTTATTGCGGAAAAAATTTGTCCTTACAATGCAATTCAATTGAAAAACTATGTTATTACATATTTCTTAACAATCTATCATAACTTCCTAAGCTCAAAATCTAATCTTCGAATTCATGCGATCGAAATCCATTTCTTCGTGATCAGACTCATCTTGCTCTTCCATCAAACTTCCTCTCTTTTCTCTAATCCTGCAAAACATGCAAATGTAATCTTATCACATTATGAATAAAGAATAGGAATTTAAATGGAGTTAGATAGTGGATTTTATACCTGAAGTAGAGCCATACTTATCGACTCTCCCATCTCTTAGATTCTTCAGGTCCTTCGGGCAGCTTCGTATCCATTTCCCCTTTCCTTGGCAGCAGGAACAGGTGGATTCTCCTAGATTGTCCACGGAAGCATGGTTGGTTGATTTATCAGATAAATATGCTCCCTTACTTCGCCAAATCATTTCTGATTCAGCAGCAATAAGCATATAAGTCAAGTCAATGAGGGTTGCGTCAAGTTTCATCATATGATACTCTCTAATGAACTTATCATATGATTCAGGGAGTGACTGAAGAACCCAGTCCACAGCCAACTTATTTGAGATAGACGCACCTAACATGATCAACCTATCAATGTGTGATTTCATCCCTAGGATGTGAGCACACACGGGTTTGCCATCTTGATGTTCCATTTCCAATAGGGATTCAGTGATCTTGAACCTTTCAAGTCTTCGATCATTAGGGCTAGGGAGAACAACGAGAGGAAGAGGAGGAAGTGAAATCAAGCTGGTCCATAGTAATCCTTCACTTTGACTCAAGCTTTCACTTTCATTTGGAACACTTTTTCCATGGGATTCGGGAATACCACAGTTAGAGTTAGACATCTACAAAACGGGAGAAAATTCAAGTTAAGTTGATTGAGTCCTTAATAAGACACCCAAATGAGTTATTAAGGCTAGGATCCAACACAATATCCTACAACCTAGAAAAGGGATGTCGTAATCTAGTTGCAGAATATTTGAAGATAGGTAAATGACGATTTACCAATTTCCACCATGAAAAACGAAAGGAAGTTTAAGTTTTAAATGAATTGAAACTCCTAGATCTTTTGAGATTCATTGAACTTTTCAATGGCATGTTTAATCTCGATTATGCCCTACTATTTGTGACTGGGATGCCGAGGATCACAAACAAGGTGTGAATAACCATACGAATCACGTGGTGCACTCAATGCTACCATCACCTAATCAATGTGCCGGTTAGCCACACACGCTCCATTGATCTATGACAAACATCGAGTCACCCTTCGCTACCAATGTCATCCCCAAATTAGTGTGTCGGTTAACCACACACGCTCCACTAACGTTTGACAAGGGTACGAAGTGTAATTCCATGGGTTAGCATACAATTTCACATTTTTCCTAAATTAACTATGATTTGGGAATTTGTAAAAGCATTTAGTTACTTTGTACTTCATTATACTTATAATGGAAGGTTTCTGTCCTATCCTACCCGTTCGGCTAACGACCCTCCACTAGTCAAGAGTGCGGTGGGTAAGAGTGGATACCCATTTAATCGCCATTTTATAGGCAATTTCCTTAAACACCCCTTATAGACCAGCTTCGTGAATGAGGCCTACTAACGGTAAGACTGACTGTTTACTCATACATATATATATAATATTAGACTTTTAATGTTATATATAGTATAGGGTGTATTTTAAACTTTTAAAATACTAGGTGGTTTAACTTAGTAAATTATACTTTTAATTTAGTTATATGTAAACCAAAACTTTATGGGTTTATTAAATCACTTTTAATTATACACTTTAAATAATTAATAAAACATAAGGGTGTGATTTGAACTTTTTTCAAATTACTAGGGTTTTAGAATTTAACATTTCAAAATTAAACTTTTAGACAAATTTTAAATTCCAAAACTTGAGGGCAAGTCTTGAAACATTTCAAAACATTAGGGATCAAACAACAAATAATTCAAATTAAACAATTAATTTTACAATTATCTATATTTGACCTAATTTTATTTTAGCCACTAGATAATTACCAAATAATTTGAAATAATCGATATTTATCATATAAACAACCAATATCTAAAAGATTTGAAATTATCTATTGTTTTGGCAAGGATAATCACTAATTTAAGATAAAAATCGGATTTTAACTTCAAAAAACGAATTAGGCATCAAATCCAAGTCAAAACAGCAGCAAAAACCCGGAATTCCCTCTGTCTGACCCCTGGACTCGCCGAGTTCATCCACTGACTCGCCGAGTCAGGACGGGCAGAGGCCAAAAATCGATTTTTCAGTAAATAAAGCAGTTAAGCATCACATACAACTGAAACCAATCAAGGCTCTGATACCACTGATGGGTTTTATGCATAAGAACAGTCCTATGTGCTCATACAAACCCTAATGCTTTGATCTAGGTTTCTCTATTGTACATGCTTTGAATCCAAGACTAACAAACTCAGATCTAACAAATTACAAACTGAATTAGGGTTTATAGAATTACCTTTGATTGTTATATAGTAATAACAATCAATTCCTTGCTTGGATTGGCCTTAGAAAGCTTAGTGCCTCAAGTGTTGCACCTCTAATGGAGTCACAAACACCTTATGCAACTTGGATGAAGAGGAGAAGAGAGGGGAGGCACCAAAAACGGCTGGAAACCCTAGAGAATCAGTTGTCCACGTTTTTGGAGCCTAAGGGGTCCTTTATATACTTGTGTGGGCTGCTAGGGTTTCAGTCAAAACCCTAATGGACAGCTTAAACTCTAAGCAGCCCATGGAACCTTCTGGATAAGGCCATGGACGAAAATATGATGGGCTTCCATCATAATTTCGTTCACCCCTTGTTCCTTTAGCATTCCTTAGCCCAACAACTCAATTATCCAATAATTGCAGTCCAGTCCCCTGAATTTAATTAATCTCTTTTAGCCACAAAATTAACTATCAATTAATTCTTGACTAATATTAATTAAACAATATGATTTCTCCTTTAATATATTATTCTCATAATAAATCATATTTAAACCTTTCTCTCCTCAATTCATCCTACATATTGCTATGGTGAAGGCAACCCAAAAGGACCATGCTCATAATCGGGTCAACTACATACCAAAATAGTTATGGACTTAGACACTAATCCAACAATAACGTGCCCGGGTTGCATCGTTCAGCGTTTGCGGAAACTGTAAGAAACGGTGATCTGTCACATCCTCGGGTGGGTTGGTCCTTTACGTCCTTCGGTCCATAATCTGCACATATTAACACAAACACAAAACAAAATATCACAGCATAAACAATTTTTTTTAAACTAAAAATATTGGTGCGGGACCTAGTCTTTACGCTGGGCGTACATCCAGCGTACGCTGGGCGTACGTCCAGGTGCACGATTCTGTCCCCCTGCTCATTCTAAAACCAATACCCATGACAAAACTGTCAATTTAAGCATATACGCAGGTGGTCTAGTAAAGTCAAACACATGGGGGCATACATGTTAGCAAACGGAACCAACCTTGTGGTCCAAGGCAGTAGCAAAAAATCGGAGCCACCCTTTAAACTTATGACCAAAAAGACAAATCAATCCCCTATTAGTTCCTTATCTATTCTAGATTGGTAGACATTTAACAGGGAATCTGCATAGAGCAATCAAAAAAAAAATCAAAGTCAACAGGTTACGCTTGGCGTTCGTCCCTGAGGTCAAATCGATGGGTGTGGAACGGGATTAGGACCAAATTAAGTCCTAGGGTTTAGTTAATTGACAGAAATCGATCCATTCAAGTGGTAATTAGAACAAATAATTGCGAAATCGGCCCTAATTCAAGACCCCTATGAACCCTAGATTTCGAACAAAGACCCCTATGTGCACAAAAGTACTCACTAATTTTAATATTTATAACCTAACAAACTTAGACTATCTATGCACTTATAAGCAGTGTACCTAGTCAGATTACAGTATAGCTTAAGTAAGTCGGGTGTCGATCACAGGGAACGGTGGATTAATTTAATATATTTGATTATAGGTTACAGGTCATACGAAAATAATAAAGAAAATGGTTTAATAAATCTCAAACTAACAATTAACAACTCTCGATAAACTAACAGGAAAGCACATCTATTCAGTTACTTTGGTTTAGATAAATTACACATTAAAAACATAGACAATTGCATACACAAATTCATTTATTCATGTTCACCGATTCCTAAAATGATTAGATTCGCGTTCACTATAACTAATCCTTTAGCAAACAAGTCAATTTAAATAGTGATCGGTTGATTAAACTAACACGCTTCCTAGTGTTCAGTTCGTATCAAGCAAGACTTGTAAATATAGTCAATCAAATTAATCATTCAATTAACCTCTTGTTAATGGTCATCAAACAAGGCTCACACATTAACTTATTTATTCTCAAGTTAATCCTAGTTTCACATTCATTATTCCTAGACTTATAATCTCGATGGTCATCAAATGATAAGAGACAAGCAATCAAGCAGATATTCATCCTACTTAATTTACTTAACAATTAACAACAAATAATTATCGTTAATACGTAAGGATCTTCTAACAAGCTTGGCAAGATAAATTAAACATAAATAAACAATTCAATATAGCAATTAGTCTAATAATCAAAGCTTCATTCAATCATAAATGCAAAGTAAAAGGTTTTTACACCCAAATCAGAAACTAAATACAGAATAGTAACACAATGGAATGCTAAACATGGTCACGTTAACAAACCATATGACTACCGACATGTATCCGCTCTCCAACCCTTCCGATCTCCGCTCCCGTTAGCTTAACGGCCTTCCGGCCGCCTTCTAGACCCTCAAAACGGCTTAACAGAAGTTTAATATCGACTAAATCAAGTTGGAAGTCGAATCCCCCCTCGTGGTTAGCTGAAAATCGACTTTTTTAACCTTTGTAGCCGACTTACGTACGCTGGCCGTAAGTCGGATTACGTAGGGCGTACTAAGGATTACTACGCGATTGAACTTATCCAAGGCCAGCCATTATGCGGGGCGTACCCTTAAGTTACGCGGGGCGTAAGTCAATTTGGTCGTTACGCGGGGCGTAATTGCTATGGATGCGGGGCGTAGTCGGTCTAGTCCAACATTTTTAATTTCTTTTAGCCTCTAATTAAGCCCGGTTTCCGCTTCAGTCTTTTTTTTGTGCTTTATCGACAACGAATAACTACAAAACATAATTCAAAGCATTATGAGTACTTTTTACTTCTAAGAGGGAATAAATAACGCCAAAATATTGAGATAAAGTGCATAAAAATATATATAAAAATACACATATCATGCATCTAGACAAGCACAGACATACATCTAACTACGCTTGAGTGTGTAACAAGTGGATTCTTCTCGTGAAGTATAAGTGTGCCAAAAGTAAGTGTATCACAAAGTAGAAGCGATAACAAGTGAAGTAGGAGCGTATCAAGTTTAAGTGAAGTAGAAGCGATATCAAGTATAAGTGAAGTAGAAGCGTATCACTAAGTAAGAGTGTGAACAAGTATATGCGTCCAGCAGGTATAAGTGTATCACGAAGTGGAAACGACAACTGGTGAAGCAGAAGCGTCTAACAAGTATAAGTGACTACAAGTATAAGCGAAGTAGAGGCAATAATAGGTATAAGCGTATCAGGAAGTGAAAGCGTTATCAAGTAGGAGTTTACAATAAGTGAAAGCGAAGCAACGGTAATTAACAAGTATAAGTATTCGACGTGAAAGAGAAATTTGATGAAAACCTTGGAAAACCTTTATATTTAGGAAAATCGCATTTTTTTGTATTCTTTGGTAAAAATCAGTGTGAAAACCTTTAGAAATCCTTGCAACCAGTATAAATCGGTTTGAAATGATTTTTGAATAAAACAATATAAGTAAGAGTTTGAAACAGTTTGAAAACCTTTTTGAAAGTCATCATAGTATCCTACTCGGTAAAACAGTGTACAGTGTGGTAAAATCTTGTGCATGCGGGTTATCAATCACATGTGATTGATATGATAACTGGAATGTTTAGCTTCTATTCCCCCTATAAAACATTTAAAAACATATAAAAGGTTCATTCAGGGGTATGAACTCACCTGGTGTAAGTAGGTCCGATGAAGGTGCCGTTTGGGCGTTCGGTGTCACGTAAGGACTCGAACACACTCAATGACCTATTTAACATATGATAACATATGTTCACATACAATTAGTATATTTAATACTAATTAAACACGTATACGCACTCAAAGGAGCGGAAAACACTTTGGTTAAGTGTTTGGGGTGTCTCGGGTAGCATCTAAGGGCGTGTAATGGCACTAGGGACTTGGGATTTGAGTTTACTCCCCAAGAGTAAACATTTAAGGGGGTTTACAGCCACATAACACATACATACATGAGTTCACGGCCGTGAACTCATGTTGGTGCAATTTTGAGTGTTTAATGGCTTGTTTGGACTTGGGGTTTATTGGTATGAATTTCTAAAATGCCTTGGAATGGACTAAATGAATTTATACCATTTAAAAGGGAGTTCACGGCTGTAAACTTGGAGTTGATGGCCGTAAACTCTCCTATGGTTAAGGATAATTGATTTGAGGCACTTAAAGCAATCACATGTGATTCTAGTATTTTTCCAAGCCTTGGGGTGATTTAAGGGCATCATTTAACATACTTTTATGAGTTTATGGCCTAAGGGTATGTGCCATGGCCATAAACTCTTGTATGATACATTTTGATATGTTTAAGGCCTCCTAACTATTTTTAGATGGGTCTAGGATTTACCACAAGGCTATTGGTTAAGTTTCAAGGCATTCTAACATGTAAAAAGGTGTTTACTCCCCATGTTTGAGGAGTTTACGGCCCAAGCACATGCCTTGGCCGTAAACTCTATTTTTCCCCTCAAAGTTCTAGTTTAAGGTGTTCCAAGTCCATGTTTGTAAGCCTCAAAGTCGTATCTAAGTCCCAACAATGATTTGGAAGGGTTAATTGGCTCTAAAACCCCATATTTATGTGTTTATGGCCCAAGCATGTGCCTTGGCCGTAAACACTTGTTCCAGGTCCTAAATCTCATTTTAAACATTAATTTGCAGGCTAAAGAGGTTAGATAACAAGTTAGAAATGTTACCTCTTTGATTTGGAGCCTTAAATCTATGTTTTTGGACCTTAATCTTGGATGAGGAGAGAGGTTAGTGAGAGAGAGGGTGGAAAAGCTCCAAATGGAGTTTACTCCCACTTATATATGGGTGGGAGTTAGAGCTCATTGGAATTCTACCCAATACTGCCGTTATACGGGGCTTTTGGTCGCACCCGATTTAGTGGTCGTAATAATAAAACTTAACATTTTCCAAATAAATGGAAATGTGTGTTATGTGTTTTTATTTCCTTTTATCACGACTTAACGGCATATTAAACATAAACAACTGAAACGTTTATTAAATTGACGACCTCCAATTAACGGAACTTTTATAAACTGGAATATTCTGTTAACGGTAATGGGGAAATGTAACAGAACAACTTGGGTTGTCACACATGGCCAACTCGACGAATCGGATGAAGATTGCATGTATTGTTTCTGCATGGACTCAGCGAATCAGTGAGAAGACTCGACGAGTTAGTTAGGGTTTTTCCCGACATTTGGACACCGCATGAACTCGACGAGTTGCCTGGAAACTCGACGAGTTCTGGAAGAACTGGACGAGTCAGTGGGCTACACTCGACGAGTTGGGTCAACATGGATGGTTGACCTTGAGTTTTGACTTTGACTTTGATCAAGGGTTGACCAGTTTGACTTCTGGGGGTATTTTAGTAATTTAGGAATTTATAGAAGTGGATCATTGGTAGATGTAGGTGTTTGAGTTGGAGCTGTATTTAGAGGAGTTCACATTATCATCTCGAGCTACTTGTGAGGTGAGTTGTCCTCACTATACTAACAGGGTCGAAGGCACCAATGTTGATTGGTTTGACTATTATATATGCTAGCGTATTATATTTATGTGAACATGATTGTTTGATTTGGGGGTTGGGTTGAGGCGAACTTGCTTTGTGCGGAAGGCTAACATATCCTGGGTGGACCAGATAGATTGCAGACCCGGGAGGGCTTACTAGTCAGGCTGAAGGCCCGATGAGCGATCCAAATAGACTGATGGCTCGGAGAGCGGTCCAGATAGACTGATGGCCCTGCGAGGCGGTCCAGTCAGGCTGATGGCTCATTATGCATGCTGTTTGTTTATATGATATGATTATAATTGTATGGCGTAGCTATTTTGGGGGAACATACTAAATTTCGGGCTTACAGTTGTTGATTTTGTTTTAGGTACTTCTGATGATCGTGGGAAGATGAATGCATGATCGTACACCTCCTTATGTTTTCATGATTTGATTATGGGATACTCTGACACTAAACTATTTTGAAAACAAATTTTGTAATAATTATTGTTTTTGAATGTTTTAAAAAATTTTAATTTAGCATGATTTTTATGGGTGTTATATTTCTTGTACATTGGTAATAATAATAACATCATACACATACACATACCAATAATAATAACAAAGATAAGTAATAATAATAATAATAATAATAATAATAATAATAATATAAACATTAGTAAATAACTTTTTTCCAATCCCCCAATTATTATTAGGGCCGGTCCTGACGGTGGGCAACCCGGGCGACCGCCCATGGCCCACGACTCTTAGGGGCCCAAAAATTCTGAAATATATAATATATATACATATATAAAAAATAAATTTTATGTATATGTCTTCCAAGGCCCCAAGTACAAAATTAACTTAACTTTAGCCCAATGAAATAACCTCTTTTTATCTAGACTCTGGAACGCGTTTTAAAGTAACGTTAAGCAAACACTGTCGTTTATAGCGTCTTTCAGGAATCTACATTAGGTGGGAACCAATTAATCAAATCGACACCTCGTGAATCCTAATCGTTGCCTCGTGAATCCTAATCAATATAATGATTCATAATCAGTTATAATGTGCGACTTCTTTCCTTCTCATAATCTCTTACTAGCCATCAGATTATAATCAGTTAAGTCGATTGAATGCAAATATGCAAAATACGCGACGAATGAGATAAAAACCATAAGTTTGGCTATAGATTTTTTTGTTTGTTTTTTTCCTCTGATTCTTTTGTTTTTTTTAACTCTTATTAGTTTCTGATTTGATTTCTTATTCATGTTTCTTATATTTTATTATTATTTTTTTTTGTTTGTGCATCTGTGTCTCAGATTGTAGGCGACTAGACTGTCAATTCTTTCTAGCTTTTACCTACGTTTCATATTTTTTACTTAACAAGGTAATTTCTTTGTAGATATCTGATTCAGAACTCAAAAATTTAAGTAAAATTCTAATTTTTCTGATGTTTTAGTGTTGTTTCTGATTTTATTTTGTATTCACGTTCCCGGTCCTGGTATCTAATCAAATGTTGAACGCTTATATTTTTTTTCTAGTTTTCGATGTTCTCAGATTTCTTGAGACTTGACTTTATATCTTCTACCAATGTTTTAGATTTTTTACTTAAGAAGGTAATATTTTTTTGTTAATATATGATTCAGAATTCAAAACTTTAAATCCAGTTCTAATTTTCAGATGTTTGATTGTTTGTTTCTGATTTTAATTTGCAATTGCACCTTGATTTAAATTGAATATGATATTAGGCTTTTACAACTTTGAGACATAAATCATATACCAAAAATCAGATGTAATATTTTCCAAAAAACATTTATCTGGAACCCAGAAAAGGAAGAAACGAAATTTTTTTGATGCCTTCAATCTAGCTTATAAAGGATCTATGCATAATTTTTCAAACCATTGAGTTTGTCTAGTTTGAATGAAGGAAAACTAATTTCAATTAAAATGATACTAATTTCTTTTTTAGGTAATGTTGTGGTTATATTTATGTTTCTAATATTAATAGTGATTTTTGTGGACTTTGTAACGATGTGTTTATTTTTAAATTAAATTAAATTTTATTTATTATTCTAGGCGCTCATTTTTTTCTTTTCTCCCTGGGCCCTCAAGATGTTTGGACCGGCCCTGATTAATATGTTGCAAATTTCCAAATGATTTCCCATGAAATGAAAAAAAAATTCATTGATTCGTCACTCATTAGCGACGTAATACTTTTGTATTAGATATCGTGAAATGATACTTTTTCCCGAACACCTTCTATACAAATAAAAACTAAGGATTTTTAGTTATTAGCTATAACTACTTTTGAAAAAAATAAAAATAAAATAAGGAGTTGATAAAGGTTATTATGAACCTCTTGAAAGGGTAAAAGTAAAACAATGGAGGTCCTCTGAAGTCGAAACATTTATTACTTACACATATTTGAACAACCGACTGCAACTACATTTTAAAAGTTACATTTGTAGTTTTCTTTTCTTCATTTGACGGCCAAGATTAATTTAACTAAGGAAAATCTTCAAAAAAATCTCATTATTTTAGGAAAAGTTACATTTAAGTTCTAATCTTTTTTGAATAAAAACACCCAAGAAACCGGATAAACCTTACATTTTAACCCTTTTTTACCTTTTCAACCGGTAATCCCTTATGTGGAATGCCAAGTTGGAAGAGGATGCTCATGTGTCATCTGATTTGGCATGCCTTGTCAGCATAAATCAATTTTCTTTAAAAATAATGAATTTTCTGGGAGAAAAAGAAGCCAAGGGGAAGCGAACCAACGACCTACACCTCACAAAACACGTCTGCAACCAACTAAGCTAGAACCATTTTGTGATTTATTCTCTTCACAGTGGTATATATCTATTAAACTCTTGAGAAATAACTCCATTTATTATTAAAACGCAAACGTATATATAGTATTTATATGTATTTTGAAAAAGAAATATATATATATATATATATATATATATATATATATATATATATATATATATATATATATATATATATATATATATATATATATATATATATATATATATATATATGTAACATCCATAAAAATTCAAGCCAATTTAAACTTTTCAAAAACAACTCAGTTTCGTTAAGTCATTGCAAAAAGGGTTTTCAATACAATTATTATCAGAGTCTTCCCAGAACCATATCATAAAACATAAACATGAGGAGCGGTACGATCACGCCTTTGCCTTGCCACGGTCTCCTGAAGTACCTGAAACATTTAAACCACAACTGTAAGCTCGAAAGCTTAGTGAGATACCCCCAAAATACCAACCACATATGCTATACACATAACATGGCATATCAAGACATAACACAGAACAACCATGCACTTCGGGTCTATTGTGTGACTGGTCCACCTGGTCCACCCTCCGAGTCTAGCCATATACATTGAATCTGCAGTGTGGTTGGTCCGCCCACATCGGGCCTTCAACCCACCTGGTCCACTCTCTGAGTCTACAGTATGACTGGTCCGCCCGCACCAGACCTTCAGTCGGCCTGGTCCACTCTCCGAGTCTCGGCACGTCTGGTCCGCCCTCGTGGGGCCTACAGCCTATCTGGACCACTCGTTAGGCCTTCAGAATATCCGGTCCGCCCTGGCTATGTTGGCCTACAGCACAAAGCAGGGCCCGCCACAACCGAAGCCCAGTCAACAAACCATGTGCACACAAACATATAATCATATAACAATTTAATCACCAATCAACCGATCTAGTAGATCACATATCATAACATCATCCTACCCAGGATACCGACCTAACCGGTCACTAGCATATACCATCCTAACTACCAGGATGCAAACATCGCAAAAGAATAACATAACAACGATACCCGGATTACAATCCGATAAAGGGCCGACCTTGGTGCCTTAGACCCTGTTGATATAGTGAGGATAACTCACCTCGCAACTGCTGATTGAAAAGATAAGATCACGCTGCTCCAACCTCCGACACGAACTCCACCACTGATAATACCTAAAGACTGAACTCAATAAATACCAATAATTACCAAAATACCCCTGGAAGTCAACGGGTCAACTCTTGGTCAAAGTCAAAGCCCTCACTTAAAGTGAACTTCCTGACTGACTCTACTCGCCGAGTCAGCCCACTGACTCTTCGAGTCCTCATGTTCTGAAAACTCCCATATCGCGACCCAACTCGCCGAGTCACCCCAAGACTCGCCGAGTTCAAGGATCTCCGAGCCCTTTCCTGTTCAACACACCGAGTCGTCCCTCGACTCACCGATTCACGACTTAACCAGAAAAGGTTGGGGTTTCATGACCAGACTCACCGAGTCCAAGGCAATCTTCAACAGACTCGTCGAGTTGTTCTTCCAACTCGCCGAGTTCCTGCCTATCTTGATGCAACTCGCCGAGTACACCCATGTGACTCGCCGAGTACCTCTAATTCTTAATCCATATAGTGGATTTTTAATCCATGCAGGGGTTCCAATCCATAGATCTACTCTTCTACAACCCACTCATCACGTAAAGTAGCAAACTTTACGTGAATCCAAAGAGATCTAAGCATAGAACACTCTAGGGCTAGGGTTTGGGACAATGGAACTTCACCAACAACTCTTGGGCATAGAATTTATGACTCCTTAGGTCATTAAAAGCCTAGATCTGAGGTGGCAACCTCAGATCTTACACCAAACCCGAGATGGACCTCATTTATGCTCCAAAAACCCCACAATGGATAGATCTAGATGTACTAAAGCTCAAGAAAAGATCTATTACCTGCAATGCAAGCTCCCAGTGAAGTAGACCTCGAATCTATGTCCCTTCCTTGCTGCAACGCATTTGCTCTTCAAGATTTCCTTCCTAAACCACTTATCCAAGCTCCAAAATGTGCTCCAATCTCTCACTCGCGTCTATTAGGACTTCTGGAACTCAAGGGAGGGTAAAGAGGTTGGGGAGAGGGTATTATGTTCTTTATATAGGGCTCAACCCCCGTGATTAGGGTTTTCTCCATACAGCACCAACTCGCCGAGTCCACCCATGCGACTCGCCGAGTTGGTCTCCTAACACGCGACCTGTAACGCGACTCGACTCGCCGAGTCTATCCATTGACTCATCGAGTCGACCTTCTTATTTACACTTTTAGCCCTTCAACTTTACTTCTGAAATTCTGGGATGTTACAATTCTCCCCTACTTAAATTAGGCTTCGTCCTCAAAGCCTGCTGCAACCCACAATTCCAGATACTAATCCCACAACGCATCTACTGGACTCAACCGACCCAGGTTCCTCTAAACACTGTTACCAAACCCCTATAAATTCTAACTCATTCTCACATATTCACGACAATTGCTTCAAGCCGGCCACCGACTTCTTTCTCCGATAACAACACTTATTGATCAATGATCACCCGATGATACTTCCATCCTTCCAAAACACATAATCACTTGTCTCATACAAGATAGATATCACCATGAACCACCGGGTCCTGACTCGGTACCAACTGCTATCCCTTTTCGAATCCAACTCTTTTCTTTTTGTGTTGACAGGATGACACATCCTTCGGCTCCTGAGCAACTCCCCTGAGCTCTCCTCCGCAATCACATACACGTGCTGAACCTGCTCTAACATCCTCGGGCTGGAAAAACCCGACTCACTGATGATACGTCCAACATCCCCATGATGAGTTACCGCTACATACATAACCTCCTGATCACAGCCATACTGAAAATCCAAGGCTCCATCCTTGCCTCCTTTCCGAACTCCTCAGGTTCTATACCACCGGAAATTCATCCACAACCTCAACAGACACCCAAACCGGATGTGCTTCCATACCACTGGTATTATCACAGTGCTTTAACAACCATAATTGAAATACTCTCGTTCATCCATTCTCACTGTTTTCACTTCCGTGAACCAACACTCACTCCCGGAGTTGCATATCTTCCCCTTTCCTTATCCAAGGAAATCTACTTGCCAACCTTGCCACTTTAGACAAGTGTCATGGTGTACACACCCCACTCTACACTATCCCTTGTAGAGTAACCGCCACTCCGTGCATCGCGCATGCTCTGAATCTGCTTGTAAGGACTCTCGAGTCCATGCACTGCTTTCCACTAACTTGATCTACACTTGGGGCCAGACCATATAAATCATCATTCCCTGGCGACACATTTCCTCATTCTCCTCATACCGATCCACAAACGCGCACAGAGTCTTCAGCATGGCTGGACCGCCCCTCCAGACCTTCAACCTACCTGGACCACTCTCGGAACCTTTAGCATGTCTGGACCACCCCCTAGGCCTTCAGCCTGTCTGGACCGTTCTCCCGAGCCTTCGACCTGACTGGTATGCCTTCCGGCCTTCAGTCTATCCGGTCTGCTCAACTATCATACATCATTCCAACTACCCTTCCAGGGAATCCTTCCCGATCATACTGTTCTAGCCCCTAAGTGGTTCAGAACTCTCATTCCGATCTCGGGATCCTTTCCATGGCCTAACCTAGGCCTAACATCAAACACTATCTTTTATGAATCCATGGTATGCTCCCTTCCTCCACTAGTCTGCTACTTACTCATACCAGCCCACACTCTTGGCTGACAGAAACACCACTGACTTCCAAACAGCTAATCAACCTCAAATACTTGTCGATCTTCCTGAGAATTTTCCAATTCTCCCCACTTAGAGCACTGACTACCAACCACCAGTGACTCATCTGGCCTAAAACAATCATCTATATCCCATACCTTCCTTATCCATAAACTGCTTTCCTCTGAACAAGTAACCTTCACAAAACTGCTCTCCCGACATTGTACATCTCGAATCCCAAGGGAGTCCGACTCCCAGCTGAACACTTCTCACATCGCGAATGCTATACCCAACAACAAGACCACACAACCAATCCTGACCATCCATCCCTTGGATACTAACCAACAACCACTCCTAGCTATAAAACCCTCTACCAAAAGATAACCCAGACGAAAAGGCGAACAATACAACATTACAAATCATGCAACCAAGACTAGCATATGTGTGACATCCCCAATTTCTCGGCTAGAAAAGACCGATTTGTTTATGCTTTGTTTTATAAAATCAGAGAAATCTTTTAAAGAAAATAGTTGCGGAACTTGTTCCCAAAACAAAATATGATAAAATTTATCAAAGCATTTCTTTAAAGAAATGTATTTTCATTATATAACAAAATCTCGGGATGTCATGTTCAATACAGACCAAAAGCATAAACAGAACAAAATAGACCTTACAACAGTTATTCATAACTACTGGCCTGTAATCCAAAATCTCTCGTCAAGTCCACCAACTTATACTCTTGTGCCATTACCTGTAATGCAATGAAAACTGAGTGGGTCAGGCTTGGGAGCCTGGTGAGCATATAGGGTTTTCGACCCACAATAATATAATTATTATATTCAACCATTAAACAATCAACCAAATTACCCATCACCATTATCTTCTTTATTTCTTAAGGTTTTACCCTATTAATCAACTATCCTTTCTTCATTCATTCCTAAGGATTGACCTAAGGAATTAGCACAAACTTCCATTTCTACATAAGGCGCATTTGCCAACATTATCCTTTAAGCGCCTCTGCCAAGATTACGTCATACACTATGAGGCGCGACTGCCAGGTTTATGACATTCTCTTTTAGGCGCATCTGCTGACATTATCTTATAAGCGCATTTGCCAAGATTATCCTATAAGCGCATCTACTATTGTTATGACAATCTCTATCTGGCGCATATGCCAAGATCACGACATTTACTACTTGGTGCATCTACCGATATTATTCTCAAGCGCATCTGCTAGTTTTATGACATTCCTTAATTGGTGCATCTACCAATATCATTCTTAATCATCTTTCATACCTCATCATTTTATCACATACCAACTATCTCATCTACCCATGTTCTACCCAACATATTTGTAGATATAAAATACATATACAGTTTAACTCATTTAAAAACTATATAAAACATTCATTCCATACTCATCTCAAATAAACAACAATATATAAACACATAGCACGTATTTTATAACAAATACTTCATATTTATGTGTTAGAAGAAAGTAACCACACATTCACCCAAACATATACTTAATACATTCAAACAATATTTGTATTATACCCGTGTTTATGAAAGGGACTATACACCCACACATATAAACAACTTTATATTATACACATAGCACGTATTTTATAGAAAATACTTAATATTTATGTGTTAGAAGAAAGTAACTACACACTCACTTGATCAGAAGATGATCGAACAGTACTACAGCTTGTAGAAGTAGTATTCTTCGGTAGATCTGGAAGATCTTCACAAAAATCGAACTTCTCACGGGCAGAGCTTCGGCTCGGGAATCTTACTTCTCGGGATCTTCAGGACCTCGGGACTTGCTTCGGGGCTCGGGAATGATACTGGGGCTTCAGGGTACTTCTGGCACACAAAACGATATAAAACGGGAGAGAGAAGAGAGAAAAAGAGCAAATGAGTCGGCTGCCCTCGCATCCTATTTATAGGAGGCTGGAGCCTCGGAGTACGCGGGGGGTACTGCCTTACGCGGGGCGTACTCGTCCGAAATCGTCATGGCGTTCGTCATCCGAAGTCACTTGAGTGCGAGGTGCGTCATGCTTCGCGGTACGCTGGGCGTACTTCGGATCAGATCAGTGACTCCTTCGGATATACATCCGAATTAAAGATTAAATTTAAATACAAATTATTTAATAAACTTTGGAAATTCATATCTTCTTCATACGAACTCCGTTTTTGCGTTCTTTATATCCACGCGTAGGTGAGACTACGCTCTACAACTTTCGTTTAGACTCTGTTGGCTAATTTTGACTTTATTTTTATTATTTATTTTTAGTAGGCCCGGACAGGAAAACTTCGTTATAAATTCATAACTTCTTCGTTTGACGTCCGTTCTCGCCTAACTTTTCATCGCTTCGATACCAACAACAAGATCTTCGATTCTCATTTAGATTGTTTCGGCTAAAAACCGCTCGATCTCAAATCGAGTATTTCAGGTTGCATACCGCTAAGTCGAAACTTCAGAAAATCATAACTTCCTCATACGAAGTCAGATTTTGGCGTTCTATACATGTACGGAATCCTTGTAACATATACTACAACTTAGTTAAGATTATTCATTCTAAATAATCTTTCATCAAAAATTCATTTTTGACGCCTATCGTCTCTAAATTGACTAGCCCTGATCTACGGGCGTTACAATATGCAATACTCTACAATAACCACAAGATACAAGATAACAAAATGAAAAACATACCCGCAGCTGCATCTGGCTCTGCCCTGACCCCCTCTGCTATAAGCTGAAAAGAACGCCCCTGAGCCCTCGGTGGCTCTGCTCCACCCTGACCTCCACCCGTAATCCTCAAAGTGGCCGGTGTTGGAGCCTGCACTGTGACATCCCCAAAATCTCGGCCAGAAAAGACCGATTTTCATTTATGCTTTTAAATAATTTCAGAGTAAATCCTTTTGATTTGAAAGAGTTGCGGAATTTGTTCCCAAAACAAAACATGATAAAATAATATTTATCAAAGCATTTCATCAAGAGATGCATTTCATTATATAATCAAAACTCGGGATGTCATGTTCTGATACAGACCATAAAGCATAAACGATAAACATTACAAGTCATTCAACAAATATATACATATACATACTTGTAAACAAAACAACAAGATGATCCATCCATCTTACGCCCTTGTGCCACTTCCTGTAATACAAATAAAACTGAGTGGGTCAGGCTTGGGAGCCTGGTGAGCATATAGGGTTTTCAACCCACAATAAATAGTTATATTTAATTTCACCAACCAATCACTATCCCGATTACCCATTCCCGTTATCCTCACTTTCCGTCCCTAAAACAACATCTATCTCAAGGGACCTAATCTAGGATTTTCATCGGGACGGACATCACTGCTAAGGGGTTTCCTCAACAATAGATATCCTAAAGGCAACCATGAGGGGGATAAAGTACACCGGTGAACACATCGTTCACAACACCTACAGGTTATGAACCTGCTAGCGTTCCACTGGACTGTCTAGAAAGAGTCCGTGGTCGTTATCCATACTCCGCTGAATAACTAGATCAACAACAACAACAACATCGAGGCCTCTCATCTGTTTATTACACACCAACTATCTACCCATGTTCTACCCAACATATTAGTAGATAAGAATATATTTTCATACATAGTTTAAAACCTATATATCATTTTCATTCAATATATATATTCTATATAACAGATGAGGCATACCACATAACACGTATTTCATAGAAAGCAATTCAGATCTATGAGATGGAATAAAGTGAATATCCATTCACGCATACAATCACAAAATATACACATAGCAAGTATATCGCATAAAATACTTCATAGTTACTTGTTAGAAGAAAGTAACTGCACCCACACACATATAAACCACAATTTACTTAATACACTCAAACCGCACTTGTATTATTATCGTGTTTATGAAAGGTAGTATACACTCACTTGATCAGAAGACGATCGGACAGCACTACGACTTGCAGAAGTAGTAATCCACAGCAGATCTGGAAGATCTCCTCAAAAATCAAACTTCTCGCGGGCAGAGCTTCGACTCGGGAACCGCACTTCTCGGGATCTTCGGGATCTCAGGACTTGCCTCGGGGCTAGAGTATGATACCGGGGCTTCGGGGTATAAAAATGCAGAGCTTCGGCACAAAGATGAGAAGAAATGAGCAAATAAACCCTGAACCCTCGCATCCTATTTATAGTGAAAATATCTGATGTACTCGCCGAGTAGGGGACACATACTCGCCGAGTAGGGGACACCTACTCGCCGAGTTGGTCCATGTGGCGGCTTTCTGGTGGTGCCACGTGTCAAATTCTGGGTGGTGCCACGTCACCCCTATCGCGTGTTAGCCTTCGAACTTAGAAAAATCATAACTCTCGCATACGAGCTCCGTTTTTTATGTTCTTTATATCCACGCGTAGGTAAAATCAAGATCTACAACTTTCGTTTAGACTCCGTCGGCTAAATCTTGACCGATCTCAAATTTAACAGTAGGAGGTGTTTAGACTGTTAAACGACCGCGAAGAATTCGTAACTCCTTCATACGAACTCCGTTTTCGTCCATATTTTTACCGTTGAGTTCCTATTAATGAGACCTTCAACTCTCATTTAGGTCGCGTAAGCCAAAAACCGCTCGACCTAAAATTCGAGTTTCGGGCCGTGCACTGCTAAGCCGAATCTTAGAAAAATCATAACTTCCTCATACGAAGTCAGATTTGGGGGTTCTTTTTATTGACGCTCTTATCTTAACATATTCTACAACTTTTGTTTAGATTGATAAGGCTAAATCTCGCTCTATCTTAAATTCACTATTTACGCTTCCCGGTGTCGTGCCGGTTTTGCCGTAAAACTTTGACAGGTCATAACTTCTTCGTTATGACTCGGATTTCGGCATTCTTTATATCTTCGGAATCCTTTTTTCGACCACTACAACTTTATCCAATGATATCAAGTTTATTTTTAAACTTAAATTTCGACGATTATTTTTATTCTTAATTAATCAAACCACATAATTAAGCAATTAAGCACAAAACACATAATACTTAAATAATACATTATTATTATTTCAAATTGGGTTACAAAGGTTAACCTAGACTATTACATTGCTAAAAATGGCAAGCCCGGAAACATAGGCGTTACATGCACAGGTCCTGCCGCAAGCTGTGGACAGTTGGCCCTCAAGTGACCAACTTGATGGCACTGATAACAGATCCTCATATCCTGAAATGGGGCTGACTGACGACAATCCCTTGCATAATGCCCCTCTCTCCCGTACTTGCGGCACGCACCACCGGACCTACAAACTCCGGTGTGACCCTTCCCGCACTTCCCACAAGTACGGCGGCTCTGATCTCCCAACCTAGAATCAACGGTCTTGGGCCGTTTCGACGCCGGTTGCGACTGCACTGGGGCCTGCCTCTGCTCCCGCAACTGTATCTTAATCTCCAACTCACGCCGCCGAGCGGCCTCCTGCAACTCCAGTAAGGTCTCGCACCTCTGCGTAGACACAAACTGCCTGACATCCCTCTTGAGCATACTCAAATATTGGGACATCTGAGCCTGCTCCGAAGCAAACTCCGGGCAAAACATCTCCCTCTCAGTGAACATCCTGGTGATCTCCGTCACCGACTCTGTATCCTGCTTCAGCTCCAAAAACTCCTGAGACAACCTTTCCTGCTCCACCCGTGGAACATAACGAGTACTGACCATGTCTCGGAACTAATCCCAAGTAACCGCAGCCCGATGCACATCCGAATATGACCCCGTGGTCAATCTCCACCAATCCTTCGCCCCGAGCCTCAACAGGTTCAGAGCACACCTCACTCTTTGATCAGTAGGGCATGAACACGTGAAGAAACACCCCTCTACGTCTGATAACCATCTCATAGCGACAATCGGATCCTGAACTCCATCGAAGGTAGGGGGCTTCGTATTATCGAAGTCCCGATACTGAAAACCTCTACTGGCTCCCCCCTGCCGCTGCTACAACCACTGTAGCTGCCGCGGCAGCCGTCTCTGTAAGAGCTGCATAGCGCTCATCAAAATACTCGACCATGGCGGTCTTGATTGACCCAAACAGTTCCGGCAGCTCTACTCGGAACATAGCAGCAACCTCATCATACAGGATGTCACGAATCCTAGCATCCAACTCAGTCGTTCTCATCTGACCGATGACCTCGGGTGGCACTGATCCACCCTGACCGCCCTCTCCTGTTCTTGATCCCGACCCAGATCCACTCCCAGCATGCCTCGTAACCACCATACTGAAAACACCGCAAAACATCAGATACTTCCCACTAACCCGGGAACCAACCCCCAACCCAACCCTAGGGGTTGTGACTTCCTTGATACGCATATGGGTCCTATGCTTTCAATAGTACGGGCCCATACTACCTGCCACACCTACCCATATTTATATCAAGTATTACCACAACACCCTAGAGATGAACATACATAATAAGCAACCAATCCTCAATCCTAGAGGAACACTAAATATCTCATATTGACCTACCGGTCCCACAACTCACCCGACCATGAAACTTCCACCAACTCCTGCAGCACTAGTGTATGCTAGTCATACATAACGCCGGACCCCATAGACTTTCGAATATTCAATCCTACCCTAAGCTCCCAATCAAACAAGAACAGAACATAAGGCCAAATCAAACATTCTCAGGCTATAAGATCTTAGTTACATATGGTCGTGATGCATACACTAAATATCTACAGTAATGATGTCAATTTCATACAAGGAAACCCTAGGCTAGCAGGCATCGTATAATCAGGCAATCCTATCATGCAATTCCTGAAGATCCCTAGCCTAGTACTAGCATGTTGTTCTATCATATCTCATAAACAAATAACTTATATGGTATCTTGGGGCTACTTACTGGCTTCGGCTGATCGTACCTCCGCGTCCTCCTTTATTCATTTTTGAAAACCATTTTAAATTCTCTTTTGAAAACTCTCCTTGATTTGAGACTAGATTCACACGAATGTTTCTTCGATTCACTTAAACCAAGGCCCTAATACCAACTTGTAACATCCATAAAAATTCAAGCCAATTTAAACTTTTCAAAAACAACCCAGTTTCGTTAAGTCATTACAAAAAGGGTTTTCAATACAATTATTATCAGAGTCTTCCCAGAACCATATCATAAAACATAAACATGAGGAGCGGTACGATCACGCCTTTGCCTTGCCACGGTCTCCTGAAGTACCTGAAACATTTAAACCACAAATGTAAGCCCGGAAGCTTAGTGAGATACCCCAAAAATACCAACCACATATACCATACACATAACATGGCATATCAAGACAGAACACAGAACAACCATGCACTTCGGGTCTACTATATGACTGGTCCGCCGCACCGGGCCTTCAGTCCACCTGGTCCACCCTCCGACTCTAGCCATATACATTGAGTCTGCAGTGTGGTTGGTTCGCCCACACCAGGCCTTCAACCCACCTGGTCCATTCTCTGAGTCTACAGTATAACTGGTCCACCCGCACCAGGCCTTCAGTCGGCCTGGTCCACTCTCCGAGTCTCGGCACGTCTGGTCCGCCCTCGTGGGGCCTACAGCCTATCTGGACCTCTCGTTAGGCCTTCAGAATATCCGGCCCGCCCTGGCTATGTTGGCCTACAGCACAAAGCAGGGCCCGCCACAACCGAAGCCCAGTCAACAAACCATGTGCACACAAACATATAATCATATAACAATTTAATCACCAATCAACCGATCTAGTAGATCACATATCATAACATCATCCTACCCAGGATACCGACCTAACCGGTCACTAGCATATACCATCCTAACTACCAGGATGCAAACATCGCAAAACAATAACATAACAACGATACCCGGATTACAATCCGATAAAGGGCCGACCTTGGTGCCTTAGACCCTGTTGATATAGTGAGGATAACTCACCTCGCAACTGCTGATTGAAAAGATAAGATCACGCTGCTCCAACCTCCGACACGAACTCCACCACTGATAATACCAAAAGACTGAACTCAATAAATACCAATAATTACCAAAATACCCCTGGAAGTCAACTGGTCAACTCTTGGTCAAAGTCAAAGCCCTCACTCAAAGTCAACTTCATGACTGACTCTACTCGCCGAGTCAGCCCACTGACTCGTCAAGTCCCCATGTTCTGAAAACTCCCATATCGCGACCCAACTCGCCGAGTCGCCCCAAGACTCGCTGAGTTCAAGGATCTCTGAGCCCTTTCCTGTGTAACACACCGAGTCGTCCCTCGACTCACCGATTCACGACTTAACTAGAAAAGGTTGGGGTTTCATAACCAGACTCGCCGAGTCCAAGGCAATCTTCAACAGACTCGTCGAGTTGTTCTTCCAACTCGCTGAGTTCCTGGCTGTCTTCATGCAACTCACCGAGTACACCCATGTGACTTGCCGAGTACCTCTAATTCTTAATCCATATAGTGGCTTTTTAAGCCATGCAGGGGTTCCAATCCATAGATCTACTCTTCTACAACCCACTCATCACGTAAAGTAGCAAACTTTACGTGAATCCAAAGAGATCTAAGCATAAAACACTCTAGGGCTAGGGTTTGGGACAATGGAACTTCACTAACAACTCTTGGGCATAGACTTTATGACTCCTTAGGTCATTAAAAGCCTAGATCTGAGGTAGCAACCTCAGATCTTACACCAAACCCGAGATGGACCTCATTTATGCTCTAAAACCCCCACAATTGATAGATCTAGATGTACTAAAGCTCAAGAATAGATCTATTACCTGCAATGCAAGCTCCCACTGAAGTAGACCTCAGATCTATGTCCCTTCCTTGCTGCAACCCATTTGCTCTTCAAGATTTCCTTCCTAAACCACTTATCCAAGCTCCAAAATGTGCTCCAATCTCTCACTCACGTCTATTAGGACTTCTGGAACTCAAGGGAGGGTAAAGAGGCTGGGGAGAGGGTATTATGTTCTTTATATAGGGCTCAACCCCCGTGATTAGGGTTTTCTCCATACAACACCAACTCGCCGAGTCCACCCATGCGACTCGCCGAGTTGGTCACCTAACACGCGACTCGACTCGCCGAGTCTATCCATCGACTCGTCGAGTCGACCTTCTTATTTACACTTTTAGCCTTCAACTTTACTTCTGAATTTTCGGGATGTTACAATATATATATATATATATATATATATATATATATATATATATATATATATATATATATATATATATATATATATATATATTATATAAATTTGAGAATCGATTGGTTGTCGTTCGTATATATAGATGCCACAATTCTAAAACATCTTAGAATAAATTTATATAGATGTTACAAAAATGCTATTTTTTTTTTCAATTACTTTATAAAATATTTAATGTTTACATATAGATATTAAACTTTTATTTTTAATAAAATCGTATAGTATACGAGCCTCACACCTAATCTAATCTAAGTAGATATGTAAAGAAATTTATCAAAAAACAAAAATATATTTACCCTAATTAGTTATATTACTTTTAATTTATTACAAATAAAATGCACAACTAGAGCAACTTTAAAGTGTAAACAAGAGGTAGTTATTATTTTTTGCATCAAAACGATACATATATTAACTTTGTTGTTCATTCACTTATATTTTCTGTGAAATTCAAGTATGACAAGGTAAAATTTAAAAACTTTTGGTCTAAATGGAGTTGCCATAGCACAACTTCTCTATCAAGTAGCGCTGTAATTGATTTCTTCAACCAAATATCTTAAATCGAACTTGCCATTGTTGCATTTCACAGCCCTCACGACCTCTCGGAAAACATCAATGGTGCACGGAATCACCAGCTTGTCTTTCTGAACGAACCCAAATTCTTCAGCAGTCTTCTCTAATAATATCTGGAAGAGAGGGTGAGAAAGATGAGCTGTGTGAACCACAAACCGTCGTCTCTCCTCTCCAACGTATAATGCAATACATCCTCTGGGAGTACTCACGCTTGATTGATGCTCTTGTTTGTTGTCGCCATGATCACTGCTTAACAGACACTCGTAATGTAATGGCTCAGAACCATGACTGGTGCAAGTCCTTATCTTAATCTTGTTTCCCAGTCTCTTGACGAATCCTATTTTCTTGCCCAACATTTTTTGTAGAGTGAGTAGTCTGTTTACCAGTTTCTAGAGAAGAACCAAATTCAGTGGGAGGGTATCGTAGAAGGGGAAGTGCTGATATATAAAATGAAGACAGCTTAACTTTCAGACTTGTTAAATTATTGTAGGGATATGATTAAATGTCCCAAGGTATCGTCTTCATGTGCTTTATGCATATTATATGTTATTTTAATGGTTGCATTCATTTTAACCAAAAAAAATGAAAATAGGTAGAGAAGTAGCAAAGATTCTGTCTAAATACGTTGCATGATTTACAAATGTGCACGAGTCAACCAGTTAGTTTAATTTTCTTATCTACGGATGAGGTATTTTAGATATGCAGTATATTCAAGCTTTTTAATTATTACTTACAGCCGTTACAGGTCTAATGCATTCGGTTAAGTCTTTTTCAAAAGAAAAGACTCCGTACCAGCTTCCATATAGGCCCGACTCCCTAGATCTTAATTATAATGGATGATAATTAAATCATGGATTGAAATTCCATATATATAGAATATGTATTCTCAATGAAGGATATAAGAACTTGATCAGTATGCCGGTTGGACCAATACTAGATCTTTATCTTTGTATATGATGTTATTTATATATAAGAATCGAAATGATGGTGATGCCTTAACATCCTTCATGAATTTCAATGAATTTTTATGGTTTAAAGTATTAGGTATTTGGATGCAATCATACACCACTACACATAGTGGAAATTATATATAGCAAATATTCCTTAAATATATTACAAATATTATCTTGAAATCTGTATAAATTAATCAAAAATTATATATACAACTATTATGAACGTTATGGGGACGTCCAGATGTGTTACCTTTGTTAGTTTTATTACGATTCAAAAACTTCATTCCGATGTTATTATATACATACACAGTTTTGAATTTATTGAAAGAAAACTAATCTGAGTGGAAATATAAAGTGAACTAGCCATTAATTAATTTTCATCAAATGATTTCTGAATATTGAACTTATAATGACCACTTTAAAAAGTATACATCCAGATACTCAATGGATTATTAATGATCAATTAATAATTGGATGGATATAGTATTTATCTACCTTTAGTAAAATGTATCTTCAAATTATAACTAGTTACCACATATTTTATTAATTAAACAATTTGCAAAATCAAAAGACAGCCGATTACAAAGATTTCTTCGAAAAAAACAAAACATAAAAAATAAACTTTACTTTTATCATCAATCAGTTGTTATACATATACTCTATTGCCCCATGAACATTTAACTAATTTTTTAATCCGAACTCAAAATTTACAGGCCTGTTGGCTGTATTGAACACCGGAGCACGAAAGTGAGTATATATCTGTCTTTTGGAGCCGTGCGATTAGGTATGTACTTGGTATATCAAGAATAAAAGACCGACCACTTCTTTTATCAAAATCTTTATAGCATGAATATGTTCCTTAAAGCATAACAAGAAAACAAACACACAGGAATATATGGTTTGCTACAAGTGTCTTATCTCTGATCTTGGTTTGGTAGCTAGCTTTATTTTGACTAATTAAATATACTTCCCATGCCCGAAACAAAAAAATAAAAATAAAATAACCGTATGTAACACTAATTATTTTTCGGGAATAGTCATAACTCATAAAATAATTTTAAGATAAAATACAAACCTTATATGTCTAGGGGAAACCTTTCATGTACAAAAAGCTTGTAAACAAGTCTAGTTTACTAGTACTACATCCCTAAAATGGATCGCTTTTGTAGATTATATAAGTCTAGCTATTACTACTGCTACATCTTTAAAATGGGTCGCTTTTGTAGATTATACAACCATTGAGGAATATTGTGTTGTAGTCATTTATATTTAAATTTATATACTAGTTTCTTTCATAGTTCTGTGTTTACATCTAAACGCCTTATTATTTTGTGTTGTAAGCGGAAGTATTTTGTGTTGTAAGCAAAAAATGGCGTACGTGTTCCAAGTCTCTTTATCAGCATACGATGGGACGAGGGACGAGGTGGATATGTAAATTTGAAAGAGAAAATCTTATAGATTATACAATGTTTGTTTATGTTTTCCACGTGTACAACAAAAATGGTACATTGCACTTAATAGTCGTACTTTCTTTTATCTTCTTTTAATTTTTCATGTGTATTTGATAATTATAAGATCCAAAATAAAGAAATTTACCAAATGAAGAACCCCCGCTTGTTTAATGTGGTTGAAAGGAAGGCTAAACAAATTCGGATAATTTCCAGATGATCAGATTAGATCAGTAAGAGATCAAGTAGTAAGTTTGACTGCATATTTTATTATTACTTTATGTTTATTTTTATATAATAATTATTTCCCATATTTTATATGCAGAAAGAAACCGAGGACAATATCAAAAAAGGAACCTTGAAGGTTGATCAGCACACTGATGTCATGCCAGTTGTGAGGTTATGCAAGAGGAATAGGAAGTGGAGTGACATACAAGTATTTTGATCTTCCTCGCAACAGAAATGCGTCAGATGAAAGAGTTGCATTACTTTAAGTTAAACTTGATAATGAGAGACAAGAGCATGAAGAAAAAAGTAATCTAGAACTTGTTCGACCAGGTGGCACAAACATAGGGAATGGTTACTAAACTAATGAGTCAGTTAGCACTGGACAAGGGGAGAAGTTACAGTCATTGTCAACTCAATTTCTAGCATAAAAGGAAGGACACTTGTTGTAATTTTTCTAACATTTTAATTTTCTGTTTCTAATAAATGTATTTCTTAATTTATATTGCAGGTGTCTCCAGTGGACATTAATCCTAAAGCTAGCAATACTCATCAAGAGGATGGAACAACCGTAAGTGTTGTCGGATGTGGGAAAGATGCAAGCATTCAGAAGTCTAATGGACTTGCTGTTGGAATAGTGTCTAAGACTGCAACTATATTAGGCATATATTTGACCCGATTGTGTATGGTCTTTTTGGGTTGTTTTCACTATAGCAACTTGGTAGGATGATTTTTTATGAGAGGATAAATATTATTAATATATTATGAGAATAATATAAGGAATAATAATATTGTTATTTGATTAATACAAGTCATAAATTAATTAGTATTAATTTGGTGACTTAAAAAGATTAATTAAATAAGAGGGTATAAACTGTCAATTGTTTGATAGTTACACTTTAGACTGTAAATCCTTAAGGGATAAGGATTGGACGGATTCTAGAGCTTGGGATAGCTCAAAATCGTCCAAGGCTTATCTATGGTAAGGATTTTGATTGCTTTAAGGAAATGATTATCCAACTAGGGTTTAAGGTGAAACCCTTAAGGAGTGTACAAGTATAAATAGACCCCATGGCTAAGGGAAACCGGCATCTCTTCTAAAGTAAGAAAACCCTGGCCGATTTCCTCCTACCTCCTCTCTTTCAAATCATCTTCTTTGCTATTTGGTGTTTGTAAGCCATTAGAGGAGTGACAATTGTGACTCTAGAAGCTCCAAGACAACAAGATCAAACAAGAGATTCAAAGGTAAACTTCTAGATCTGATTTTGTATTGTTCTTATACCTAATTAGTTATCAGAAGTCTTGGATTCAAAAGCATGTTTAATTAGAAAGCCTAGATCCAAGCATTAGGGTTTTGCATGCGCACATAGGAAAGTTCTTATGGCTAAAACTCATCAGTGGTATCAGAGCCAAGATTGGTTTCTATTAAATTGTTGCTTGTTTGTTTGAAACTTGTGTGCAAAATTCGAATTTTGTGTTTCTGAGTCGTAAACTCGACGAGTCCCATGGTGGACTCGACGAGTTGGCCTAACTCGACGAGTCCAGTTGGGAACTCGACGAGTTCAAGCATCAGGAAAGGTAAGATTCGGGATTTTTTCATACTTATCTTATGGAAACTTGCCTTTATCATATTAGATCAATCTTAATCCGATTTTCTGATATATATGACTATAATCTTGATCTAATTAAAGATATTTATCAACTAATAAAATATTTAATTTCCTTATGTGATAATTAATTAATTATTTTGATTAAATTGGTAATTATCTTGCAAGAAATCATTAAATAAATCAAATATGAATAATTAAGGAATTAATTGTTAATTAAGATTATTTGTTATTTGATCCTCCATGTTTTAAATGTTTAAAACTTGTCCTCAAGTTTTGAAATTTATGTTTTGTGATTAAAAGTTTTAATTTAGACAATTTAAATTTCAAACCCTATATTTTTAAAAGTTTAAAATACAACCCTATACTAATATAATATTACAAGATTTATATATATATATATATATATATATATATATATATATATATATATATATATGTATAACTAAATGCTAGTCTTACCGTTAGTAGGCCTCATTCACGAAACCGATCTATAAGATGGGTATAAGGTTGCGGCCTATAAAATGGCGTTTAATGGGTGTACACTCACACCCACCGCTTGCTTAATCGGTGGAAGGTCGTTAGCCGAACGCGTAGGATAGGGCAACCTCATCCTCTCATTAAAAGTATAATATGAAATACAAAGTAACTACAATTTTTTTTTAAAAATTTCCCAATCTTAGTTACTTTAGGAAAAATGAATTGATGCAATCCCATGAAATTACACTTTGCACCCTTGCTAAGAAGTTAGTGGAGCGTGTATGGTTTACCGGCACACTAATTGGTGTAACGCATGTGTTTCTAGGCTTTTCATTTTTAGCAATGTAAAAGTCTAGGTTAACCTTTGTAACCCCAATTTGAAATAATAAAATGTATTATTTGTGAATTATGTGAATTATGTGATTTATGTGTGTTTTCTTAATTATTATAATTTAATGAATTAAGAATAAAATGAGCGTCAAAATTTAAGTATAAAATAAACTTGATATCATTGGATAATGTTGTAGTAGTTGAAACGAGGTTTCCGAATTTATATAGAACGCCAAAATCTGACTTCGTATGAGGAAGTTATGATTTTCTGAAGTTTCGACTGGGCAGTATGCAACCTGAATACTCAATTTGAGATCGAGCGGTTTTTAGCCGAAACAATCTAAACGAGAATCGAAGATCTCGTTGTTAGTAGCGAAACGATGAAAAGTTAGGCGAGAACGGACGTCGGACGAAGAAGTTATGAATTTATAACGAAGTTTTTCTGTCCCGGCCTCCTAAAAATAATTAATAAAAATAAATTCAAAATTAGCCGACGGAGTCTAAACGAAAGTTGTAGAGCGTAGTCTCACCTACGCGCGGATATAAAGAACGTCGAAAACGAAGTCCGTATGAAGGAGATATGAATTTTCTAAGTTTATTAAATATTTAATATTTAAATTTAATTCAAATTTTCGATATTATCCGAAGAGGAGTCAGCAGACTCATCCGAAGTACGCCCAGCGTACTGATGTACGCCCAGCGTACAGTGAAGCGTGACAAAGTCTAGCACTCGAGTACCTCCGATGACGTAAGCGCTGACGATCCGAGGCGTACGCCCAGCTTACGTGCGAGGGTTCAGCTCCTATAAAAGGGGATCCGAAGGCAGCCTTACTTCTTTTACAATTTCTTCCTTCTCTCTCTAGACTTTGCCTCGTTTTTCGTGTCGTTTGTACCCCGAAGCCCTGGTAATATTCCCGAGCCCCAAAGCAAGATCCGAAGTCCCGAGGATCCCGAAGAGCGTTATTTCCGAGCCGAAGTTCTGCCCGCGAGGAGCCCGACTTTTGTGAAGATCTTCCAGATCTACAGAGAGACACTACTTCTGCAAGTCGTAGTGCTGCCCGATCGTCTTCCGATCAAGTGTGTGTATAGTCCGTTTTAATACGTGATATTATACAAGTAATCATTAAACGTATTTAAGAATACGGGATGTGAGTGTGTAGTTATTTTCATTCCAATGCAATATTATGAAGTATTCTATATAAAATACGTGCTATGTGTATATATTTTGTTGTTATATGTGTGAATGTATATTCACCCTCTTCTACCTCATAGATCTGATATATTCTCTATGAAATATGTGATATGTGTGTATGCCTCATCTGTTATGTGGAATATGTATTGATTAAAGCATGCCATACAGGTTTTTAAACAATGTATAAAAATGTATATTTTTATCTACTAATATGTTGGGTAGAACATGGGTAGATAATTGGTGTGAAATAAACAGATGAGAGGCCTCGGTGTTATTGGTGTTATTCTAGTCATTCAGCAGAGTATGGATGACGACCACAGACTATTCTAGACTGTCCTGTGGAACACTAGCAGGCTCATTACCTGTAGGTGTTGTGAACGACGTGTTCACCGGTGTACTCTATCCCCCACATGGTTGCCTTTAGAGCACTTATTGTTGAGGAAGCCCCTCTACAGTAATGTCCGTCCCGATGAAAATCCTGAATTAGGTTCCTTATAATAGATGTTATTTTAGGGACGTAAAGTGAGGATAACGGGAATGGGTAATCGGGTTTATTGTGGATTGTTGAAATTAAATATAATTATTGTGGGTTGAAAACCCTATATGCTCACCAGGCTCCCAAGCCTGACCCACTCAGTTTATTTGTATTACAGGAAGTGGCGCAAGAGCTTAAGATGGGCAAATCATCAAGTTGTTTTGTTTACAACTCTGTATATGTATATATTTGTTGAATGACTTGTAATGTTATCGTTTATGCTTTATGATCTGTATCGGTACATGACATCCCGACTTTTGATTATGAAATGAAATCATATTTCTATATGAAATGTTTTGATAAATATATATTTTGTCATGTTTTGTTTTTAGGAACAAATTCCGCATCTCTTTTAAAATTAAAAGGATTTACTCTGAAAATGTTTAAAAAGCATAAATGAAATCGGTCTTTTCTGGCCGAGATTTTGGGGATGTCACAGTTGGTATCAGAGCATTAGTTTAAGCGAACTAGGAATTTGTAGGATTTCTAGACTTAAACTTAAGATGCTAAGTGGAGATTGTGAGATGTGTGTCTGATAAATTTAGACACGAGCACTAGTTTATTTTAGGAGAGTTGCCTAAAATGCTTTTATGTGCTAAATGTTATATGTTGCCATACATGATATTAATTGTTCGGATATACGGTTTGTTGCCAACCGGATCTGAAGTTTTATGTGTTTAGTATTCTAAGCGTATGTATACGATATTAGAACTAGCATGTAATCGTTTGGAGTAATAAGGATGATTTGAATATCTATCGTGAATGAAGATCTAAATTTCACATTATTCGGTGTATAGATCAAAAATGGTGAGAACAAGAAGCGGAGTTGGAAATGTTGATGAAAACAGGAATCAACCGCCTGTGTGGTTTACCAGCACATCGAATGGGTGATCGTTACAATGAAGGCACCATGTGAATTTGCATGGTAATTCACACCCGCTTTGTGATCCTCGGTATCCCAGTCACAAACAAGAGGGGCATATCGAGATTTAAACATGCCATTGAATAGTCTCAATGAATCTCATCCGAACCTAGAAATTCTTAATACATTTAGGACTAATAGTTAAGTTTTGTGGTGGAGAATTAGTGAATCGTCATTCACTTACCTTCAATTTATTTGCATGTTAGATTACGGCATCCCTTTTCTAGTATGTAAATGTTATTGTTGGATCCTAGCCCTAATTTTTCTTATTGGGTGATAATTAGGGATTCTTATTCTAATCTATCTTTGTTCTTTCTATTTGTAGATGTCGAACGCTAACAGCGCTGCTGCTAGTTCTTTCACGTTGATGAGCCTTTGCCAAAAGGTCACCTTCGATGGAACGAACTTTAGCGAATGGATAAGATACATTCGCACCATTGCTCGTTATGAGGATAAGGAGTATGTCATCGATGAGAAGCTCGAGAAGATCAACCTTGAAATCGCTACTGCGGCTGAAATTACCGCTTTTGAAACTCATGAGCGAGATGCAACGAAGGTACATTGCATCATGATAGCCACCATGAACTCCGAATTCCAAAAGTCCTACGAGGACATGTACCCGTACGAGATGCATCAAGACTTATTGGAGAGATACCACCAGAACGCGAGACAAGAGCGTTATGAGATTTTCACTAACATGATTTCCGCTAAGATGGGTCATGGAGAGTCTCTTACTGTGCACCTACAAAAGATGCAAATGTATGTCGACCGCGTTCGCAAGTTAAATGTTGACTTTGGGGAAGACTTGGCGATCGACATGGTGCTTCACTCTTTGCCTCCGAGCTACAATCAATTCAGGATGACCTACCACATGAACAAAGAGGAGGTCACCCTAAGCAAACTCCAAGGTCTCTTGAGGGTCGCTGAGAGCAACTTCAAGGACAAGTCTGTTGCACCAACTCCCAATCCGCCTGCTGCTCCTGTCTTAGCTATTGGACAAGGAAAGGGAAAGAAGAGGAAGGGTTCATCTAAGAACTATTGTAAGGTTAAAGCCCGAGATGGTGCCTCTTCTAGTGGGACCAAAGTTGATCCTGCTAAGCCCTGCCCTAACCCAAAGGAGGCAGAGTGCCACCACTGCCACAAGATAGGACATTGGAAGAGAAGCTGCCCAGAGTACCTGCAAGCCATCAAGGAAGGAAAGATCAAGCCGTCTTTCGCAGGTATATACACAATTAAATCTAACGATTCTAATCATGCTATTTCTTGGGTTCTTGATACCGGTTGTGGTTACCACATTTGCTCTAATGTGCAGGGACTAAGAAGAAGTAGGGATGTGGAGCAAGGAAGGATCAATCTAATCATGCGGAACAGAAGATCGTCGCCTGTGACCAAGATTGGAGTGTATTCTTTAGTGCTTAGGAATAGTTTATGTTTAGATTTGAACAATTGTTGCTATTCGCCAGAAATGGATAGAAACATCATTTCATTTCATGGTTTGTTTAGACAAGGTTTTAGATTTTCTTTTAATAATGAGAATGGTTCTATTTTAGCTTATCTAAATGGTGTCTTTTATTTTGAAGCTATACTATGTAATGGAATATATGAAACTGTTATGATTGTTGATAACTTAGGAAATGATGTTTTGAATATAGATTCTTCCAATAGTATGGATAGAGCATCCTTATGGCATTGTCGTCTTGGACATGTCAACAAGAAGCGCATAGCCCAACTCCAAAAGGATGGAGTGTCGGAGTCATTCGACCTTAAGGAAGATGACACATGCGAATCTTGTTTACTTGGAAAGATGACTAAATCACCCTTCACGAGTACGTGTGAAAGGGGTGAGGGTCTATTGGACCTAATACATACCGATGTATGTGGACCGTTTAGATCAACCACGAAGGATGGGAACCGCTTCTACGTGACTTTTACCGATGACTATAGTAGATATGGGTATATCTATTTAATCAAGCAAAAGTCAGAAACTTTTGAAAAGTTCAAAGAGTTCAATAATGAAGTGGAGAATCAATTAGGCAGGAAAATCAAGATGATTCGAACCGATCGAGGAGGAGAGTACCTAAGTCTTGAATTCCACGATTATCTCAAGGAGTGTGGAATAGTTTCACAATTGACGCCACCTAGGACACCACAATTGAATGGTGTGGCAGAAAGGTGTAATCGAACCTTATTGGATATGGTTCACTCTATGATGAGTCGTGCTTCACTATCATTCTCTTTTTGGGGGTATGCCTTAGAGACTGCCGCCCATATCCTTAACCGAGTCCCTACTAAGAAGGTTGCTAAAACACCTCACGAGATGTGGACAGGGAAAGCTCCCTCGTTGGCACATATCAAGGTTTGGGGTTGCGAGGCTTTCGTAAGACGAGATATTCATGACAAACTCGAACCTCGAAGTGAGCGATGTATTTTCATCGGCTACCCGCAGAAATCCTTTGGATATCTCTTCTATAGACCGAAGGACAATGTTGTCTTTGTTTCAAGGAGAGGGGTTTTCCGAGAGCGAGAACTCATAAGCCAAGGAGACAGTGGGAGGCAAATCGAGCTTGAAGAGATTCAAGAGTCGATAGATGAAGGAACCTCTACCGCTGGCACTCAACCCGAGGAGGAAACTCTGGTTGAACTGATTGACGAGTCCTTACCTCTTAGACGTTCCGATAGAGTTAGAGTTCAAACCCAGTTTTATGGTTTTCAAATTACTACCGAAGGGGAAACGTATATTAGTGATGGTACACTAATAAACCTTGATGAACCTAATAGCTATAAGGAAGCCATGGCAGGCCTGGAGTCTGTGAAATGGAAAGAGGCAATGGATAGCGAGATCCAATCCATGTATGATAACCAAGTTTGGAATTTGGTTGATTACATGCCTGGACGTAAGACTGTTGGGTGCAAATGGATCTTCAAGAAGAAGACCGACGTGGATGGAAACGTACACACATATAAAGCGCGATTGGTCGCGAAGGGCTTTGCTCAAACTCCCGGAGTTGAATATGATGAGACCTTCTCACCAGTTGCAAAGATAAAATCTATTAGAGTGATGCTAGCGATTGCCGCATTTCATGATTATGAGATTTGGCAAATGGATGTCAAGACCGCTTTCCTTAATGGAAAGTTGGCTGAGGATGTTTACATGGCTCAGTCAGAGGGGTTTGTGGATCCGAAGCATCCGAATAGAGTGTGTAAACTTGAGAAGTCCATTTATGGACTTAAGCAAGCGTCTCGCAGATGGAATCTTTGCTTCGATGAGAAAGTCAAAGAGTTTGGATTTGTACGAAGCGAAGATGAATCGTGTGTATATGTCAAAGCCAGTGGGAGTATAGTAAGCTTCCTCGTTATATATGTCGATGACATATTGCTCATAGGAAACGACATCCCGACTCTGCAGGAGGTTAAGTCCTGGCTCGGGAAGTGCTTCGCTATGAAGGACCTCGGAGAGGCTTCTTACATTTTGGGAATAAGGTTAGTAAGAGAAAGAAGTAAGAGACTAATAGGACTTAGTCAGAACACTTACTTAGAGAAGGTACTAAAACGTTTTAGTATGGAAAACTCAAAGAAGGGAGAATTACCGATACAAAGTAATGCCAAGTTGAGTAAGACTCCAAGTCCGAGTACTGAAGCAGAAATAGCATAAATGAGCCGAGTACCATACGCTTCCGCAGTTGGCTCAATCATGTACGCTATTACTTGTGCTCGCCCTGATGTAGCCTTTGCTTTGAGCATGGTTAGTAGATATCAAGGGAACCCTGGTAGAGCTCATTGGATTGCGGTGAAGAATATCCTTAAGTACCTTTGGAGGAAGAAGGAATGGTTCTTGGTCCTCGGAGGGAGTGATGACTTGAAGGTGCGAGGGTATAGTGACGCCAGCTTTCAGACCGACAGGGACAACTACCGTTCGCAGTC
This sequence comes from Lactuca sativa, assembly GCF_002870075.4. Taxonomy (NCBI): domain Eukaryota; kingdom Viridiplantae; phylum Streptophyta; class Magnoliopsida; order Asterales; family Asteraceae; genus Lactuca; species Lactuca sativa. The sequence continues at coordinate 56,626,804 of NC_056625.2, forward strand.
GGGCTGGGTCTTTACCCTGAATGGAGGAGCAGTGACATGGAAAAGTTCCAAACAGGAAACCGTAGCTGATTCAATGTGCGAATCAGAGTACATTGCAGCGAGCGAAGCATCAAAGGAGGCAATATGGCTGAAGAACTTCATCGGTGATCTTGGAGTCGTACCTGCCATAAAGGAGCCCATGGAGATTTTCTGTGATAATGAAGGAGCGGTTGCCTTGACCAAGGAACCGAGGGATCATGGTAGATCTAGACATATCGACAGAAAATATCACTTTATTAGACATCGTGTAGAAGAAGGACAACTCGTAGTGAAGAGGATATCATCAGAAGATAACCCAACAGATCCGCTTACGAAGGGACTGAGTAGGGTTAAGCACTTGCAGCATGCTAGGAGTATTGGGGTGAAGGATGATATTAACATAGATTAGATAGTATTAGAAACGTGTAATAGATAAATGTAATTAACATTTGATGATTAAATAAAGGAGTTTTATTTATGAGTAATGTTACTGTCTTATGTTAATTGTTTAACTATTGTTTCATTTTGCATGTTTTGACTTCCAGAATAATTGAATTTGTTAAGAATAATCGAATTATTCAAATTGTCCACAATCGTTCATATGTTGGAAGTAGATATGAATGAAGATTGTCATGAATTGGTGCGTAGATTGTCTAAATGGTATTAGACATAGCAAAAGGTTTCTGCGACGTTCATGAGTGCTTATGAACTGGTTTTGAGCATTGGAACAAACCCGTACTTGCAGGAATCACCTTATGGAATATGATATAAAAGGGTGAACTTGAGGCCATGAATCCTGAAAATGTGTCGAGTGAATCCCTTAGGGGAATGGACAAGAACTTCGAAGCCAAGGGTGACGGAGCTTTATATTTCATGAACCGGATCTGGACACCGAAACACGGTGGTTTCCGAGACGTGGTCATGACCGAGGCTCACAACACTCGGTATTCCGTCCACCCAGGTTCAGATAAGATGTATTTGGATCTTAAAAAGCTATACTGGTGGCCTAATATGAAAGCAAAGATTGCTACCTTCGTAAGTAAATGCCTTACTTGCGCAAAGGTTAAGGTCGAGTACCAGAAGCCCTCTAGTTTACTGCAACAACCAGAGATTCCAGAATGGAAGTGGGAGCGGATCACTATGGATTTCATAACCAAGTTGCCCAAGACAACGGGTGGACTTGACACCATATGGGTCATCGTTGATAGATTGACCAAGTCTGCACACTTCCTGCCTATCAAAGAAACCGACAAAATGGAGAAACTTACGAGAACATACATTAGGGAAATTGTACGGTTGCATGGTGTACCTATTTCCATTATCTCCGATAGAGATAGTAGGTTCACTTCAAGATTTTGGCAATCCCTACAACATTCCCTAGGAACAAGGCTGGACATGAGCACAGCCTACCATCCACAGACCGACGGACAGAGTGAGAGGACCATCCAAACTTTGGAAGATATGTTGCGAGCCTGTGTGATTGATTTTGGGAAGGCATGGGATACTCATTTACCCCTTGTCGAATTTTCCTATAATAACAGTTATCACACCAGCATCAAGGCTGCTCCATTCGAAGCTCTCTACGGCCGCAAGTGCAGATCCCCTCTGTGCTGGGCTGAGGTTGGTGATACCCAATTAGCGAGAGGGAAAGCTTCCGACAGTACTCTCACTGGTCCAGAAATCATTCGGGAAACAACAGAGAAGATCGTTCAAATCCATGAACGATTGAAAGCCTCTAGAGACCGACAGAAGAGCTACGCCGATAAACGAAGAAAACCTTTGGAATTTCAGGTGGGAGACCGAGTCCTTCTCAAAGTCTCACCCTGGAAAGGCTTGATACGCTTCGGCAAGCGTGGGAAGCTTAATCCGAGGTACATAGGGCCTTTCGAGATTCTTGCCAGAGTCGGCCCCGTAGCTTACAAACTTGATCTACCCGACACACTGCGTAACGTACATTCTACATTCCACGTATCTAACTTGAAGAAGTGTCTGTCCGATGAGACTCTCGTAGTCCCACTCGACGAGATCGAGATCAACGAGAGCCTCAACTTCGTGGAAGAACCTGTAGAAATCATGGACCGTGAGGTCAAGCAGACGAAACAAAGCCGTATCCCTATCGTGAAGGTTCGCTGGAACGCCAAGCGAGGACCGGAATTCACTTGGGAACGCGAGGATCAGATGAAGTTGAAATACCCTCATCTTTTCGCTTAATTGTTTGTAACTTTTATTTGCTTAAATTCTAATTTCGGGACGAAATTCCCTCTAATAGGGGGATGATGTGACAACCCGAAATTTCCATTTGTACGAACATCATCTATTCAATAGAAACTAGTTCAGTTTCAGTGATTTTCAAGCTTTTCTGAACAAGTTTGTGTACATTAGGGTTTATGTTTTAGGTGATATCAGGAGAGTGGATACTCCTGGTTTTGTAAAACTTGGGCATTTCAAGTTTCATATTGTTGCAGTCCAATATCCAGAATAAAAATATTTTCTGTCAAAATATTCCAGGACTATAAATAGTTTTCTAAACTAAATTGATTCATTATTTACAATTCCAAATAGAGAAAAGCCATATTCTCTCTGACGGATCTTCGGGTTTTCATCCCATATTGTGAGTTTACTTTTCTAAGTGTGTTTCAATACTTGTTAGATGCTCATTAACACAAATTACATGTCTAGATATCAAGATCCGGGAGTTTACCGCCCAAGAACGTTCTTGGGGAGTAAACTCCAAAATGGAACATAAATGCTTCCTAGTCCCGATTCCTTGTTAGAAGACTTGTTTAGGAGATAGGGTATGATCTTTATAGGCCAAGAAACATCCAAGAAACATAAGTTCTAGGAGTTTACGGCCAAGGAACTCCCTTGGGCCGTAAACCCCTTTTCAAGGGCTTAAATGCCCTAAAACTTTCCCCAAATGCTTAAGGACTTTAACTACTAGTACTTGTGCTTGTTTAGAACATCAAAAGCCCATAAAAATCACAAGTTAGAAGGAGTTTACGGCCAAGAACTCCTCTTGCGCCGTAAACCCCTTTTTATGGGACAAAAATCATTCCAAGCAACCCTTAAGCCTTTAGACAATTTACCTTGAAACCTTGGGACTAGAATGGAGAGTATAGAACATAAAAACCACTCCTTGAAAGGAGTTTACGGCCAAGGAACATATCTTGGGCCGTAAACTCCAAGTGAAGGCACCAAAGTGTGCCTCTTGTCCCCATAAGCCTTAGATAAATTCATGAAAGCAATCCTTGTTGTTTAAGTGCTTCAAATCAATTAAAATCCAAGAGTTTACGGCCGTAAACTCTAGGATGAAGGGCTTTAGGCCGTAAACTCCCATATGGAGTGTTCTAGAGCCTTAAAACTACTTCATGTATTATTCCAACAAAGCTAGGAGTGTTCTAGATGCAAGATAACACCACAAAACACCCAAAACAACCCTTTGAGGAGTTCACGGCCATAAACCTATGAGTTTACGGCCGTAAACTCCAAGGTGTGGGGTTTTTTGGGTGGTGAACTCCTACACAAGGCTATTTGATGTTTCAAACCCTTTTGCCTTGTCCCGTAGCAACTTAGATGCAACCATTTGAACCCTAAACACTCATAAAAGTGTTTAAATGTTTTCTAAGTGTCTTAACTTATTTGTTTAAGTTATTATATGTCTGATTAGTTATATATATGCTTATTATATGATAACTAGGCTCGTGCGTGTAAACCAGTCTCCGTTTGCCACCTAGCACGGTAGCCGACACTGCAATTCAAACGACTCACCACAAGTGAGTTCATACCCCCTTGAATCAACCTTTGAAATGATTTTAAGTGTTTTAAATACTTTATGGGGGGGAATACAAGTCAAATACTTATAGTTATTGCTTCAATCACATGTGATTGCATTTAATCACATGTGATTAATAACTAGGAAAACAACGATTTTTACCACTGTTCAAACTGTTTTTCAAACTGCTTTACTATTGAAATGTTTTACAAACTGTTTTACTATCCAAACTTACTTATAGACTGTGATTCAAACAAATGCTTCTTATACTTAAACTGTTTTATCAACTTATGCCTTCAAAATGTTTTATAGATCGACATCAAGTCGATCTTCTCTTGAAATTATATTTATGCTTCAAATGTTTTATGAAAACTTATTTATGCTTTTATATATCCAATTGCATGCCCATATATGTATAGATATATAAATAATGTTTAAAGGGCTTAGGAAGGCCATCCGCCCTATTTCCTTTTCCTCGATTTGGATGTGGTCTGGTGGGATTTCGGGTGACCATCCGAAGGTCGTTTCCATATTACTTATATATCATATATACATGTATAGACATAAAAGTACTTCCATATTCATACTCATCAGTACATCATTAGCTGGTTACCATCGGGGTAACGCAGGACAATACATATACAGATATACTAGAAACAATACATATACAGATATACTAGAAACAATACATATACAGATATACTAGAAACAATACATATACAGATATACGAGAAACAATACATATACAGATATACGAGAAACAATACATATACATGAATACTGAACAATTGTGATCCACTGTATCGGGCATGCCTTAAATGTCATGGCCCGAGTTGTAGCCAGAATTCTCTTGGAGGGAGAGCGTGAGTTTGCGTATAGATCTATACTGGATTGACTATCCTACACCTTGCTGCTAGCTACAGCCGGACATGCAGGTCTGCGGGTGCCAAACGTCATTTCTTTATTTCGACCATTTATTATGTCGTTGATTTCTAGTCGATAGTATGGTGCAATTTATCACAATAAACCTTAATATAAATCCGGTTTAAGGTAGTAATAATTAGTACAGCAGTAGTCTTAATATACAAAGCTACAGTACTACATTGATTTACCCATTACATAGTTTAGTGATAACATCACTTAAGCATTAATGTACAAACTATATTTTTGACAAATGATAGTTATATTTGGGTAATCACACACTTTACAACAGACAAGTTCACAAAACAGTCTAGCCTTGGTAGAAGGTTACTTTTATAGAAAATATAGGATTTTCTGAGAGATTTAAACTTTTACAAACACTTTCAGACATTTACTTACATTTTTTCAACTTATACATTGAGACAGGTTCAAACGTTTTTACAAGAAACATTGACACTAAAATACTTATGAACTCACCAGCTTAATGCTGATAAACTCTTTCAAAATAACTTGTATTCTCAGGTCATCAGTAGACAGGTACCGAGGCCAGCTTTTGAGAAGATGGAGTGCATTCAAGACTCATCTCATATTATTTTGTGTTTCATTATTTTTGGTGTCTATAACTGTACAGAACACACTTGTATTAAAATTATATATTTAATGCAATGGATGATGTTGTTTGCTTATTTACATTTACTGTGTTGTGATACTGTACATGACGTCCTCCGCCCCGGAACGTTTCCGCCGTTCTTGGTTTTGGGGTGTGACAAGTTGACTAGTGTTGACTTAAAAAGGGTAGTCAACCTTAATGGTAAAAGTGTTAATAAGAGATGTATGATGATATAGGGAGATTGTAGCCTGGAGGATCGAGCACGAGTGATTTTGGGATTTGCTAGCTATCGATATTCACGAGGTGAGTCTTCTCACTATACTGTACTCAGAAGGGTTTGACTGTGTGACCGGAAGGTCGGATATGATATGAGACATACGTGCTATATGTGATAATTTAGTTGTTATATGTGCTATGTATGATATGCTTAATGTGGGCCGGAAGGCATTATGTTATGGGCCGGAAGGCGAATATGTTATGGGCCGGAAGGCGTTGTAATGTGGACCGAAGGGTCGGCGTGGGTAGGACCGGAAGGTTTACCCAGCAGGGACGGAAGTCCCTTGAGACACAAGGACCGGAAGGTCAAGGCGTGGAAAGGCATATGTGCTTAAGTTGTATTTTGGGGAACTCACTAAGCAATTATGCTTACAGTTGTTGTGTATGTGTTTCAGGTACTAGCGAGGACCGTGGGAAGGCGCCGGCGTGATCTGTACACACTGATAGATGGTTTATGATCTTGGGATTCATATGATTTGTATTATGATATGACACGTTGAATGTTTATGCCTTGTTTTGGATAAAAACACTTTATTTTGAAATGAAAAATTTGTTTAAAAGTTTCCGTTGTTACACATGGTCCTTTTGGGTTGCCTTCACCATAGCAACTTGGTAGGATGTTTTTTTTATGAGAGAATAAATATTATTAATATATTATGAGAATAATATAAGGAATAATAATATTGTTATTTGATTAATATAAGTCATAAATTAATTAGTATTAATTTTGTGACTTAAAAAGATTAATTAAATAAGAGGGTATAAACTGTCAATTGTTTGATAGTTACACTTTAGACTGTAAATCCTTAAGGGATAAGGATTGGACGGATTCTAGAGCTTGGGATAGCTCAAAATCGTCCAAGGCTTATCTATGGTAAGGATTTGGATTGCTTTAAGGAAAGGATTATCCAACTAGGGTTTAAGGTGAAACCCTTAAGGAGTCTACAAGTATAAATAGACCCCATAGCTAAGGGAAATCGGCATCTCTTCTAAAGTAAGAAAACCCTGGCCGATTTCCTCCTACCTCCTCTCTCTCAAATCATCTTCTTTGCTATTTGGTGTTTGTAAGCTATTAGAGGAGTGATAATTGTGAATCTAGAAGCTCCAAGACAACAAGATCAAACAAGAGATTCAAAGGTAAACTTCTAGATCTGATTTTGTATTGTTCTTATACCTAATTAGTTATCAGAAGTCTTGGATTCAAAATCATGTTTAATTAGAAATCCTAGATCCAAGCATTAGGGTTTTGCGTGCGCACATAGGAATGTTCTTATGGCTAAAACCCATCACTTGCAACTTCAGAAAAGGAAATAAAAACAATGGTATGTTATAAAACATTTAAATTACATTGATTTTAATATTTCCACATGCGATTTTTGAATTTTACATACATGAATTACTTACCGTGTTCTATATGAGAAATTCATAACTCCGTGGGATTTAACAAAACGCATGAAACACAACAAAATGCATCTCCACATCTAGAGTAACAATCGCCACCAGTACTATCAAAAGTATGTATTTTGACATGTTGATATTGATGGGTTTTACATGTATTAACACAGATAAATCATTAACACTTAAGGGTATATGCAACCTAGAGATCTAAGTCATAACATTATTGATGTAACATTCTATTAAACAACAAGAACCCTCTAACCCTAGGTAATTTTGAAAATTTTAGAAGAAAAACCATACCTTTTGATTATGTAGTAAACAATTAGGAATCTTTTTCTTCAATAACTTGGAAGCTAGCACCAAAAGTGTCGTGTCTCTGATAGTTCACACCCAAAACTAGCAACAAGAAGCTTTTGAAACAGGAGAGGAGATATGATATTTTCGGCTATCTCTAGAGTAGGAGGAGTTAGCCAAAAATTTAAGCTTAAGGGGTCCTTTTATAGTGCAACTTGGAAAACCTAGATAACCATAAATGAATAAAATAATATTCATTCAAATTGGTAATTATCTAGCTTCCTATTTATCTGCAAAGAATATTCCAGATACCCTATAATACCCTAGAATTCATCCACCTCCTTCTAAGGAAGGTTTTGGACTCTTTCTTGTCCAACTATTGAATAATTCTTGTAACATCTCAAAACTCACAACAAAATTTAACTTTTCAAAAATAACCAAAAACCATAAATATTTAAAAAAAACATTGTTTCAAAAGTGTATTTCTGCAATCAGAGTATCCCAAAATCCAAATAGCATAAAAGAGAATGATGTGCACGATCACGTATTTGCCTTGTCAAGGTCATCTGAGGTTCCTGGAACAATAAACTGAAATTATAAGTCAAAGCTTAGTGAGTTTCCCAAAGTACCACCACACAAGATAACAACAATAACATGCATACAAAGCCTTCAGTATGATTGGATAGCCGCACCGGCCTTTAGCATATCTGGACTGCTCTCCGGACCTTCGGCCTGACTTGACCGCCTCACAAGCCTTCACTCTATCCGGACCACCCTGGGTATCTTGGCCTTTAGTACTGGTCTGCCTCAACCCAGTAAACCATAACATATATATATATATATATATATATATATATATATATATATATATATATATTCAATCAATAACAACCAACACAGGTAGTCCTACACATCTACCAGTCTAATCACATAACCAGTAACCACATATTTCTGCATAACAACATACAACAAATCCGAATATCGAATCCAATGGGACAACCTTGGTGCCTTCGACCAATAAGTGTAGTGAGGAAAACTCACGTCTCAGCCTGAACAAATACCTAAACAGGTCTTTGCTCTAAATCTCAGCTCTACCAGTCACAAATTCATCAAATAGTGACCATTCTCAAATACCACTCAAAATACCCAAAATACCTTTAGGTCAAACTTAGTCAAGGTCAAAGTCAACTACAACTAGTCACCACGTTGTGGCCATCCTTGGATATGTCGTGGCTACTAGATGACAATGTTGTCGAGTCTTAGCCTAGCTTCCACGTTGTAGGAATCTTGGCCATATCGTGGGCACTGGGCTCCCAAACAACTTAATTGATTAAGTCGATTTCCTTGATCTGAAGAGCTCCAAGGCCCAGATAAAGTTCATTCTAAGGTCTAAGTGGACAAGGTTTCTAACTTTACCCCTCTAGACTCTCTAAGGGATAGAGATCCCTATTTCTAGACCTAAAAGGGTAAGAACAAAGCTTGGTTTAGCCCATTAAGCACTTTCTCTTGAAGATAATTAGATCCCCTTTTTTCCAGAATGTTCAAGCATCAAAATATAACATAAAAAATCCTTACCTTATATACATGAATGTCCAATGCATGTCTTGGTCTCTATTAAGACCAAAATGAGGGTTTTTGCAAAATATTCCATGCATGGTAGGATTTCAGTATTGTGATGTTGGTTTTGTTGGGTTGTAAGTACTATAACACTCCTATGGTGCACCGTGCACATACAACCCTAATGGTTTGGATCTAAGTTTTCTCTAGTTATACATGAAATAAAAAATTATCCAAAGCATGAAACCTATCTAGCATACAAATTTGGTACATGAATCATAAAACTAGTTAAAAGAATACCTCTTTTTGTAGCTTGTAGTTGTTGGCCTTTCAAGAGCTTAGCACCTCAAGTGTGATACCTCAAACAAGTCACAAACACTATAAACAAATGGAGGACTTTGAGAGAGAGGCTATAACCACCAAAATCCGCTAGGGTTCTCTTAGAACCCTTGGGGTCTTGAATTTGGAGCTAAGGGGCTACTTTTATAGTGTGGAATTCCTAGCGTTTCAACTTGTAAACCCTAATTCATTCATTGGGCCTTTAATCCAATAATCCATATGATAAGCCTTATGGACTAATACTTCATGGACTCTCACATAAACTTAGTCCATCACTAATCAACCATGGATCATTGGCCCAAACTATATGTATTATTGATTTACTTAATCAGTCCTCTTAATTTAATTAATCTCTTTTGATCACTAAATTAATTCCAAATTAATTCTTGACTAATATTAATTAAATAATATGATTTCTCAATTAATATATTGTACTTATAATATATTAATAAATCACAAAAAACCTCTTTCTCAAATATCCATCCTGTCAAATTGTTCTAGTGAAGGCAACCCGAAATGGACCATGCTACTCTCGGTTCAAGTACATACCAATTATAGTTATGGGCATAGACACCTAATCCAACAGTCTCCCACTTGGAAAAGTCTAATAACGATAACTGCAAGTACGACTTCAAAACCCGATTAGCAATCTTAGCTCTCAAAAGCCATTGTCGAACTCTAACCTAGTCAATGACGCTTCCATTAGATAAGGGATCATATATTCCTCCATTCTAGATATCTTATGGACATGACACATGGATTATAATCATTCTCTCTGTCCATGTGTTGTTTCCCGATTTCCGATTTATGACAAACGCCTAATTGAACCAATCAAATCAGTATAGGCTTGGCCAAGAGCTTAGGGTGTTATCACTAAATCATCGAGGGGCCCACATATATCACTTTTATCCCTCTTAGGGTAAAAGGAATGGATAAACTTTGACTCATATGCTTGCTCTATTTACTCATCAAATCACACACAACAATTCGTTTTATAACACCAAATTACAAGTGTGTTTTCATATCATCAATGTGCAACCAACTTGTAAACTGCAACTCATATCTCTCCGTTTCAAGAATATAAGATATTATCGTCTCACAATCACTCGTGATAAAATCCATGAAGTGATTCAGATGAGCGTGGGTTTAATCCAATACTCAAATCTTATTACGGGAGTACTCATGAATACTGCAACAAACTTGTGTTATGTCTAACACTTTAGACAATCTACAGTCGGATTCATGACAGTTTTACCTCATTACTTACTTCCAAAATATGATTGATGGTGGATGTTTGAACAACCTAGTTATTCGGGAAGTAAAACATGCAAAGTCAAACACAAGAATAATCGAATCTAATATGGTTTCAAAACTTTTGAATATAAATAAAACACCTTTTATTTAATCACCATATCGATTACACATTATTCATTGTATAATGTTTCGACTGATCAACTTAATACTTGAATTAAAACAATAGTCATCCCATGCTCCAAGAATGCACACTATGTTTACTTATGTTCCTTACTTTGTGAAATAGATTAATTGTAAACATTTCTAGTGACACTCATTTAACAATTCCAAATCCCTATCGTAAGTGTAAGAATACCAAGTCCTTGCCACTTACTGTAATCCATTAGTTTCTACCCTTATATGCAGTAATCCTTTTGTAACGACTATGTAGACAAGTCAAATAGACTTTCCTAATTACAAAACTTTCCATTGGAAATTTTTACAAGAAAAATTCATAGATACAAAGTCTCATATTCAAAGCACATTCCTTTGAATATCCTTCTTGCATAAAAGTCTCTAACTTACTCATAGATTCTTGATATCCAACTCCCATTATGGAAAATTTTCCATAATTACCATATTACTATCCATTCTTAATGGAATCCTATCTATTCAGAATTATATCAATATGGTACATTCATTACTATACTTCCAACTGTCCTTAAGCAACTAATCCTTAATGAACCTCAAATCGTCCTTGACAGTTGTTTAATAACTTTAGTCATATCTGGTTCTAGTCCTTTTTCCCTCTTAATGCCCTAGGTATTTGGAAAATTAGAATAGGTGAATATTATAGCATATGCTATCGATCCTATACCCAAAGCATTCGGAATATGATTCATAATGTCTCACATAAAGACATGATATTGGACTAGTCTCTTGCTATAATATTTCCATATATAGAATTCCCATGTTGAAACATTCCAATATGGTAATGATATATATATATATATATATATATATATATATATATATATATATATATATATCCATGACTAAGTCTTGTTAATACTACAATCTAAACTTTTAGATTTGAAATAAAGGATAAGTATCCCCTCCCTTATTATGGTGAAACAACTTTTCAAATTTTGCAACTTTGCAAATTAGTAACCTTTGTTTCCTATAACTAGTATTGCTAACTTGCAACACTTCACATAATAATCATGCTCCCACTATCATGATAATTATATTTTTACTAGCATAACACGTATGTTCCCACTATTTGTGACATATACTCAGAAATCAGCTTGACTTTTAGAAATCAATACTTATTGACTTTCTTTCCAAAGTTCAGATTTCTGATATGAGATGCTTTGATAATCCTTTATCTAATCTCATAAACCTTTTATTAGAATGCTCATATGTGTGTCTAAACTATTCAGAACTTACAACAATAAGTTCTGAATGTTCAAACTATTTGCCTTTTCTCACAATTTGAACTATGAAGAGGGATGTCGTAATCATAATCGAATTTGAGAACGCAATTAACACAACTGCTATCTCCTCAAGATCTTCTTAGTGAAAGTGTTTCCTCACAACCACTTTCGTGAATTAGAGAAAAACCTTATGTCACTTAGATTTTATGGTGTATGTGTTCTTGTCCATGTAAAACTTTCATTTCCAACCATTATCATTAGATAAGATCTATGGCAGATTCAAACTCATATGGACTAAACTTGTTCAATCTAAATTTCTTGCCACTCTGCAGTAGAAGGGCCTACCATGTCTTCCAAGTTGTTAAGCAACGCACCCTTACTGATTAATGAACTTTCACCGATCAAGGTGCTTTGCCTTATGCAAACAATTGAGAACTCAAAGAACTCACATGCATAGTCAACTTTAACTGGAATGGGCACAGAAACAAGAATATGTAAACACACTCAGTTACAAAGCTCAAGTCGTGTGCTAGTGATTAACAATAGGTTTACTCTTGATTAGTTCTTGAAAGTTTTATAGATCTTTAAGACTCGCACTGACCTCTTGACATATAAGATTCTCTTCTCAAGAAATATTTCTTGACAAACAATATTCAAGAGTTAGTGCGGATTCTTATCAAGAATGACACCTCATATAATTGGTCTCAGTTGGTTTTTGTCTTATCCAAGACATCACAACTACCAATTACAAATATGCACGAGTATGAAAACTTTTCTACTACACATTTCATGATGTGTTATAAATCTTATTTAGAATATGTCACTCAATGTAGAATCTTTGATTCTTCTTATTCGTTCTGCTATACCTTGAAACTTTTTTCAATGATTCAGAATTACACTTAATCTTGTAAGTATAACCACATTCACAAAGCTTTTAGTAAATCATGACGAATAGTCTTATCGTTCTTTGTGGTGGACCTGATCAATGCACAACAGTGTGTACTAGATCCCCTAGTCCTTTACTTGACTCACATCTATATGTGAACAAGGAATTAGTCTTAATTTCCCAAAGACGAAGGTTCTCATTCAACATACAATACAAGTTGCATGACTCCAAGTTCGTGTCCAATTGAAACTTGGCGATAAGAATCTTTCCTTATTTGGTAAATTTAGACATTACCACAAATGAAAGAATCAAATCCATATTGCTAAAATATAAACATACAAACATCAATTTTCACGAATGTCATTGCAAGGAAATATAAAATAAGATAAAATCAAAAATTTTCTTTATTTATAAAATGCGGAAAATCTTGTTGTTACAATGCAAATACATATGAAAAATATGTTTCTAAATATTCCTAAGCAATCTATCATAACTCCTAAGCAGCAGATCAAAACTCTGATCATCAAATCATGCGATCCAAATCCATCTCTTTGCGATTAGACTCAGCCTGCTCTTTCTTTAAGCTTCCTTTCTCTTCTTCGATCCTACAAAACATCAAATGTGATCTCATCACATCATGTATTAAGAATCTTCAAATAGGAACTTAATAGAGTTAGATAGTGGAGTTACCTGAAGCAGAGTCATACATTTTGACTTTACCATCCTTATGGTCCTTCAGGTAGATACACAGCTTCGCATCCAATGCCCCTTCTCTTGGTGATAGAAACAAATAGATTCTTTCAGAATGGCACATAGGACAATCTTAGACTTAGCCTTTCTCCTTACCACTTGGTCAAACTGTTTGACCTTGGCAAATCCTTTTCCATTGGGAAGAGAAGACTTTTCTGGACTTCCAATGTTTCATTGTCAATGTCCATGAAGGTTTGGGAAGTAGATATTCCAATCAAATTTGATTTACTAGTGTGCCAAATCATTGCTGATTCAGCAGCAATTAGCAAATAGGTAAGATCAATGAGGGTCACGTCGTGATTTGTCACATAATAGTCTTTAACAAACTGACTATACGACTCGGGAAGTGATTGAAGAACCAAGTCAACAATCAACTTTCTCAACACAACGAATCCTAACATTCCCATCCTTTCAATGTGTGACTTCATATCCAAGACATGTACACACATAGACCTTCCATCTTGGTGTTTGTTGGCCAATAGAGTTTGAGTGACCTTGAACATTTCAAGTCGATGAACATGTGGGACAGGGAGAATTATTGGAGGAGGTGGAAAGCTTTTTCCAACAGGATAAGGCAGACCATAGTTGTCTGACCTAGACATCTATAAGGGGAGAAATTCAAGTTAGTTGATTTATTCCTTAATATAACACCCAAAATGAAATATTAAGTGTAACATCCGGATTTTCAGGTACATTATTTATTCTTTCATTTTTGGAATTTTGGGAGGGACTCGGCGAGTTGATGCTTAGACTCGCCGAGTAGTGTCGTGATTCTTCCATCCGGGTTAATGATCGGACTCGGCGAGTCGACTAATGGACTCGACGAGTCCACGTTGTTTAATGAAACCCTAATTTCCGGGGTTTGAGACCTATTTAAAGGCCCTTATGGCCTTCATTTGCGGCTACCAGTTGATAGAGAGAGACTCCATAGTGTGTGAGCATTTTGAGAGAGAAAGGAAGCCATTTTTTATCCTTGTGTGGGTGATTTTGCAAGAAGAAGGTGACCAAGGCAAGAGGAAACTGAAGAGGGTGTTAATCTGTGGATTTCAGAGCTTAGGGACTTCATCTTGAGGTATATATTCGATTCCCTTTCAGTTTTGGTGTAAGTTTTGAGAGTTAGGGTTTCTAGCCCCTTTTTGAGTAAGATTTGTGAAGCAATTGGTCCCTTCTTGTGTTGAGGCTTCGAATCTGGATCCAAAGAGGTCCAGAGACCTTAAATTCTTGATCTTTATGGGTATCATGGAGAGTTATGAGCTTAGGGTGGCATATTGAGGCCATTTCTTCAAATAGAGCCATTGGGTCGTTGCATGGGCATCAAGATCCAAACTTTACGTGTTTATATTGCTTAAGGAGGCCAGATCTATGAGTTAGAGGAACGGATCTGACCTCAGGAGCTCATTTGAGCTCGAGCATGGCATGAACTCACCGAGTACCAAGAGCAGACTAGGCGAGTAGGGTTAGGGTTTCCCCATAGTTCACTCAGTGAGTGCTTGCCAAGTTGGGAGAATGACTCAGTGAGTCAGAAGGAATTAGAGGACTGGAGTTCAAGGCGAAACTCGCCGAGTTCATAATGGGACTCGACGAGTTGGTTCGGGGTGGCCCCGTGACTCATGCCAGGTGGGACCCGTTGAGTAGGGGAAAGACCCGACGTTTCATGCGGGACTAGAGGGATAGTGGACACGCGTAGACTCGCCGAGTCACCTAAGTGCACTCAGCGAGTTGGGTCAGAGTCTGACCGTTGACTTTGTTGATTTGAGGATTGGTCAACAATGGAGTCTTCGTCTCAAGAGAGGGTTGAGTCTAGTATCTAGAGTTATATCTATGAAAGTATTTTACTTTATGTGATTAGGCGGAGGATAGACCGTATTGCTGCAAAGTCGGAGATTTACCGAGACATCTGAGGTGAGTCTTGTCACTATACTTTACCTTGAGTGGTAAATAGGGTTATGTGACAAAGTATCATGTATGCTATCTTTGTGATGTGTTGCACTGCATTATTTCTATGTGATTTATGTTGTGTGTATTCCAGAGTTCACAGAGTTATGGCCAGAGGGTCCACAGAGTTAGGGCCAATAGGCCCATAGAGTTATAGCCTCGAGTGGCTAACATGTGTTATATGTGGTATTTTGGGGAAATCACTAAGCTTTATGCTTACAGTGTTATGTGTTATGTGTTTCAGGTACTAGTGATGATCGCGAGAAGGCACCGGCATGATTCGTACAAATGCATGGGTTTATGTATTTTGATCTTGGGAAATGTTTTTGTGAAACAATGATATGATACAATGAGATTTGTTAATAAATGTGTCTGGAAAATGTGTTTTGAAAATTTAAAAATTGTTTTAAGTTTTACGGTGTTACAAGTTGGTATCAGAGCCTTGGTTTGAGGAATTCGGATGCATCTTCGGGCGTATCTGAACTCAAACGAGGATTTGAGAAAAGTTTTATTAACAAAACAATTTTCAAAGAGTAAAAAGGAGTTTTGAGACAAACAGAGCGGAGCCGTGTGTACGATCAGCCAGTGCCCAAACGGTGATTTCCCAAAATACCCTTGTAATAAGTGTTACGAGATATATTATGTTATGTTATATGATGAGCTATATTATGCATGCTAGAGTAGACTAGGTATCCTTATTAGGACTAGAGTGGCCTGATATAAGATGCCTTAGTCTAGGAGTTTTGATGTTAGGGATGCTCGAGAGTGTTTAGATAGCAGCGAGGAGCTTATGAGAGATCAGCTAGTGAGTATCATATGATTTAATAGAGTAGAGTGATTGGAAATTGGGAATCTGGGAGGAGGACTTGGGATGAATGCTGAGGCGGTGTGGTCGGTAGTATTGGGCCTATACTACCGAAGGCACCGGGTCAGTGCGCAGCCCAAGTAAGAATCCTTAGGGTGCCAGAGATCAAGTAGGATTGGGATATCGAGTGTGTGTACACCTGAGCGAGTCTCTGATATCTTGTGTTGTATTTCGGAGAGGCATCATGGTGGGGACGTGCCACAGACCAGGGTCTAGTGGAGTGGGTGTGAGCAACGAGGAGCTCCGCCAGATGATTCATGATGAGGTGGCTGTTGCCATCTGCGCTGAGATTCCAGAGATGTTCGGGTCTATCAAGACCACCTTGATAGAGACATTTGACGAGAGATACGCTGCTCTTTCTGATGTTGTTGTTGTTGCGGCCACTGCAGTTGTAGCTACGGCTAGACCGCAGGGTGATGATGTGTTGCTGTTCCGGGAGTTTAGCAACACAAAACCACCGGAGTTTGATGGGACCCAGGACCCGATTGCAACAATGAGGTGGATTTCAGACATCGAGGGGTGTTTCTTCACCTATTCATCTCCAGAGCATTGAGAGTCCGGTTCGCGTTGAACCAGCTTCGCTTGGGAGTGAAGGACTGGTGGAAGTTTGTGACGGCGCATTATTCTCCTGCTGAGCTTGCTGCAGTGACTTGGGAGAGGTTCACTGCTATGTTCCGAGATGAGTACGTTCCCCAGGTGGAGAGGGAGCATTTGGCCCAGGAGTTTCTGACCCTCAAGTAGGGTACTGAGTCTGTCAAAGTGATTACGAGGATGTTCCATGAGCAGGCGATGTTCTGCCGAGAGCACGTGTCCTTCGAGCAGGCACGTATGAGCCGATATCTGAGCATTTTGAGGAGGGATATACGGGAGTTCGTGGCGAACTCGATGTACCGGACATTTGCTGAGCTTCAGGCAAATGTGTGGAAGAGGGAGATAGAGTTGGAGACCTAGGCTAGGGTGGAGGCTGAGTCTCAGGGGAGGGATTGGCGACCGGTGCAGTCTCGGCCGGCAGCCAAGCGGGCCAAGCCCGCTAATTCGAGATCTGGGAGTCAGAAGGGTCACACTTGTGGCAAGTGCGACAAGAGCCACGATGGGGTGTGTAGAGTGGGGTCTTGCTACAAATGTGGCAAGGAGGGGCATATGGCAAAGGATTGCCCCAAGGGGTTCGCTGTATGCTTTCACTACAACCAGACTGAACACTGCAAGGCAGAGTGTCCACAATTGCGAGGGACAGCCCAGGGAGCATCTCATGGATTTGCCCCTGCTGCTATTAGGGCTACTGAGAGCCGGCCAGTGAAGGCCGAGGAACCGAAGACACGAGGGAGAGCCTTTCAGTTTTTGCGGAGGAGGTCTGCGCAGCGCCCGATGTCGTGGCTGGTATGTATCCTTTCTTGTATTTATTTTATGTTTGGGATATTGTGTTTATTTTATGTTATGCGTATGTACTTTTCTTATGAGTTCTGTACCTGCCTTGGTGTTATTTGACGTGGGTGCGAGTCGGTCTTTTGTATCTTTGGCTTTTAGTCAGCACATCAGTATTAGCCGAGAGGCGTTGAGTCGACCTCTGAGAGTTTCCATAGCTGACGAGAGGATGGTGTATGCCACCGAAGTGATCCGAAGGTGTGTACTCGAGATTTTCGGCGTTGAGTTTCCGATTGATTTAGTTCCTATTGCGATGGGAGATGTCTGTGTCATCGTGGGCATGGACTGGTTGAGCAAAGTTGGAGTGGTCATTGACTACGAGAGACAGCGGGTGACTATATGAAACCCCAGTGGGGGAGTTCTTATGGTGTACGGCGAGGGTACACGATCTGGGTCAGCATTTTGTTCGGTCGCTAGAGCGAGACAGAGTCTACAGCAGGGCTGTAGTGTGTTTGTGGTGTATGTGATGGATACGAGGGTTGATCCAGGGAGGCCGAGAATAATTGATGAGGTTCTGATAGTGCGAGAGTTCCCGGATGTTTTCCCGGAAGAGTTGTCGGGCATGCCTCCTGAGAGGCAGGTAAAGTTTCATATCGATTTGGTTCCGGAGGCAGCACCTATCGCCAAGGCGCCCTATCGCCTTGCACCTCCAGAGATGCAGGAGTTATCCTTGCAACTTCAGGAGCTGCTGGGGAACGGTTTTATTCTGCCGAGCAGTTCACCGTAGGCAGCGCCTATCCTCTTTGTCAAGAAAAAGGATGGTTCACACCGGATGTGCATTGATTACCAGGAGTTGAACAAGTTGACGGTCAAGAACCGTTACCCGTTGCCGAGGATCGACGATTTGTTCGATCAATTGCAGGGAGCATCTTGGTTCTCCAAGATTGACTTGAGGTCTGGATATCATCAGAGGAGGGTGCGAGATGAGGATATCCAGATGACAGCATTCAGGACTCGTTACGGGCATTATGAGTTCATAGTGATGCCTTTCGGGCTCACCAATGCACCGGCGGCATTCATGGATCTCATGAACAGAGTGTGCAGGCCGATGTTGGACCGCTCGGTGATCGTGTTCATCGATGATATATTGGTGTATTCGAAATCCAGAGAGCAGCATGAGGAGCACTTGAGGGAGATCCTTGGAGTTCTGAGATCTGAGAGGCTTTACGCCAAATTCTCCAAGTGTGATTTATGGTTACGGGAGGTCCAGTTCCTTGGGCACCTCGTTAACCAGAATGGGATATTGGTCGATCCGGCCATAATCGAGGCAGTGATGAGTTGGGAGGTGCCGAGATCCCCCACCGAGATCAGGAGTTTCCTAGGGTTGGCTAGCTATTATAGGAGATTCATCAGGGATTTCTCCAAGATCGTCGTGCCACTCACCAAGTTGACCCGGAAGGGTGTTGCTTTTTCAAGGGGCCCAGATCAGCAGGCCTCCTTTGAGACACTTCGCCAGAGACTATGCGAAGCCCCGGTGTTAGCCCTTCCGGAGGGGATGGAGGACTTCGTAGTGTATTGTGACGTGTCGATATCAGGGTTGGGAGCGGTGCTTATGTAGAGGGTTTATGTGATAGCATACGCATCAAGGCAGCTGAAGCCTCATGAGATGAGGTATCCCACCCACGATTTGGAGTTTGGGGAAGTGGTGTTCGCCCTCAAGATCTGGCGTCACTATCTGTATGGGGTTCGGTGTACCATATACACGGACCACAAGAGCCTGAAGTATTTGATGGATCAGCCCAACCTGAATATGCGCCAGAGGAGATGGTTGGATGTGGTGAAGGATTACGATTGTGAGATCCTATACCACCCGGGCAAGGCTAACGTTGTAGCCGATGCCCTGAGTCGTATGGCGGAGGGCGCCCCGATTCGGGATGTTTGTATGAGGCTGATAGTGATGACCCCAGTATTTGACGCCATTCGAGGGGCCCATGTTGAGGCCATGAAACCAGAGAACCGTAAGAGGGAGCGGGTTATCGGGCAGGTATCGGAGTTCGTCACCGATATCCGAGGGCTTATGACCTTTCAGGGACGGATTTGGGTGCCGTTTGTGGGCGGAACGCGCACCATCTTGTATGGGAGGAGGTATCGGACTCCCATTTGCTGGGGTGAGGTCGGTCAGCGTGCGATGGGTAGTACAGAGATAGTACTTCAGACGATTGAGTAGATTCAGTAGGTCCGGCAGAGGTTACTGACGGCGCAGAGTCATCAGAAGAGCTACGCAGACAGGCGTCGCTCTGAGCTTGAGTTCCAAGTTGGTGACTTCGTACTCCTGAAGATATCTCCTTGGAAAGGAGTGATCCGATTCAGGAAGAGATGCAAGTTGGGGACTCGGTATATTGGTCCTTTCAGGGTGACCGCCAGGGTGGGCAGGGTAGCATACCGTTTGGAGTTACCTGCGGAGTTGAGTCAGATTCACGATACCTTCCACGTGTCTCAGTTGAGAAAGTGCATCGTTGTTGAGTCGGCAGTGGTTCCATTAGAGGACATTCAGGTGGATGCAAGCCTGAATTATATTGAGAGGCCGATCGCGATTCGGGATAAAAGGATCAAGACTTTGAGAAACAAGGAGGTGCCATTGGTTCAGGTCCAGTGGAAACATCGGAAGGGTTCCGAGATGACCTGGGAGCCGGAGTTGGAGATGCGCGAGCAGCATCCAGAGTTATTTGTGGAAAAAGACTTCGAGGGCGAAGTCTGATTCTAGTGGGGGAGAATTATAACATCCAGATTTTCAGGTACATTATTTATTCTTTCATTTTTGGGATTTTGGGAGGGACTCGGCGAGTTGATGCTTAGACTCGCCGAGTAGTGTCGCGATTCTTCCATCCGGGTTAATGACCGGACTCGGCGAGTCCATGCTGTTTAATGAAACCCTAATTTCCGGGGTTTAAGACCTATTTAAAGGGCCTTATGGCCTTCATTTGCGGCTACCAGTTGATAGAGAGAGACTCCAGAGTGTGTGAGCGTTTTGAGAGAGAAAGGAAGCCATTTTTGATCCTTGTGTGGGTGATTTTGCAAGAAGAAGGTGGCCAAGGCAAGAGGAAACTGAAGAGGGTGCTAATCTGTGGATTTCAGAGCTTAGGGACTTCATCTTGAGGTATATATTCGATTCCCTTTCAGTTTTGGTGTAAGTTTTGAGAGTTAGGGTTTCTAGTCCCTTTTTTAGTAAGATTTGTGAAGCAATTGGTCCCTTCTTGTGTTGAGGCTTCGAATCTGGATCCAAAGAGATCCAGAGACCTTAACATCTTGATCTTTATGGGTGTCATGGAGAGTTATGAGCTTAGGGTGGCATATTGAGGCCATTTCTTCAAATAGAGCTATTGGGTCGTTGCATGGGCATCAAGATACAAACTTTACGTGTTTATATTGCTTAAGGAGGCCAGATCTATGAGTTAGAGGAATGGATCTGACCTCAGGAGCTCATTTGAGCTCGAGCATGGCATGAACTCGCTGAGTACCAAGAGTAGACTCGGCGAGTAGGGTTAGGGTTTCCCCATAGTTCACTCAGTGAGTGATGGCCGAGTTGGGAGAATGACTCAGTGAGTCAGAAGGAATTAGAGGACTGGAGTTCAAGGCAGAACTCGCCGAGTTCATAATGGGACTCGGCGAGTTGAGTCGCAGTGGCCTCGTGAATCATGCTAGGTGGGACCCGTTGAGCAGGGGAAAGACTCGACGTGTCATGCAGGACTAGAGGGATAGTGGACACGCGTAGACTCGTCAAGTCACCTAAGTGCACTCGGCGAGTCGGGTCAGAGTCTGACTGTTCACTTTGTTGACTTTGAGGATTGGTCAACAATGCAGTCTTCGTGTCAAGATAAGGTTGAGTCTAGTCTCTAGATTTATATTTATGAGAGTATTTTACTTGATGTTATTAGGCGGAGGCTAGACCGTATTGCTGCAGAGTCAGAGATTTACCGAGACATCTGAGGTGAGTCTTCTCACTATACTTTACCTTGAGTGGTAAATAGGGTTATGTGACAAAGTATCTTGTATGCTATGTTTGTGATGTGTTAGACTGCATTATTTCTATGTGATTTATGATGTGTGTATTCCAGAGTTCACAAAGTTGGGACCAGAGGGTCCATAGAGTTAGGGCCAGTGGGCCCATAGAGTTATAGCCTCGAGTGGCTAACATGTGTTATATGTGGTATTTTGGGGAACTCACTAAGCTTTATGCTTATAGTGTTATGTGTTATGTGTTTCAGGTACCAGTGATGATCGCGAGAAGGCGCCAGCATGATTCGTACACACGCATGGGATTTATGTATTTTGATCTTGGGAAATGTTTTTGTGAAACAAAGATATGGTACAATAAGATTTGTTAATAAATGTGTCTGGAAATGTGTTTTGAAAAATTAAAAATTGTTTTAATTTTTACGGTGTTACATTAAGGCTAGGACCCAACACAATATTCTACAATTCGGAAGAGGGTTGTCGTAATCCAAATGTAAAATATTTGAAGGTAGGTAAGTGACGATTTACCAATTTCCACCATGAAAAACGAAAAAGAGCGTTAGGTTTTAAATGAATTGAAATTCCTATATTCTTTGAGATTCATTGAACTTTTTCAATGGCATGTTTAATGTTGATTATGCCCTTTAAGTTTGTGACTGGGATGCCGAGGATCACAAACAAGGTGTGAATAACCATGCAAATTAGGTGGTACTCTCGAAGTCATTTATCACCTAATTAATGTGTCGGTTAACCACACACGCTCCATTGGTCTATGACAAACTACGAGCTACCCATTGCCATCCTTTATTAGTCCCATATTAGTGTGCCGGTTAACCACACACGCTCCACTAATGACTGATAAGGTGCAATGTGTAATTTCAAGGGTTGGCATCAAATTCACATTTTTCCTAAGTAACTAAGATTGGGAATTTACAAAAGGTTTAGTTACTTAATATTTCATCATACTTTTAATAAGGATTTAAATATCATATCAAACCCGTTCGGCTAACGACCCTCTACTAGTCAAGAGTGTTGCGGGTAAGAATGGATATCCAATGGCGGTCATTTTACAAGTCGCTTCCTTAAACACCCCTTATAGACCAGTTTCGTGAATGAGGCCTACTAACGGTAAGACTGACTTTTAACTTATACATATATAATATATTAAACTTTTAATTTTATATAGTATAAGGTGTATTTTAAACATTTAAAATACTAGGTGGTGTAATTTATTAATTAAACTATAATTTTAATTTAATTAAACTCAAACCACATAATTATGGATTTATTAATACTCTTTTAATTAATTATCTACAAAACCTTAATTAAAAAAAACTTTTAATTCTAATCTTAAGTTATGAAGTCAAAAGGTTTAGTATTTAATATTTCACAATTAAAAATTTTTTAATCAAATTTTGAGGGCAAGTTTTGTAACTCTTCAAAACCTTTTGGATTCCAAAACTTGATGAACAGTTTTGTAACCTTTAAAGACTCTTGAATTCCATAACTTAAAGTGTTAATTTGTTTCAGGAATGAGACTTTTCAAGTTCCATAACTTGAGGACAAGTTATGAAACTCTTGAAGAAACATTTAGATCAATTTTTAACTAATGCAATTATCATATAATTTATCATTTACGAATTTGACCTAAAACTTGTGTAGTAAGATAATTTCAAATTTTACAAATAGTTAGTTTTTCATATAAACTATCAATTATCTTAAAATTGTGACAATTATCTTTTAATTAGGATGGGGATAATTATTTTTGTAATCAAAAAATTCAAACTTTTTTATCAACAAAACAATTTATAGTCATTATCCAAATCTAAATTAAGCCAAGAAATCAGAAAAGTCTTCCGGACCCATCACCACCTGGTGGTAATTTTGACCACCTCGTGGTGATCAGGCAGAGTCCAAAAAAATGATTTTTTCAGCTTTGGAAATAATACCAATGCATCAATATAACAGAAAACTACTCTAGGCTCTGATACTACTGTTGGGTTTTAAGTACTATAACACTCATATAGTGCACATACAACCCTAATGCTTTCGATCTAAGTTTTCTCTAGTTATACATGCAACAAAAAATTATCCAAAGCATGAAACCTATCTAGCATACAAATTTGGTACATGAATCATAAAATTAGTTAGAAGAATACCTCTTATTTGTAGCTTGTAGTTGTTGGCCTTTCAAGAGCTTAGCACCTCAAGTGTGATTCCTTAAAAAAGTCACAAACACCATAAACAAATGGAGGACTTTGAGAGAGAGGCTAGAACCACCAAAATCGGCTAGGGTTCTCTTAAAACCCTCGGGGTCTTGAATTTGGAGCTAAGGGGTTACTTTTATAGTATGGAATTCCTAGGGTTTCAACTTGTAAACCCTAATTCGTTCATTGGGCCTTTAATCCAATAATCCATATGATAAGCCTTATAGACTAACACTTCATGGACTCTCACATAAACTTAGTCCATCACTAATCAACCATGGATCATTGGCCCAAACTATATGTATTATTGATGTACTTAATCAGTCCCCTTAATTTAATTAATCTCTTTTGATCACTAAACTAATTCCAAATTGATTATTAACCAATATTAATTAAATAATATGATTTCTCAATTAAATATATTTTACTTATAATATATTAAAAAATCACAAATAACCTCTTTCTCAAAAATTCATCCTGTCAAATTGTTCTGGTGAAGGCAACCCAAAATGGACCATGCTACCCTCGGGTCAAGTACATAC
The DNA here is from genome assembly GCF_002870075.4 of Lactuca sativa. NCBI lineage: Eukaryota > Viridiplantae > Streptophyta > Magnoliopsida > Asterales > Asteraceae > Lactuca > Lactuca sativa. The sequence goes on from NC_056625.2 coordinate 56,651,219, forward strand.
CAATTATAGTTATGGGCTTAGACACCTAATCCAACAGGTTTGGTGTTGTGTAGGGCGGCGATTAGGTTTTCTCAAGGTAGTGAAAGGAGGAGAGTCTATCTAGGACTCATGAGGGTGGACAAGCAATGTAATATCGACAAGGTCAATATGAGATCAAGAGCATTTCAGCCATGGACTGAGGACCTGGTAGGGGCATCCCAGTCATGGGTTGCGGGCCAAATGGACAGGATTGATGATTTAATCTCTTTGCGATACCTTCAGTGTGTCGCATTGATAGAGATTGGAAGACCCATTAATTAGTTGGTTTGGATAGGGAACGGTCAAGGGTCGTTGGAAGTACTAGTCGGGCGTCATATTGAATCTGTGAAATGTCTGTCTCGTATTCCTGCTTGTTCGCAATTGATTGTTAGGGATCGGATGTAATGTGGAAGTTCTTGGTTGATCATCTTCTGTCGTCGCTCCAGAGATTGGTAATGGCAGGGTAAAAAGTCAAAGGTTATATTAAGTTTTTGATGTATCATATGGATTCAGATTGTGAAGGGTTCGCTATCGACCTGTTTGACGGTCTTCTCTGCATGACTTGTGGTAGTTTCATCCATAAACTTGGGGTGGATTCATGGACGACCATTTCGGGGTGGCCTATAGTTGAAACTTGTGTTGGGGGATCGTAAGTGTATCCGTGGGAGGCATGCACTCTGGAGGCCAGTAGGGTAAAATGGGTAACCTTTTGTTTGTAGGGTGAATCGCGAGTTGCAGGCAAAAAGGACTGACATCATCATAGGGAAATCAAGGGTTGCTAGGTTCGAGTGTCCCTGTCTGTCAGGTTCGAAGAACCGGGATAGATCTTGCTCCTGATTATCTATGGTAACACATTGTGCTAGGAGGATTGAGGCGGTCCTGCTCTATGCAGTAGGCCAAGATACCTAGTGCGGGCCGACTGTAAGTCGTAGGCACAAAGACTCAAGAGGAGGAGTAGGGTTGTGGCAGTAGGCCAAGTTACCCGGTGTGGGCTGACTGTAAGTCGTAGGGACGAAGGCCAGGAGGAGCGGTAGGGTTGAGGTGGTAGGCCGAAAAACCCTGAGGATTTGAATCCGGTGGTTGATCAGATTCGACTTGGTGATATTCTAGCCCGAGTCTGATTGGGCCAGTCATAGGTGTTTGTGGTTATGCATTAGTAGTTGACTATTACCATATGTAGATTCAGGAGTTGAAGGAAGCATTATCATATCAGCACAATAAGGGTTCATCTCCTAGTTTGCCTCCCGTAGTTCGTGTTATCTCTGAAAATTCGGTTATCGAATGAGTTCCCGTGAAAGAATATATAATCACTTCTCCAGCAGAGAATATATAATCATGATGGTGTTCTGGGAAGGACTCTAGGTTTTCATGGTGTGATCCAGTTCAGGAAGGAAGGAATTTGGGTTTTTGATATATCGGTTCATTTCAGGTTTGCCAATGTTGGCAAGACAACGTATCGACTGGGTTTCCCTAAGGAGCTCAATCAGATTCATATCACTTCCTATGTTTTTCAAATGCGGAAGTACGTTTCGGGAAAGGACGTTGTAGCATCATTGAGTGCTCTTCAGGACGATGAATGCCTGAACTATGTCGAGAGGTTGGTGGTCGTCTTGGAACGAGAGCTAAAGGTTCTGCATAGCAAGGAGGTGATTTTGGTAAAGGTACAAGTGGTAGCGTCGGGAGGGATCCGAGTGGGTTTGGGAGCCGGAGGCTGGAATGCAAGAGCATTGTCCGGATTTTTGTCCATTTCAGCAGGCTTCGAGGACGAAGCCTAGTTTAAGTGGGAGAGAGTTGTAACATCCCGATTTCTGAGAATGATATTTAGGTATTTCATGTAATTAAGGAAGTCTACTCGACGAGTTAGAGGCCTAAACTCATCGTGTAGAGATTTAGTCAGCCCGCATGATTTATATGGTCTACTCGACAAATCGGACGACCCGAATCGACGAGTAGGAGTTGGAAGATAAAACCCTAATTTCTAGGGTTTTGCACCTTATTTAAAGGGGCATTAGCCTCCACCATCCTCCCATACCGTCCCCTTTGACATCAGAAAAACCCTAATCGCGATTTTAGTCCATTTTGTGTGTTAAGAAGCTTGGAAGGTGTATTTGTGGATAGGACTTGAAGTCTAAGGAGCTTGGAACAAGGAGAAGCTTTTGGATCCGACTTCTACTTCATCTTGGCATCATCTGGAAGGTAAAAAGTCATTACCTTGACTTCTCTCTAGCTAGATCTCTCCATGCTTAAGTTTAGGGCTATTTCTAGGTTGTTATGGAGTTATTTCGGGTATTGGCCATGATCCGAAGTTGTAACTTCAGATCTGGACTCCTCTAAGTCCCAACTTCATAAAGCTATCAATTTTATCTTGTATTGATCTCTCACCATGCCCTAAACCTCATTCTAGACTTGGTTTTGGTGTTCTAAGCCTTTAAGACATTACATGCACGTAAAGTTTGCAACTTTATGTGGGATTTGTGCCTTACGAAGCTAGATGTACAATTTGGAGCTGTAGGGTAGCTTAAAAACATCTGAATGAGAAATGAACTGAAGGGGCTATAAAAGTTGTAGGGTCACCTCGATGTGTCCGATGAAGATTGGTCATTGTTGGTTTCTGCGTGGACTCGGTGATTCGATGAGACGACTGGACGAGTCAGTTAGGGTTTTTCGACTTTTGGACACGCATGGACTCGACGAGTTGTCTGGAAACTCGGCGAGTCAACTAGGGTTTCACGGAATCTTGAGTTCTGGAAGGACTCAACGAGTCAGTGAGTTGCACTCGACGAGTTGGGTCAACATGGACTGTTGACCTCGACTGTTGACTTTGACTTTGACTTTGACCAAGGGTTGACCAATTTGACTTCTGGGGGTCTTTAGTAAATTGGGAATTTATGGAAGTGGTCCTATGATGAATATAGGTGGTAGAGTTCGTGGTTGTGATTCGATTGTTTGATCTTAGCACCACAATTCGACATTGTGAAGTGAGTTCTTCTCACTATATCAACAGGGTCTAAGGCACCAAGGTCGGCCCTTATGATTTGTATCCTGGTTATAGGATGGTTAATATGGTAACGATCGGTTAGATCGATATCCTGGTTATATGATGGTTTTTATGTTAGTGATTTGTAGATTTGTTTGACAATTTGTACATGCTAGCTAGCGTATGATATTTATGTGCACATGTTTATTGGTTTGGGGGATTGGTTTGAGGCAGGTTCTGCTTTGTGTTGTAGGAGAAGATACCCAGGGCGGACCGGATAGACTGCATACCCGATTAGGGAATACTAATCAGGCTGAAGGCCCGGCGAGCGGTCCGGATAGGCTGAAGGCCCTGTGAGGCGGTCCAGACGTGCCGAAGACTCAGAGAGTTGTTCATATAGACTGATGGCCTATGAGGCGGTCTAGTCTGACTGATGGCTCATTATGCATGTTGTGTTTGTTTATATGATATGGTTATATTTGTATGGCGTTGGTATTTTGGGGGAACTTACTAAGTTTCGGGCTTATAGTTGTTGATTATGTTTCAGTTACTTCCGATGATCGCGAGAAGGCGAAGGCATGATCGTGCACCTCCTTATATTTTCGTAATTTGATTATGGGGATACTCTGATGATTAAACTATTTTAAACCAAATTGTAATAACTTAATGATTTTGAAATGTTTTAAAAAGTTTAAATTTGGCATGATTTTTATGGATGTTACATGATCGATCGGTCATCGGCCTGCACACATGATTCATCAAATCCATAAATGTCGCATGCCTAATGGAGAGCCTAAACGGCATCACCATGAACTCGTAATGACCATAACGATTTCGAAACGCGATCTTCTCCATGTCCTCATCTCTAACCCTTACCTAATGATACCCCTGACCTCAAATCGATCTTGGAGAACCAAAATGCACCCAGCAACTGATCAAAGAGGTCATCAAACCACAGAAGGGGATAATGGTTCTTCACCGTCAACTTGTTACACTCTTGATAATCAATGCACATCCGATGCGAACCATCCTTCTTTTGGACGAACAATATCGATGCTCCCTACGGCGAACTATTCGGTCTGATAAACTGCTTGCTCAAAAGCTCCTGAAGCTGAGAGGACAACTTCGGCATCTCATGTGGTGCCAATCAGCACAGTGCTTTGGCAATCGAAGTTGTACCTGGAACTAAATCAAATCGGAAATCAACCTACCTCTAGGGAGGCACACCAGGTAACTCTTCCGGAAGCACATCAGCATATTCACTAATAACCGGCACATCAGAAACTGAGTCCTGCTTCCCAACCCGAGTATCAACCACATAGGGAGAAAACTCATACAACCATGCTGATTATACTGCCGAGCCTTGGAAGCAGAATAAAAAGCTGACCCAATCCTACTACCCTCTCCATGGATAACCAGTTCTCCCCCATTAGGGGTTCAAACCAGCACTCGTTGAACCTCACAATATATCATAGCACCAAACATGCTCAGTTAATATATCCCCAATATCACACACACATTCCTCATGGGGATAGTGTTGGATTAGTGTCTAAACCCATAACCATATTTGGTAAGTACTTGACCTGGTTGTGCATGGTCCTTTTGGGTTGCCTTCACCAAAGCAACTCGAATGGAGAAATAAATAGAGAAAAATGTTATTATGATTTATTAATATATTATAAGAAGAATATATTAAAGGAGAAATCATATTTGTTTAATTAATATTGGTCAATAATTAATTAAGAATTGATTTTGTGATCAAGTGTAATTAATTAAACTAGAGGGGCTGAATTGTAATTATATGATAATTGCAAAGTAGGGCAATGGTTACCCTATATATAGGTTGGACGAATTCAAGAGATAAGGAACCTTGACATCGTCCAAGGATAGGGCTTTCAAGGCTTATCTTTTGGTTACTTAGTAGGCAAGCAACTAGATAAGGATAAGGACTGAAACCCTAATCTCTACCCTATATAAAGACCCCTAAGGCTATAGAAATCATCCACTTGATCCTTAGGGTTCCTAAAGCCGATTTCTACCTCCTTTCTTCTCTCTCTATTGCCTCTCCATTTGCTTGTGGTGTTTGTGAGCCATTAGAGGTACTACACTTGTGGTACTTGCTTTCAAGACTTAAGGTTTGAAGATTTGAGTTGTTATTGCAATATAACAACAAGAGATATGTGATCTATCCTACTATATGAATTTCAAAAATACTAGGAGCCTGCTAGGGTTCTTCATGTGTTCATAATGTTGTGTATCTAATAAAGAAAACATAGATCCAAATCTAGGGTTGCATGCACACATAGGATTGTTTGTACATAACCCATCAGATAGAAATCAAATCAATTCGATAAGGCACCCCAAAAACCTCCAAGAAACAACCCTAATAAACCTTCGATGCAGAAACCTCATGCTTCTTGGCGATAGAAACCCGCAACGGACACTCTAAATCCCCCATAATGCACATCAAATTCCACACTGAATGTCTGAGATACAAAAGACCGACTTGCACCCGAGTCAAAAAGCACAAGAGCAGTCAAAAATTTCACTAAGAGGGTACCATTAATTACATCTAGCACCACCCTGGCCTCCTCTGTTGTTAGCTGGAAAGCACGACCTCAAGCCCTCGAGGGTTCCACCCTGCCCTAGCATCCATCCGTGATCCACAGAGTAGCCAGTGCTGGAGCCTGAGCCAGATTGGTGACAAGCAATGGACAGTTGACCTTCACATGGCCAACCTAATCATAGTGGTAACAAATGTTGGCACTGGGTACTAGGGCCGGCTGGCGACAATCCTTCGCAAAGTGCCCCTCCTTGCTACATTTGTGGCATCTAGTAGCTGATCGACAAGTACCTTCGTGATTGACGAACTTTCCACATGCGTAACCCCTCTAGACCCCATATCTCGAATCAGCAAGTCTGAATCGCTTCACTACAGGCTGTGAATGGATATGTTCCTTCCTCAACTCCCTAGACTAGAGCTCCATCTTGATATCCCGCCTCCTTGCAGCCTCATGTAGCTCTGCATGCGAACCATACAGTTGGATGGACAAAAACTAGCGGATATTTATCTTGATCATGCTCAAGTACCGGGTCATCTGAGCTTGCTCAAAAGTAACAAACTTAGGGCAGAAAAGAACCCTCTCAGTAAACATCTTGGTGATCTCCATCATTGTCTCAATCCCCTGTCTCGAATCCAAGTACTCTTGGGCCAGTCTCTCCCTCTCCACCGTGGGGACATACCTCGTGCGAAACAAATCGTAGAACTACTACCAAGTCACATTGGCCCTATACTTAGGAGTGTACGAGCTAATCACTAACCTCCGCCAATCATTCGCACCACATCGAATAAGGTTCCCAGTACACTTGACGTTTTGGTCAACAGGACAAGAGCATCTGAAGAAACAACCCTCCACATCAGAGAACCATCTCATCGTAACAATAAGTTCTTGAAACCCATCAAAATTTGGGAGCTTCGTGTTGTCGAAGTGCCGGTACGAGAAGGCTCTCCCCCCCACCAATCCCCGCAGCAGCAACAGCTACGGCAGCTGCAACAACAATAGCCTCAGTAAGAGCACCATATTGATCATCAAAGATCTCAATCATAACAGTCTTAATAGACCCAAACGTCTTCGACATAGATCTTCGGACAGCAGCAGCCACCTCAGTGGCGACGACCTCCCGAATCTGGTCATCAATCATCCCTGGCCTATCTTGGCCGCTCCCTCCCGATCTAGAACTTGATCGCCTCGTGAACACAATACTGAAAATAAACAAAAATATATCATAAATTTGAATATTCTTAACATCACAACTTTATCATACAGATAAACCCTAAGGGTATGTGACTTCCTCGCGATGTGTACGGGTCCTATGCTTTTAGTAGTACGGGCCCATACTACCTTCCACACCTACTCGTATTTTTTCGAAAGGATCATCACAACCGCTCAATGCAATTACAACAACTAGGATACACCCGAATCCTATCATCACTCTCATGAGGGTGGCTAAACATTTATTACCTGACTGGTTGGTCAAACATATACTCATCCATGAAACTTCCACCAACCATGTAGCACTCACGTATGCTAATCATACATAACAATGGATCCTATAGACATTCAAATACTTGATTCTACCCTAAGCCCACAAGCCGACAAGGAATAGGAAATAAGGCCAAACCAAACATTCTCCAGCTGTAAAATCTTAGTTATGTACAATTGTGATGCATACACTAAGCAACTACAGTAATGATGTTAATTCCATACAAGAAGTAACCCTAGGATATCAGGCATCATATATCAGACCATTCTATCATGCAATTCCTAAAGATCCCTAGCCTATCACTAGCATTATGTTCTATCATAAACATCATATTAAATAAAAGTATGGCAACTTGGGCTATACTTTCTCGCTCCGACTGATCATACACATCGCATCCTTCCTTGGATACTTTTGAAAAGAATTTTCGAAAACCATTTTAAAAATTTTGCAGTTCCTTAGTTTTAGTCTGGATTCACACGAATGCTCCTCTAATTCTCTCAAACCAAGACTTTGATATCAACTTGTAACATCCCAAAAATCACAACAAATTTTATCTTTTCAAAAATAACCCAAAATCATAAATGTTTACAAAATCATTGTTTCAAAAGTGTATTTCCACAATTAGAGTATTCCAAAATCCAAATAACATAAAACCAAAGGATGTGCACGATCATGCATTTGCCTTGCCACGGTCATTTGAGGTACCTGGATGATAAAACTGAAACTGTAAGCCAAAGCTTAGTGAATTCCCCCAAAGTACCACCACACAAGATAGCGACAAGAATACCTAGCAGACAAAGCCTTCAGCATAACTGGATCGCCGCACTGACCTTCAGCCTATTTGGACTGCTCTTTGGGCCTTCGGACTGACTAGACCGCCTCATAGGCCTTCAGTCTATCCAGAATGCACTGGGTATCTTGGATTTCAGTACCAGCAAGCACAATAACTCAAAACATATCAATATAAACATTATCAATCAATAACAGCAAACACATGTCGTCCTACAGATCTACCAGTCTAATCACATAACCAGTAGCCACATATCTCCGCATAACAGCATACAAAAAATCAGAATATCTAATCCAATAGGTCGGCATTGGTGCCTTTGACCCAAAAATACAGTGAGGAAAACTCACCTCTCAGTCTGAACAAATAGTTGAATAGGACTTTGCTCACAATTGCAACTCTACCTGTCACCTATACATCAAATACTGACCATTCTCAAATACCACTCAAAATACCCTTAGGTCAAACTTGGACAAAGTCAACGATCAAGGTCCAAGTCGACTAAAGCTGGTCGTCACGTCATGGTTATCCTTGACCATGTCGTGGCTACTAGATGACAATATAGTTAAGTCTTACCCAGTCGTCACACTGTATTGACCTAGGCTACACCGTGGGCACTGGGCTCCCAAATAACTTAATGGATTAAGTCGATTTCCCTGATCTTAAGAGCTCCAAGGCCCAGATCTCATCCATTCTAAAGTTCAAGTGGATAAAGTTTCTAACTTTACCCCTCTAGAATCTGTAAGGGATAGAGATCCCCAATTCTAGACCTAAAAGAGTAAGAACAAAGCTTGGTTTAACCCATTAAGCACTTTCTTTCGAAGACAACTAAATCCCCTGTTTTTTTCCAAAACGTTCAAGCATAAAAATATAACATAAAAATCCTTACTTTCTACACATGCATGTCCAATGCATTTCATGGACTCTATTAGGTTTGAATGAGGTTTTGTAGACAAATCATTCATGCATGATGCTAAAACTCAATGCTGTTCCAAATCCATAGCATCTAAGGTCCAAAATGCCCTGGAGATTCATAAAGTTGCAAATTTTATAAGATCTCATCACCCAATAATCAAGGACATGAAGATTAAGGCATAGAAACCTAGATCTATGCACTTTAAATGAAAAAGCTTAGAACTTGGGGACTTACAAGAGTACAAAAGATGCACAAGAAGATGGTCAGAAGAGTTGCTTGTTGAACTATGGCCTAGAGGTAACCTCGTTCTTAAATCCCTAAAAATCAACACAAAAGGCTTAGAGAGCAAAAATGGAGGTGAGGGTTTGCTTAGAGGCTGAGAGAGTGTGATGGAGGTTGAGGGTGAGCAACCCTAGCCTTCACATTCCCTTAAATATGACGCAAACCCCAGACAATAGCGTTTCTCATTAAACAGCTACCATGTCATGGTCGTAGGCTGCCACACTGTGTCGACCATTTAAAACACGCGATACAACGACCATTGCCACATCGCAGCATTCCTTCGCCACGATGTAGCACGGCCCACAACTCAAAAATATAATTAAATAATAATACTTTGAAGAATCCAAATGTTACAATTGCACTTTAACCCTTGCACTTTTAATTAATACAATTATCCCAAAATTAATTTGATTGGTTATTAATTAAATATTAATATTTCTAATTAATATATTATTTCCATAACATATTAATAATTTCATTTATTTCTATTTATTAATCATATAATAAATCTCTCTCTCTCTCTCTCTCTCTCTCTCTCTCTCTCTCTCTCTCTCTCTCTCTCAAAGTCGTCATATTTAATTACTAGGTTTGAGGGCAACCCAAAATGACTTGCTAATAATTCAAGATTATAGTAATTCAGATATTGACTTAGACATTTAATCCAACACAAATATATTCTTTACTTTATTTAATTATGATGCATATCGGCCAAATATATCATTATTGTTTTGGGTACAATATGCAAGTCAGATGAAAAATACATGCTTCATAACAAACGAAACCTAAAGGATTGCTACCAGGTGTCAATTGAAAAACTGTTAGTGGATGCAACATGTATATCAGACGTAGGAAATAGTGGTTTCAAAACAGTATAGTATGCAGTAGGTTGTTTCTTGCATGAACAAAGAATCAAATGATTTTTGATGAAAAGGTACATACATATGCTTTTATCAACCAATATATATATATATATATATATATATATATATATATATATATATATATATATATATATATATAATTCTTTATATTTAATTTAATGTTTGATACATGTGGGAATTTTTTCCTACAACACCACCAACTTCAATACAAAGTGTTTGTGAGAACAAAACTGCACCTAAAGTACAACATAAGCGCAAAAGCATTTTTGACTCTCGTGAAACCGTGCAAAAGCAAGTGAGAGTTACCTTGAAGAGTCAAAAGTCCTTAAAATTGGTATTGATAAATGTATAGATTATTTTAATATCTTGGTTTAAGATTTTATTACGTATGACATTCCAATTTAAGTTTTAGTTCAATTATGTACATTTCAATTTCGTTGTGTTTGCGTTTTTTTTTTTTTTTTGTGTTTTTGTTTTGTTTTGTTATATATATATATATATATATATATATATATATATATATATATATATATATATATATATATATATATATATATATATATATATATATATATATATATAACAAAACAAAACAAAAACACAAAAAAAATGCAAACACAACAAAATTGAAATGTATATAATTGAACTAAAACTAATATATATATGTGTGTGTGTGAAAGTTCATTTGAGTCGGACATAATTTTGTGAGAGTGTGAAAATAAAATTTAATTTCTAGTGAAATATTCTAATATTCTATTTTTTGTAAACATATAAATGTAATATATTTTAACATTATATGTTTTAGAATATTTCAATATAAAATGTGATAAAAATATCATTTTAGAATATTAGAGTATTTCACTAAAAAATGGTCTCATGGTCTCACAAAATTTGGTTGTCTCACATGAACCTAACATATATATATATATATATATATATATATATATATATATATATATATATATATATATATATATATATATATATATATATATATAGGGTTAGGATTAAATATAAACTAAAAAAATTGTTTGAAGGTATGACCATTTATTAATGTTGATTATACTGCCGAGCCCTGGCAGCAGAACAAAAAGTTGAACCAACCCTGCTATCCTCTCCATGGATAACCAGTTCTCCCCCATTAAGGGTTCGAACCACCACTCGCTGACCCTCACTATATATCATAGCACCAAACAGGCTCAGTTAAAATATCCCCAATATTACACACACATCCTTCATAGGGATAAGAATCAAACAAATTGGATAAGGTACCCCAAGAATCTCCAAGACACAACCCTAATAAACACAGGATGCAGAAACCTCATGCTCCTTGGCGATAGAAACCTGCAACGGACACTCTAACTCCCTAAAAATCATATCAAGTTCCATACTGAATGTCTAGGATACAAAAGACGGACTTGCACCCGAGTCAAAATGCACAAGAGCAGTAAAAAATTTCACTAAAAGGGTACCATTAATGACGTCTGATGCCACCCTGGCCTCCTCTAGGGTGAGCTGGAAAGCGTGACCTCGAGCCCTCGAGGGTTCCACCCTGCCCTGTTATTCATCCATGATCCTCAAAGTAGCCAGTGTTGGAGCTTGAGCCAGCTTGGTGACAAGCAATGGACAGTTGACCTTCACATGGCCAACCTAATCATAGTGGTAACAAATGTTGATGCTTGGTACTGGGGCCGACTAGAGACAATCCCTCGTAAAGTGCACCTCCTTGCTACATTTGTGGCATCTAGCAGATGATCAACAAGTACCTTCGTGATTGTCGCACTTTCCATATGCGCGACCCATATGGACCCCATATCTCGAATCAACAGGTCTGAATCGCTTCGCTATAGGCTATGACTGGATAGGGTCCTTCCTCTGCTCCCTAGACTAGAGCTCTATCTTGATATCCTGCCTCCTTGCTGCCTCATGTAGCTCTGCATGCGAACCATACCGTTGGGTGGACACAAACTAGCAGATATTTGTCTTGATCATGCTCAAGTACTGGGTCATTTGAGCTTGCTCAAAAGCAGCAAACTTAGGTCAGAAAAGAACCCTATCGGTAAACATCTTGGTGATCTCCATCATCGTCTCAATCCCCTGTCTCGGATCCAAGTACTCCTAGGCCAGTCTCTCCCTCTCCACCGTGGGGACATACCTCATGCGAAACAACTTGAAGAACTACTCCCAAGTCACATTGGCCCTCTACTTAGGCGTGTACGAGCCAATCACTAACCTCCGCCAATCCTTCGCACCTGACCGAATAAGGTTTAGAGTACACTTGACCTTCTGGTCAACAAGACAAGATCATGTGAAGAAACAACCCACCACATTAGAGAACCATCTCATCGTAACAATAGGGTCTTGAAACCCATTAAAATCTAGGGGCTTCGTGTTGTCGAAGTGCCTGTATGAGAAGGCTCTCCCCCACCAATCCCTGCAGCAGCAACAGTTACGGTAGCTGTAGCAGCAGTAGCCTCAGTAAGAACACCATATCGATAATCAAAAAGCTCAATTATAGCAGTTTTAATTGACCCAAACATCTCCAACATAGATTTTCAAATAGCAGTAGCCACCTCAGTGGCGATGACCTCCCGAATCTGGTCATCAATCTAAAGGGTTTTGAGCATTCTAACACTCCTAAGGTGTACATGCAACCCTAGAAACCTTGGATCTATGTTTTACTAAAATACATGCAAATTTGATTTCCAAGGTTCTTAACCTATCTAGCATGGCATGGGGAACTTGAGTCATAAAATCTAGTAAGAAAACATACCTTTCTTATTGCTTGGATTCCTTAAGAACCTTGTGAGCCTAGCACCTCAAGTGTGATGCCTCAAATGTCTCACACAACACCACAACACTTGGAATAACCTTGAGAGAAGATACTTATCACTCAAAATCGGCTAGCCCTCTTGTTCTACACTTAGTAGCCGATTTTGCTTACCTTGGAGCTTCTTATATAGTGTGACACATGTAGGGTTACTCCATGTAAACCCTAATGTGCATGGCTTTTCATATTCCATGATCCATGGGTTTGTAACCTCCATGGACTATCCGTGGAGCACCTTATGGGTTTTAGCCCAATTCATATAAACCATGGATCATTATCCCACTATACAAGAATAGATGATTTACACAATCAATCCCATATATTTAATTAGTCTCTTTTTGATCACTTAATTAATTCCAAATTAATTCTTTGATCAATACTAATTAAATAATATTATTAATATAGTAGAACTTATAATATATTAATAAACCTTAAGTGTCCATTCTCTCATTTAGTCTATCCAAGTGTTGCAATGCCATGTAACCCAAATGGACCATGCCAACCGGGTCAAGTACATTCCAGGAATAGTTATGAACTTAGACACCTAATCCAACAGTCTCCCACTTGGATAAGTCTAATAACTATAACTGCAAGAATGACTTCAGGAACCGATCAGCAATCGTAGCTCTTTCAAGGTCTCGCAGAACTGAGATGATGATGACATGTCATTTAAGATAAGTGATCATATAATCCTCTGTTCTAGATATCAGCCGGACAAATACATGGAACAATGTCTTACTTATTGTCTGGCAGTTTGTTTCCCGATTTTCCGATTTTTTTGACATAGAACTTAATCGAACACATCAATTTAGTTCTGACCGGGCCCAATACATAGGTAACAACAAAATCATCGAGTGGCCCAGATGTTGCTTCTAATCCAAGAAGGAACAAATAAACTTTGAATCATATGCTTGTTCTACTACTTGTTGAATTATACACAAAGACATGTTTTATAACATCGAGTTACCAATGTGTTTTCATACAATCAATGTATAATCAACTCATATTCAACAACTCATATCTCTAGGTTTGAAGACTTATATGATATTACTGTCTCACGATCACTCAAGATAAATTCCATGAAGTGATACAAGTGAGTGTTGGTTGAATCCAATACCCAGAACTTATGAGCACTCATGAGTTTTGTAGCAACTCTTGCTATGTCCAACATCTTAGACATCTACAAGCCAACTCATGACAGTCTTGATTCATATCTACTTCCAACATATGACCAACTATGGAGAATTTGAATAAGATGATATATCGTAACATAATTATTCTGGAAGTCAAAACATGCAAATTGAAGTGATAGTAAACGATTGACAAAAGATAGTAACACTTATAAATAAACAACAACTTTTATTTATCATCAAATGTCAATTACACTTTACACAATAATAAAATGAGCTTGGGATGAACTATCCTAGGGAAAATAAAAAGAATGGATAAACCATAGAACCTGATCATCGTTAGTCAACATGGTCAGGATTGATCTCGCTGTTATCCAAAGAATTTTTCATCCGATGACAATGTAACCATAAACCACAGCCAGGACAACTCCTCTAGGTGAGTAAGGAGGGATGGTCAATCGCAACCCTAATGGAACATGCATACAATGCATCCGCCAACTGAAAATCGATGATTGATAAACCTTAAATGCATCTGCCAACTGAAAATCGATGATTGATAAACCCTAGCATTCTTTAGCTGAAAATCCTCCATGTTCAGCCTCCCTAGACCGATAACAACGATAACCAGTAGCGGCAGAGAGAATGGGAAGGCAGGCGATGTGAATGTCACAAAGTAGGCTACATCTCTGGCTCACTTGAGTCCTTTTGTCGATCTACCTGTAGATGAAAAAGAAGAAGTGTAGGAAATATAAGAAAAGATATAAGAGAGAGATTAAGTAAAATATATTTATTTTATTTCCTTAATTGCAGGAATTCAATTAAATGATCCCTTAATTAAAAGTATAAAAGGTCCAAAATACCCTTAAATGATTTATTTAATTATTTATTATTTCTTGAATTCTCATTGGTGCATTTAGGAACACAATAGTTGCTAGAAACATTTGAACCTAGCTCCCTCCCATCTCTCTCTCTCTCTCTCTCTCTCTCTCTCTCTATATATATATATATATATATATATATATATATATATATATATATATATAGACACACACACACACACTAGTGGGATACCCTCACGATGCAGCGACATGAGGTATATCCTTTCGGTGTATAGTTTTCGTGCTGCAATTAGTTCTTTTTTTTTAATCAAATATTTTCTTTGGTGGATAGTTTCTACTTTTGGAAGGTGCATTGCTATTTTTAAGTACACTGGTATAAAAATAAGTAGAATGCTAAAATGGGCATTCGAAGGTGCATTGCAATTCCTGTATCGACTTTCCTTCAAATTGGAAACTGAAATCGAGTTTAATAAATGTAACTTAATTTGCACAATGCGGCGAACATCTAATAGTTTTCTCTCAACAATTAGTTTTTCTATTAAAAATAACATATCTTTTTGTTTTGGCCAAAAAAAGTATAGCCTTTTGGTTGAAAATAAATATATTTTGTTGGTTTGGCTATATATATATATATATATATATATATATATATATATATATATATATATATATATATATATATATATATATATATATATATATATATATATATATATATTACTGTTTTGGGTTAAAATACAAAAGAAGTTTTTTTCATTAAAATGAAAATACATCGGTACTTTCAAATAAAAACAAAATTATAGCTTTGGTTTCGGTTGAAAATCAAATAATGTAACTATTCAATTGAAAATAAGTTAGTGTTTTGATGCAAAATAATCTTATGTTGTTGTTTATGTCAAACGTCTAATTTATACTATTTAATCATCTATTAAACTTATATTTAAATGAAATTTCAACTCTAAATATATATGTTAAGGGACATCTTTGAACAATTTTTGTTATATTTCAAATAATTTATTTAGTTATAATCATGATTAATATTACATTAATAAATTATAATTTTTTATTTGTTATTATAAATACATGCGTAGCATTTTGCTTTAGTTCACACCAATATCAATTATGAACAACAATAGAACTATAGATAAAGCAAATTTGTATAGACACGTTAGAAACTTGTATATTTTAGCAATTTTATTTTTAATCGTGCAATTATAGGTTAACTTGATTATTTATTTTTTTATAAGATTATTTAGGATTTTTTTTTAAAACGGAAAATCTAAACTACTCATAAACTACTTCTTAAATACATATATGTTTACAACGACACTTGAACTTTCAATTTCAAAGACAAAGGACAACACCGGATACCGTTGGACTAGAAACATTTTAATAAAGATTATTTAGGATAACAACATAATATTACCATTTCATTAAAATCAACCATAATCTTATAGTCCTAAAATACTATGTTTATGTTAAAATATTAATTTATCAAATAATTAATATTAAAAAGTCAAAAGTACAACAAATTCGAAAGGTTTAAATGTAAAAGTTAATAAACTTAAAAATTAAAGACTATTAATGCATTGATGGACACTTATTTTTATTGTAAAAACTAAAAGTTAATAAACTTTAAAAAAATCAAAAGGTTTGTTACCATTATATTTTTATCCAAACATTTTTTTTTAATTTATGCACGTGTTTTGACAAACATCCCTAATGCATCTTTACAACGATTAGAAAATTGGATTTTGGCACTTTTTTTGAACAACAATCGCATTTAGGCATTTAATTATGGTTCTTTAAATCAACTTCACACAAATCGAGAACATTTTTGGCAAATGTTCAAGAATTTACAACTATTGAAGTTGATGGTACAACTTCTCAAAGAACAACTTTTTCATAATTATCTTTTTTACTAATATTCAAACTACGAATAAGATTTAGAACTGGAATCGGACCGGAACCGTTAAAACTAGGGATGAGCATATGGACCGGGGAACCGGCCGGAACCGGTACCGGAACCGGAACCGGCACCGGAACTGGAACCCGATGGAACCGGTCGGGCTGGGACCGGGACGTTATTTTTATGGATTTTTGGAACCGGGAACCGGTAGGAACCGGAACCGATTTAACCGGAACCGGTAGAACCGACAAAAACCGGTAGAACCGGCAAAAACCGGAACCGTATGATGCTATTTTTCAAGGAGCGGTTCCAACATTTGAAGACATGACAAGAACCGGTAGGAACCGGGAACCGGTAGAACCGCCGGGCCGGTTCGGTTCTTGATTTTGGCCGAAGCCGGTTCCCCGGTCCGGTCCGGTTCGGGCCGGTTCCGGCCGGTTCGGTCCTTTTGCTCATCCCTAGTTAAAACTGAAATATATAGAATCGGTTCTGGTTTCGAGTTTGAAAATTGGTTTTATCCGGGTTCCGGGTAACCCGGGTGTAAGTCCATCCGAGTAAACCGGGTCTAAAAACCGGAACCGGTTTTTGGAACCGAAACCACTTTTAGGGTCGGAACCAGTTTTCTGTGAAACGTTTCAACTCCGATTGACATACGGTTTTTTTCCAACATGTAGTTTAGAGTTTGTACATGATTTTAGACTATAAATTTGTCATTTTTAGTTTTATATTCATTGACTTACAGTCCCCCAAAGTCGATATATCAAAGCTGGAAGTTTTTAATTTTTCAGTTTTTTTGTATTCGGTGAAAGTTTTAAAACATGCATATATAATTCGTTTGAAGTCGGATTGACATGTGGTTTTTTCCAATTTGTAGTTTACAGTTTGTACATGATTTTGGGCTATAATTTGTCATTTTTGGTTTAACATTCAATGATTTACAGTCCTCTGAAGTCGGGATATCCAAACTGAAAATTTTCAATTTTTCAGCTATTTGTTTTTATACTTTGTATTATGTGAAAATGTTAACACATGGATATCACATTCGTTTAAACTCGTATTGATATGCGGTTTTTTCCAGAGTTTATTTTAAAGTTTGTTTATGATTTTAGACTATAATTTTGTTAATTTTGGTTTCATATTCAATGAGTTAATCCCCCAAAATCAGGATATCAATATGAAAGTTTTCAAAGTTCAACCCACTAAGTAGTAAGTAATTACCAAAAAATTCTGGTTTTTCTGGATTTTCTGGTTCTAAACCCATTTTATCTGGTTCCAACCTACCCACTTTGATGTTTCAGGGTTTTCCGGTTCTAGACCCACTTTACCTGGAACCGTACCCAGAACTGAACCGGAACCGGTTCCTATATACCGGTCCGGTTTCCGATTCTACAAAATCTCGTTAACCGGTCTCGGATTTTCCGGGTCGGTCCGGGCTTGGACCCACTTTTATCCCTAACTCAGACGGTATGGGAGTGATGTTTCCCTCACTTTTTGTGGGCCACACCAACCTTTCCCTCACCTGAAACCCAAAGAATGGGTAGAAAGTTTTCCTCACTATTTTTTTTTTTTTTTTAAATATATTTCATACATATATTATACTTATTTTGTAGGGAATTAAAAACCATGCATTTTGATTTATTTTTTATATTTTTTTAATAGGTATATAATTTTATAAATATTAAAAAAAAAGAAAAAAAAAAAGAAAACTACCCAATAGCATGAAGAGATACAGTGCGCACCCCCTCCCCCACCTCTTTCCTACGGGTTGCTTCCCTCATCCAAGGGATGGTATTCCAATGTGGGAAGTTTCCCTCTCCCCTTTCCCGCTATGATATCGTCCGACCTAAAAACTAAAAACTACAAAAAGACTATCTTATTGTTTTATCTATGTAATCTATTGTTAAAACTTAAAACCATAAAATCTACCGAAAAACAAAGAAAATTTTATATTGTGATATTAGACTTATTGAAACAGATAAAATACTTTAATTAATATATTGTCTTACATTAAAATCCGTTTTGCCTTTTCTCAACATATATAAAAATAGTATATTGAACCTAAATTTTTTGCTATAACATACCATACAAATACAAATAAATGTAAAAGCTTTTTCTCAAAATATACATAAAATTAACACATCTGAATCCTTTTTCTCAATATCTACAAGTTCAAAATAGTTAAATAGAGATATGATATATATATAGTTTTTTGAATTTACATGCAACTATAAAATCTTATAAAACTAGTTGTGAAACCCGTATATTATACAGGTTGATTAAAACAAAATGTTAAATAGAAACGATTAAATGAGAAGTTTATTTGAATTCGAAATTTGAAATAAATAAAAATTATGAGAAAAAAACATGCAAAAAATAAATAAATTAAAATTATTGTTTAGTTATCAGACTCATATACTAAACAAGTTAATTATAACAAAATGTTAAAAACAAATGTTTAAACTGTAAATTTATTTGAAATTGAAATTTAAAATTTAAAATTTAAAATTTAAAATTAATATCATTATGGTAGGTTTAATTTATGGAAACTAATTTTAATAATATATTAGATATGGAAAATGAAATAAATGACAAGTGGAAAATAAATATATCTTTAAATTATGACAAAATGACATGTGGCAAATTGAATGAGAGAAGGACATGTGGCAAAATTATTTTCATTTATTAGGATACTAGGTGTGAGACCCGTATATTATACGGGTTGATTTAAAAAAAAAAATAAACATTAAA
The DNA here is from genome assembly GCF_002870075.4 of Lactuca sativa. Lineage (NCBI taxonomy): Eukaryota > Viridiplantae > Streptophyta > Magnoliopsida > Asterales > Asteraceae > Lactuca > Lactuca sativa. Next base: position 56,670,580 of record NC_056625.2, read on the forward strand.
TTAAAGTGTAAACATAAAATATTTTTTAATGTACAACTTTAAAATAAGAAAGGAAAAATGTATTTATTGCAATTTAATATCATATATATGATATTTAATACTTTACATATATAAGTATATATAATTTTAATTTTAGAAATTGAAAAAAATCAAAAATTGACAAGTGGATAATATTTATTTCAAAAATATCATAAAATGACAAGTGTCAAAACTCATGAGAGATTAACACGTGGCAAAAAAACCTTCATTTATTAAGGAGGAAGATGCAATACGAAATCTAAAACTTATCGCTCAAGTAAGTCTACATTTTTCTCAAAGCCCATATAAAATGTAAAAAAAATTTGAATTAGTTTTCTCAAAACTCTTAGAAAAATTGAATCAATAAGAACATAGATCTTTCAGTCAAAACTCTTACAAAATACATTCAAGAACAAAATCAATCAGGTAATATCAAACCGTGTGCTTTCCATATTCTAGCATTGGTCATGGCACAAATCACTAAAATCACATATTAATTAAAATCCATATATAAAAAATAAACAAAACCCTTATATATGGCTTTGGTTGTAACACATTTAAGAGTTTATATTTAGGGCGTGTTTGGTACGTAGCGTTTGGGAGCTTCTGGCTTCTAATTTTTAAGAAAACGCTAGTAAAAAATAAAAAAGTCTTGTTCGGCGACAGAAGCGTTTAACTTTTAAACTAAACAAAACGCTCCAAAATTAAACGTTGTCCGCTACCAGCTAATTTTGCCGAACACGCCCTTAGAGTTTCGATGAAACAGAGAGAGAGGTCGGCGAAGAGAGATGTGTGGCTAATGTAGTTAGCGGCTGCTTGTAGTTGCTGGTGGAGAGAGTTGTAGATGGTTGTCAACGACTGTAGCTGTGGAGCGAGTCGTAGAAGGTGTTCAAAAGGCAGTAGAAGACATAGTAGAAGAGATCGTGGTTGTTCGTTGAGCAACTATGCATAAATGGTGGCGAGTAGTGGTGAGGCTATCGCCTCGTTGTTTAACTGGAATGATGTCAATGTCGTTTTTGCGCTGATCAAAGTATTTTGTTGGTAGCAGAGGTTGTTGAACCGATGCTTAAAACTGTGACGGTCATGAACATGGAGGCTATAGTGGTTTTAATGGTTTTTAGGGTTGATAGAGAGAGGAACCAAGAACGTGGTGAAGGTGTGGCTGGTAAGTTTCTAGGGTTTTTGGGTTATTAGCTGTCCGATTACATATAAGATGGAAAGAGTAAATGTCTAGTATTTATATTAAGGGTTTAGTGATAATGTTTATTTTCTATTGCTCTAATTAAACATATTTACAGGGATCACAATCTAAGCCATTTATATTAAATCTAAGCCTTTTATATTAAATCTAATGGTTATAAATCCACCTATTGTTTTAAGACTTTAGTCTTAAAATTTATACGACCCACAATTATGCATGTATTATAAAGTAGTATAGATAAATATAAGAAGTAACACGTGCATAACAACTAAAACGAAAAAAATGTGTATAACAATCTATTGGTAAATTCAGTGTTTTTCTATCCTAATCTTCATAAGTAAATAATTCATTCAATAGTAACCTGATAGTATTAAAATATATCCAGAAAATTCCATTCAATAGTCAAATGACTTACTAAAATTCAAACGGTTTAAAAAGTAAAACAAATTAAAATCAAAATATAACAGGCCAAATTATTTACGTTGTTGAGGTCAAATAAGTTGTTCAACCAAGTTCCCAAGATCAAACATGCCATTAGAACAATTCACCTTGTTAACCACCTCTCGGAAATTAGCTACACTGCATGGCACCATCAACCCGTTCTTCTGGTATTCATCATTATGAGCTTTCTCTAACAACATTTTGAATAGTGGGTGGGAAAGATAACGCGTAGGGATAACAAATCGTTTCCTCTCCTCTCCAACATAAAGCACAAAAAAACCTCTTGGGGTTGATGGTTTGCAATCATTTTCACCATATGTCCCTAGCAAATGTTCCTGGTTCTGTGATTCGTGGTTTGACGAGACACCTTTGACCTTAATCTTCATTGCTAGTTTTCTAAAGGACCTAATCTTCTTCCCCATCATTTATCAAAAATAAACAGAAGTGTATGTGAAGTGGATATGGAAGGGAAATGCTCATGTTTGGCTTTTTAAATTAAAACATTTGAATTTTGTGTTTGTTTTCTTTCTAAATTTGTCTTATTGGCTTGTTCTAAACTTACATATATATTATAGTTTTTACAAGAGTAATCAATTATTTTATATCAGAAATGATTGAGACTTGTAACTAAAATTGAGGAATTTGCTCTTGTAATTAACCCCGAATCGAAATATTCTTTTGTTCTTGTTATATACTAGAAGATGGTTATTAAGAGTTGCATATCTCTTTTATTAGTTATGTGTAAGAGAAATGAGTCCCTATGTTGTGCTATAATTGATATAGACGTGTAGCAACTGGATTATACAAAAAAAACCTCATCCATCTACAATAAAAGCAAAGGGTTAATATAACAAAATAAACTTCAGTAGAGAAATTTGAAATTTAATATATAATTATTCATATTTTTTAGTTTAACCAAACTTTTTTTTAGTAAATTTCTGGTTATAAACAATTTATTTTTGTTTATATCCTTATTACCGGTTGTATGATGTTTACTCAATTAAACTCTTTTTTGTGTTTCAAAATGTTCAATAAACTTCTTTTATATTTTTTTAACCGTCAAACTAACCTACTCCTAAAACCACCTGTGTGTTTTAATGAGACTTGAACACATGACCTTTCATTTGAGATTGTCACTCTTTACCGGTAGGCTAAAAACCATTTGCTAACTTCTTTTATATACATATAGCTTCTTTAAAAAAAATATGTTTTTATATCAAGTTTTTTCTTTTATCTTTATTAAATGAAAATATATTATTATCTTGTTTTAAGTTTTTCATGTATATATATATATATATATATATATATATATATATATATATATATATAATCAATTTTTAAACAGAGGTTTCCATAACATATTAGCATATTGATTGCATATGCGGATGAAGACCATGTGATGTTTTTCAGTAGGGAGATGATTTGTACACAATAATTTTTCTCCATACACAACAATTGGTGCTTTAAAATGTTGTATTGTACAACTCTATAATGCATAAATTGTTGTGTATGACAAAAAACTGTTGTGTACGAATCACTTCCCTTTTCAGTACGTCAGTCAACATTCGTTACTGTTAATGTATCCCTCTAGGAATACGTTAAAGATATCGAGAACACTATCTTTAGGACGACCTAGTTAACGGTCACTGTCTGTCTTAGCGCCTGATCCATGCCCTTACCCCTGTGGTCTCGTGCTAGAGCCTTGGTACTTGGCACTCTCGCGCCTAGGTCCAACTCCAAACGACAATCTCCGGTCTAAAATAAGCCAAAACATCATTGGTCACTCCCTAAAGCGACAAGTGTAGCGCTCAGGGCGCTGTCTACCGTTTCTTCTGCACAAATAGCAGATGACCACTAGTGGCGCAAGATCCACCAATAGGACTCCTCCACGTCCTGTCGGCCTAGAATGGACAAAGGATATTGTTGGGATCATGTGCAGATGACAACAAGTATAAAGGAACCCTTATTCTTTAGAAGGAGGGATGACCTCACTATTCTCCTAAACCATAATCTCCATATCCTCATACATATACTAACTAGACTGTCAGAGCTTCGTCCCGGGACTGCCTTCCGGACGATGGCTAACATTCTTTCTTCATTGTTGTGATTACATGGCTCAACCCAACTGCTACCATCAAGGGACAGAGTTAAGACCCAAGTACATATCACAACATTTGGCGCCATCCGGGCGTATACTCAGAGTTACATAACCTTGATACGACACTAAACGTCGGCAATGACGGGAAAAGGACCTACGCCGTCCGGCGGAGGAGAGACAAATCCACTTAGATCTATGTCGTCATCGACGTCACGCAAAGCTTTTATATCAGAAGGACAAGCCTCCACCCAAACACCAATTGCATAAGCACTAGGCTCCACGTGGAAAACAACGATGGTGGAAATAACCACCTTATGGCGACTTCCACCCGTCACAGCAGAGCATCTGGTCACGACCACGATCGCAACCCACAGATAACAGTGATATAACAGTCACAACCACTGATTCAACAGTCACAACCACCATTTTATCAGCCATAGTCACTATTGCAGCAAGTGGAGGCAAACACTTGGTCCCCAAGAACCATGTTGTCATTCGTGCAACAACCAATGTCGAACTATCAATTCTCCCCCATAGCAGGCATGTCACATGTTCCACACATCGCACAACAGTCGACAATGTTCAATCCTTACGTCCACTAAATGCAGGGACCCATTCCTCAAGTACCACTAAATTCAAGAGTCTAATCCTTACTCATCATTGGCACAACAGTCGAGTCCCTACACACAACAGTCGCACGGACCGAATCTGTACATCTGCCAGTAGCCAGGATCGAGCTAATAAATGCAGCAAAGCATGCAAATAAGCTCAAAGCAGCAATGCTACATATCACAGGCAACATTTTATAATAAGACGTATGGCAACCTGTATTACGATCAATAATTCATGACGTATAGTGGATTTTCATGTCCATATATGGAAAGCCTGGTGAGGAGGTCCAACTCCGCTTTCAGCCAGGAACTTTTACAATATGAGATTGCACACTCGACAATGATACTGAACATCCCAAAATACGATGGTACCACCGATCCATACGAGCACATCGATACTAACGAGTGGACGATGACGTCACTGAGGATGCATAAGCGATTCATATGCACATATTCGCCCGTTACGCTATCGGGATATGCGAGAAAATTGGTTCAAGGCACTACGAACTGGAAGAATCTCGAGCTTTGAGCAATTATGGTACCTTTTCCTCAATAATTTCATGCAATTAAGGAAGGGTAAGGGAGATGCGAACTCAATCATGGCATTAAAGAAAAAGTAGGGAGAATCAATAAGAGCATATTACGATAGGTTTACTCTGGTAACGCTAAATGTCACGGGTCATGAGGTATTCCTTGTCACTGGCGCTTTCTCCTTGGGTTGAAGAAGATACAAGGGATGATACCTCAATCGAGGGACGAGCTCAAGTAGAGAGTTGAGAAATATCTCCTAAGGGCTAAAGCCCCTGTCTGGGGTCGAAATTTTGTCTTAAACCTGGTTTGTGATCCTGTATTTGAACCCGTTTTTAGTGGAAATTTTATGATAAGGTATGGTGGTTGTGAAACTGTTTATAACAAGTTTTCTTGTCAATTTTCAGGCAAGGGTTATATGCCCTTTATTTATTTATTTATTTATTTTATCATTTTTATGGTACATACAAGATCATATCATATTCTTCATTCTTTGTTTTTGAACATTGAGTTTTATCTGATTAGAGATTTTCGAATGTACCCTCGAAATGCTTTAATATGAAAGTGTTGTTACAACTTTCATTGATCCGAGCATTCTAATATCCCGATTTTTTAACATCTCGTTCTTGAGTCCTACTCCACCTGTCCTTCTCTTAAATTTCCTTCATGTCCTTTAATCTAGTTTAGGGATGGTGGTTTGTGTTTCAAATTTATAGATGAATGATAAGTGTAGAGAATAATATGTTTATTATTTCAGAAGATTGGTGATATTGCAAGTTTTGTGCCTATGTGTGTTTTTGTGTGCATGTGTTTTTGTTTATACACGTGTTTGATTTCCTAAATGCATTTCTAAAGTTTAGTAGTGTTGGTGGTCGAAGCTTTGTGTTGAGGCTAGGTAAAGGTGGGTCACTTGACCCACCTATTTATTTATTTTTAAAATTTTTTTTATGAAAGACTAATGGAAATATAAATTTCGAATTGCCTTAAAGATTTCCAAAGTCTATCATTGATTTTTTTTTTTTTTTTTTTTTTTGTATCGGTTTCATTTCAACCGTGAACGTTTACACTCTAGACTCGTTATTATGACGGAGTTTAATGTGACAGTGGCCAGAGTTGGTTTTCCGGTCACTGAGAAGATGGTAGTCATTTGGGTTTTCAATTAAAAGGTACCCATTTATTTAATTAATATATTTGTAGTATATTTAATTAATAGTTTTCCATTAATTAATAGTATAAAAAATAAAAGAAATCAGTAAAGACAAATCAATCATTTTGCATTAAGTAAAGACCAATTTGAAAACAAAACCAAACAAAGAAAGACCTCAAACCACTGGACCATATTATAATTTATCCAACAGGAAACTAGCCTACAATTCAGGGCCGACCCCAACTTATTTTAGGTCCTATGCAAACACGAAAAAAGACCTTTTAAAAATAAAATTAAAAATAAAACAAAAATATTATATACAATATTATATAAACGGAATGCAAAAAATTAAAATCCAAAAGCTTAGTAGGAATTGAATAGAGGCTGGCCTACCCATTAGACACATATGCACACTTACCATTTCAACTAGACTAATAGATGTATGGCAAAAATGTTCCTACTTATATATATCATGACAAAAAGCAACCAGATAACAAAAAAAAAAGGCTTAAAAAGAATCAAACCCAGGTTTATAGTTTATAAGGGGCACGCCTTCAACCATTTGGACTAAATAAACTTCGGCAAAACATGACTATAACATTATATATAATATAACGTTACTATGTTAGTTACTATGTTAATAGGATGAATTTCAGGCCCTATTTTATTCGGGGCCCTGTACGATCGAACACTTTGAACTCTTTTAGGGCCGGCCGTGCTACAATTAAAGTTCTTGTTTGGAGCAAATAAATATTTGATATATGAATCCATGTAAAAACACCAATTAGTTAGGTGATGTTTGTTTTTCTATAAAAACCTCTTCAAACCATTTATTGCTGCGCGGCGCAGCACACGCGCAACACTTTCCCTCTCGCAGCAGTTTGTTTTTTGGAAGACTTCAGACTACAAAACCTCTGCGCGTGTGCTGCGTGGCGCAGCACTTTACTTGTCTCTTCTAACCTCTTCAACTTTCATTTTTTCTAAGTGTTTTTTTAAGAATTTTTGTATAACTTTTTTTTTAAAATTTTTTTTAAACTTTGATTTTCTTAAATTTTATTTACGGATGTGACACAATTTATTTTTATAATTTCCACGATTTTTTTAACATGATTTTTTTTAATTTTTTTTACCGTTTTATTAATAATATTTTCAATTTCAGTTGCATCTTTTTTAACGTGTGTAATTTTTTACGAACTTTGTAGACAATGTTTGCAATACTTTCTTAATTTTTTTATTATTTTCTTTTGTAATGTTTTTTAAAATTAGTTTTTTTTCTAGAATAAAACTATTAGCTTCTTTTATATTTTTTAAAGTTTAAAAAAAAAAAGTTTTATATTTTTGTTTTTTTACATTTTCTTTTTATTATTATTTCAATGTTTTAAAGCTAGAATTATTAAATTTCGGTGTTGAGAACTATTTTCAGTTTATAAAATTAGTTTATTTAAATTTCAGTTTACTGCAGCAGTCTGCAGATGTTAAAAAACAACATGCTTCTTATTATAGGTTGCAACCGTTTGTTCCACCTCTTCTGCTACAGAGGATTGCAGAGGTAGTCTGCAGACTTCATAAAATTTCGCTTCGAAAAAACAAACAGCACCTTAGTTGTTATGCGGTTAGAATTATTATTATTATTATTATGGTATGTTTAATTTGATCCTGCCGGTCAAAATTTCGATTTAGGTTAGTATTTGATTTGTAATGGTTATCTTTTTCTGAAGTTTTTGATCGTAAACCACACATAATCAATTAGATTAAAAAAATCAAATTGATCAGAATATTGCTTATTAGTGGAGAAGTTTTATGCATAATTTTCCTAATTTTTATTATTCCTTTATACAAGAAACTAGAGTTTTTTTATATATCCAAAAAAAATGCGGACCCGATTAATGATTTTTGGGTAGGGAAGAAAGATGCAACCCTGCTATTTTGTAATTTGGACCACTGTCTACCACGACTTTATATGAACGGGCCAAAGCCCATCTCAGAAAATATAAAGACTCAGATATGACTCGCTGCCTTTTTGAGCTTAGCCCATTAGGTCAGCCATTCAAGGCCCAGATCCTTGATTTTAACTCCGATAGATAGAAAATCACGTAGTCGGTAGTTGTATAAATATGCATTTAATATTTTCTTTTTATGTGTAAACTTTTTTTCTTATGAAAGTAAACGTTTATATTGACATTATATCATATTAGAATATCTAGATCTAGATAAATATCAAAGAATATATATTTTTTTCTAATGGAAATAGTTGCAATCAACTACGGTTACCTCGAAAGCTCATCTTCATCTTTTCTTCTTTAAATTGTTTTAAGGTTTAAAGGGTCACAAACCGCGTTATACATAAAGTCATACAATTCTTTCTTTTTTCTCTCCCAATCCTACACAAATATCACCTTACATCGCATTTAAAGGGTCCCACTTGCTCATAGTTTTCAAATAAAGATACATATTCAACTTCTTGATTTCTTCCCCAATCCAGATCTCATCGGACGAGATGAATTAACCCAATTCCTTACTGGGTTCTTCTCATCGGACTTCGTATCGGAAAACCCATAAGTTAATTGGGATTTCGTTCAATCGATTGGTATCTTTCCGGTCGTTAACAGTATGGGTGTCCAAGAAAATGGGAGTGGTGGTGATAATGGTATGTCTAGTGTTCCTCTTGGAGCGAAGAACAAATACAGAAGAATGGATTCTGAGCTTAACGATTACAGCGATGATGATTTGGAGGTTGCACCGTACAAACAGACACAGCAGGAAAGGACGAAAAGCACAAGGAAATATGTATTCGCCTGTGCTGTATTTGCATCGCTCAACAATGTCCTCCTTGGTTATGGTACTCGATCCTTTTCTTATCTCTTTAATGGTATCTCAAACCTTCAAATCCAGCTTTAGAAGTCTGTAGCCGACAGACAAATGTACAACTGTTTCAGCTGATGTTACAACCATTTTTCTGGGCTGGATTTAAGGTTTGACTTTCTTCATCACCTCATCTAATTGATCTTTCGTTTGAATCCCCAAAAAAACCGAGATTTCGAATCATGTTCTTGATCGAAACAGCAAAGATTCATGCGATCCATGTGTTTAGGCTGTCAGCCGTTTCCAAGCTACACGACATAAATGCTATAATACCTAATTTCGCCTAATTCATTGGAATTTTAAATGCATTCTAAAAAAAACTGTTACGTACAGATACCTGATGCATATCGTACATTATTCGATGCGTATCCCTTTGTGCTAATTGTGCTAATTGTGTATTGTGTCAATGTGATTACTAATGCAATATTGAAATTTGATTCAAGAACTATTGAATTTTCAGATGTGGGTGTTATGAGTGGAGCAATCATATTTATCCAAGAAGATTTAAAAATCACCGAGTTTCAAGAAGAAATTCTCGTCGGAATCTTGAGTGTCATCTCCCTATTGGGCAGTCTAGGCGGCGGCCGTGCCTCCGATGCACTTGGCCGGAAATGGACAATGGGCATAGCTGCAATTATATTTCAGATCGGAGCACTAATAATGACTTTAGCTCCTAGTTTCCAAGTTCTGATGATGGGTCGCCTCCTCGCCGGAATTGGAATCGGTTTTGGTGTCATGATTGCTCCGGTGTACATCGCCGAGATTTCTCCGACCATCTCTCGAGGCTCCTTCACTTCCTTCCCTGAAATATTTATTAATATCGGGATTCTCTTGGGATATGTGTCCAACTATGCGTTTTCCGGATTTTCTTCACATATAAACTGGCGAATCATGTTAGCTGTCGGAATCCTTCCATCGGTGTTCATAGCATTCGCATTGTTCATAATTCCGGAGTCTCCAAGATGGTTAGTGATGCAAAACCGAGTCGATGAAGCTAGATCCGTTTTGATGAAAACAAATGAAATCGAAGCCGAGGTAGAGGAGAGACTATCTGAAATCCTGAAGGCAGCCGGAATCGGAACTGGAGCCGGAACCGGAGAGAATCAAGAAGAGAAAGCCGTGTGGCGGGAATTACTAAATCCATCTCCTGCTTTAAGAAGAATGCTCATCACGGGATTTGGAATCCAATGTTTCCAACAAATCACCGGAATCGACGCGACGGTATACTACAGTCCCGAGATTCTACAAACCGCCGGAATTGAGGAAAAGTCGAGACTCTTGGCCGCAACCGTAGCCGTCGGAATCGCGAAAACCTTATTCATTTTGGTTGCCATTATGCTCATCGATAGAATCGGGAGAAAACCGTTGTTATACGTTAGCACCATCGGAATGACGGTTTGTTTATGCGGTCTAGCGATAAGTCTTTCGTTGTTCAAAGGAACAACTCTCGGAGTGGAATTAGCGATTCTATCAATATGTGGAAACGTAGCTTTCTTTTCGATCGGAATCGGGCCGGTTTGTTGGGTTCTAACATCGGAAATCTTTCCATTACGTCTTCGAGCTCAGGCATCGGCATTGGGAGCGGTCGGAAACAGGGTTTGCAGTGGAGTCGTGGCAATGTCGTTTTTATCAGTTTCTCGTGCGATTTCAATGGCGGGAACGTTTCTTATATTCACAATTCTTTCGTTTTTGTCGGTTGGTTTTGTTTATAAACTTGTTCCGGAAACGAAAGGGAAGTCGTTGGAACAGATTGAGTTGTTGTTCCAAAAGGACAGGAATTGGAATGAAGAGGAAGTAGAGTTATCAGATACTCAACAGTTGGTGAAAAACGAAGGGAATTAAGTGGATTTTAGATGTCGTAATGAGTTATACTATATGCATAGGAAGTTGTAAATTGTTGACGATATTTTTTTACCTTGGAAACGGGAGTAGTAGCGATGTGTTGTTATTGGTGTTTGTATTGATCACGTAAATGTTTGAGAAAGAGGATATGTCGAAACATGCATTTAAACAAAAGAATGTGTTCGTTGTTTTAAAGATTTTGTCATGTTTGTTATACTTTGGTGTAACTATTGCATTAAATAAAGTAATCAAAATAAATCTTTATATTTTCTCTGACGAAATCAAATATTGTTTTGCACAAACTTCAGGTTACAATAAAAATAATTTATCTATAAAAAAAATGAATTTTAATATTTGAACCAAGTGTTACGATAGAAAGAAAACGTACTGTGCAGTTTTAAAAACATCTTCGAAATTCGATGAATAAATCAAAAAGTTCAAGATTTTTTTGTTTTTACCGAAATTTGATAAAAAGTTATCATTTTATTAAAACCAGTGATATTAACATTTCAAATTTAAAGCATAGAGAATTTTTTTTTTAAAAAAAAGTTCGATGCAAATTAAAAAGAAAAAAATAAATATTTTTTGTATATTATTAAAATCCACTATAATCCATATCCAAATTCGTGATTATGTTGGTAAATATTTAAAAATTAGGTCATTTCTTTATACTTTCTATAATTTCTTTATACTTTCCATAATCATATGATCTTTTTGTGATTATTCTTATTTTCTTATTCTTATATGTTTGGTTAGCCTTACGTGATTTGAATTATTATAAAAAAAATTAATTTATATATAACAAAATTGATTAGTTTCAACTTTAATTTATATATTATTAAATTATAATTACTTCAATTTTTAGTTACAAACAAAAAAAACATAATAAGCAGAACATTAAAAACCAAATAGATTAAAATAATACAAAAAAAAAAAAAAAAAAAAAAAAAAAAAAAAAAAAAACCTTTAAATACTAAAATTCTAAATTACAAATTGAAAATTAACAAAATAGAAGGAACTAAAATCCTTAAAAAAGTATTCATTGACAAAACTAATAGTTTTTCTCATTCTAATGTAATAGTATCAGTACTCCTTCATCGATTAGTTCATACCAAACAACTAGTAGATGAAACGACAAAGAAATAAAATAGACAAAATAATCATCATTATTAAAACTGAAACAGTCATATATGGAAAACAAACACTCAATATTTCTTTTCTTAACAATTCTCTAACACTTGTGACCACTATGTTCTTACCTCAGCCCACCTAAGCCCACCTAACAAACAGTTGAGTATCCCATTTATAGTGGTGTGGGCCGTCTTAATGGTTAGAATAGCCCTTTTGCAAAAACCTTATCAAAGAGTTTTAATTGCCACATACTAGTGATTTCCATTATTCCATATATATGCAAAATTAGATCATGTACAATTACTTACAAAATAGGAACACATTATTAGTATCATCCTGAGGTATTAGTGCCGTAAGTAAAAAAAGGCTGGAATTTTATTTTTCTATAGTTCTTTGAAAAAATGTTTTTATAGGTGTAAGAACAAAAGAACTATCTATATAAACATGAAGTTTAGTTGTTTCAAGAAGTTGAGACTTGACTTTGTTATGGTTATTGACGGATAGGACATGAGCTGATTATGAGTTGGTAAAATATAGAAGTTAGAACTGATGATGTGTGTATTACCTTCATGTATTTGTTGGATTTTCTAGGTAATAAAATTACATATGAGCGGAAAAACACTTAAACCTGTAAGTTCACGTGCAACTTAGAAAGGATCTACAGTTTCTTTACTGAGAGCACTAAATTATGAATATCAAGAAACCCTAAGGAAAGCCTATGAAAATCAAAATTCCCACAAAGATTAGGGTTACATACATTTTGATTATTATAGTAAATAATCACCACAAATCATCTTGAAGTTCCTTGGAAAGCAAGCACCAAAAGCTTGAATGCCTCTAATAGCTTGTACCTAAAACCCTAGTAATTAGAAGACTTGATGAGAAAGATGAGGGAGAGCAAATTTTTGGTTCTATTTAGTTACTATTTATGAGGGTAACCCAAAAAAGGTCTTTGCTTCTAATTCAAGAATATACCAATTTAGTGTAACGCCCCGTTCCTAAGAGTACCTAATTGTGAGTCACCGGGATTTAAGAGAAATGATATTTTGGTCATCTTGTGGGAAAAATGGAGAATGAGGGGCAAGTATGAAATTGGGAACTCGCCGAGTACGCCCAACGTAAGCTGGGGTTACGCCCAGCGTAAGGCATGCATGGACGCGGGTGCAAGGCTGAGTACGCCCAGCGTACTCTCAGAGTTCTAAAACCCTAAATTTAGGGTCAGCCACTATATAAGGAACATGTTGGTGCATACCCTAGCCTCCTTAAGCTCACCCTTAACCACAGAAACCCTAGAAACCCGTATTCCCTCCATTGTTGGGTGTGTTTGGCCTTGGAAGCTCATTTGGCAAAAGAAAAGCTAGAAGAAGAAAGGAGAAGTTGTCAAGGAAGGAAAGGATCGATTGGAGCTTGTAGATCTGAAGAGATATCATCCTTTGGAGCTTATTTGAGGTATAAAGCTTCTTGCTTGCCATTTATTTTGCATAGATCTAAGTGTTGTGAAGTTTTAGCATCTTTCTTGTCCCAAAGTTCTCATCTTGATTCATGCTTGGTGTTGGCCGAGATTATCTGTCCTTTCAGACCTTTGGAGAGGTCTTGAGTGAGAAAAATGAGGTCCCAAGGGTTGTAGTTGTTCCATGGGTGAGATATATAGGTCTTAATGGATTAAGACCTTAGATTAAGAGCTTTTGGACGTCCCAAGTGATAAAGTTTGAGATTTTATGAATCTTATGCGTATTTAGCCTAGGGATCTGAAGTTTGGGCTTAAGAGCTTAAGCCATTAAGAGGTTATAAGGACTTTATGAGTAGCGAAGTTACGCCCCGCGTAGCGGGTCAGAGCCCCGATCCTCAGCTGCATTTTAGTGTGTACGCCTCGCGTACCAAGGAGGGTACACCCAGCGTACTCCCCCTATTTGGACCTTAATATTGGGCCATTTGTGGATAGTTGGTTTATGGTCCAAGTCTGGAAATTATGGATAGAGTGTTTTGGGCCCAATTATTGATTATGGACCTTGGATCTAGGCCCATTTGGTGAGGTGGTCCCAATTTGGTAAATTGGGCCAATATTGGACTTTGTATAAGATTTGGACTTTGGCTTTGGCCCGATAAGTGGATGTATGCTTGGCCTAATGTTTATTTTGTCGATGGCTAGTTTGGGATTTGCGATGAGTTGGTGATTCGAGGACCTGCTCTTCAGTTCAGAGTTTCAGCAGTGCGAGGTGAGTTATCCTCACTATATCGACATGGTCTAAGGCACCAAGGCCGACCCTTTATTGGATTGAGATCCGGGTATTTGTTGTTATGTTATTGCTTTGATATGTTTGCATCCTGGTAGCTAGGATGGTATATGTTAGAGACCTGGTTAAGGTCGGTTCCCTGATATGTAGGGTGATGCTATGCTAGTGACCGGTTAGGTCGGTATCCTGGTTAGGATGACGATATGCTATGTGATCTGTTTGATCGGCTTGTTGACTGTGAATTGTTATATGATTGTATGTTTATGTGCACATGGTTGTTTGGACTGGAGTTGGGTTGAGGCGGGTCCTGCATTGTGCTGCAGGCCAAGATACCCAGGGCGGACCGGTTGTCCCGAAGGCCCAACGAGCGGTCCGGATAGGCTGTAGGCCCCAAGAGGGCGGACCAAACGTGCCGAGGCTTAGAGAGTGGACCAGGTCGACTGAAGGCCCGGTGCGGGCGGACCAGTCATACTGTAGACTCAGAGAGTGAACCAGGTGATTTGAAGGCCTGGTGCGGGCGGACCAATCACACTGCAGACTCGATATATATAGCTAGACTCGGAGGGTGGACCAGGTGGACTGTTGGCCGGTGCGGCGGACCAGTCTCACAGTAGACCCGAAGTGCATGGCTGTTCTGTGTTCTGTTATGTTATGTATGCTATGTATGATATGGGACGGAAGGCACAATTGTAACGCCCGGGTTTCAGGGCTAAGCATTTTTGTCAATGTAATAGTCTAGGTCAACTCTTGTAACTCTTTTTGAAGTAATAAAGATGAAATATTTGAGTATTATGTGAATTATGTGTGTTTATGTGTTTATTATTTAATTATAAGTGTATAATTAATAAATAATAAAAATAAGCGTCAAAATTAAAGTATGAGATAATCCCGATATCTCTACATAAAGTTGTAGAATATGTCTCAAGGTTTCCGTACATATAAAGAACGCCGAAATCCGAGTTATAACGAAGAAGTTATGACCCGTCGAAGTTTTACGGCAAAACCGGCACGGCACCGGGAAGCGTTAAATAGTGAATTTACGATAGAGTGAGATTTAGCCTTATCAATCTAAACGAAAGTTGTAGAATATGTTAAACTAAGAACGTCGATAAAAAGAACGCCCAAATCTGACTTCGTATGAGGAAGTTATGATTTTTCTAAGATTCGGCTTAGCAGTGCACGGCCCGAAACTCGAATTTTTGTTCGAGCGGTTTTTTTTCTTACGCGACCTAAATGAGAGTTGAAGATCTCATTAATAGGAACTCAACGGTAAAAATATGGACGAAAACGGAGTTTGTATGAAGGAGTTATGAATTCTTCACGGTCATTTAACAGTCTAAACGCCTCTTACTGTTAAATTTGAGATCGGTCGAGAATTAGCCGATGGAGTCTAAATGAAAGTTGTAGATCTTGTTTTTACCTACGCGTGAAAAAAAAAACGTCGAAAACGGAGCTCGTATGCGAAAGTTACGGGGTTTAGAAGTTGGCAGAGTGCTGCTGCAAAAGGGGTGACGTGGCTGAATATGGGCCAAGGCTTTCTCCCCAAGGAAAGCCATCAGATGATGACACGTGGCACTGACTCGGCGAGTCCATCAGGATTTCACCCTATAAATAGAAGTGCCGGGTTCTCTCATTTCTCACACCTTTCCCCACTTCTTTCTCTCTCTACACTCTCTCTCTAGCCTATCCTAACCCCCCTAAAGCCTAGGTAAACCCCCTAGCACCCGAAGGAAGCCCCGAGGCTCCCGGAGTCCCGAGAAAAGAGCCTTTCGGCTCGGGAACGCTGCTCCAGCGAAGCCCGGTTTTCGAGAAAACCCGCTGTAAGTGAGCTATACCTACCCTAACTTTAGTTTAGCTTATGTTTTAATATAGTAACGTTATTAGGAACTTATAATAAGTACTTAGGCTATTATTATGGGTTATATAAGTATCGTTTAAACGCTTATATAATAATAATAATAGCTAGACTATTAATTAATCGCGGTTATCGTTAGACTAAACCCTAGTGGTATTGGTACTAGGTTTTATCGAAGGAATATCGTTTTGAGAGTATCGAAGCGCTGTCCGAGTGCTGAGTCACCACCTTTCAGGTGAGTGCATAGTTACTTTCAGCTTACACATAGATATGAAGTATTTTATAAATTACGTGCTATGTGTGCATATTATCTGATTACTTGCTATCTATGCTGGATGAACGTTGTTATACATGTTTTCAATGATTTAAACTGTATATGTATTTTATATCTACGAAAATGTTGGGGTAAAACATGGGTAGATGTAATAGGTGATGTGTGATAAAATGATGAGAGGCCTCGATGTTGATGTTGTTGTTTCTGTCATCTAGCGGAGTATGGATGACGACCACGGACTCTTCTAGACAGTCCAGTGGAACACTAGCAGGCTCGCAACCTATAGGTGTTTGTGAACGATGTGTTCACCGGTGTACTCCATCCCCCACATGGTTGCCTTTAGGACATTTATTGCTGAGGAATCCCCTTAGTAGTAGTGTCCGTCCCGATGATGATCCTTAGGCTAGGTCCCTTATGATAGGTGTTTAGGGACGTAAAGTGAGGATAACGGGAACGGGTAATCGGGTTATTGTTGATTGATGAAATTAATAAACTTATTTATTGTGGGTTGAAAACCCTATGTGCTCACCAGGCTCCCAAGCCTGACCCACTCAGTTTTATGTATTACAGGTAGTGGCGCATGAGCATAGATGTGATGTTTTGGACGAGGGATTACGGATATAGGCCTGTAGATATGAAATAATGTAGTAAGGATTATATTGTACTGTTTATGCTTTTGATCTGTACGAACATGACATCCCAAGTCTTTTAATGAAATACATTTCCATGGAAATGCTTTTGATAAATCTTTATCATATTTTGTTTTGGGACAAATTCCGCAACACTTTCATTTAAAATGTAACTCTGATTTTTAAACAAAGCATAAACAAACCGGTCTTTTCTGGCCGTGATTTTGGGGATGTCACAGTTGGTATCAGAGCATTAGTTTAAGCGAACTAGGAATTTGTAGGATTTCTAGACTTAAACTTAGAATGCTAAGCGATGATTGTGAGGTGTGAGCACTAGCCTATTTTAGGAATTGTGCCTAAAATGCTTTTACGTGCTAAATGCTTTGTGCATAATATGCTGTTAATTTTTCGGATCTATGGTTTGTTGCCGACCGGATCTGGAAACCTTATGTGTTTAGGATTCTAAACGTACGACTACGATATTAGAACTAACATGTAAACGTTTCGGAGTGATAAGGACGATTTAAACGTCTATCCTAAATAAAGGTCTAAATTCACCTTATTCGGTGTATAGATCAAGATGGCAAGGACCCGTAGCGGAAACGTGAACGCAAATGGAGATAGGAACCAACCCCCAGTGGTTCAGCAAATACCTGTTGTAGAAGAAGTTGCACCTGAACCAGTCACGATGGCCGGAGTGCAAGCGATGATCCAGGCTATGTTGGATCGTCAAATGGAGGAAACCAGACGTTTGCTCCAGCAAAATCGAGAGGAAGAGACTATTCAGATCGAACAACCCGAGTTGAACGAAGGGCAGACTGAGGAGGGAAACTATAGTGGGACTGTTGGTCAAGCCAACCCACCGATAGTTAGGCAAAACCACCAGGATGGAGGAAATGACGGACGTGGATGCAAATACAAGGATTTCATGGCATCCAAGCCACCGAGTCTATCTGGAAGCCCGACACCGGTGGAAGTCATGAACTGGATCTCTGAAATGGAGACGATGTTTGAGAGTTGCGAGTGTAGCAACAAGCAGAAGACCGCTCTCGCGGTTCCTTTGTTGAAGTCTGGAGTACTAAGCTGGTGGAAGCTACTAGCTGACTCAATGCCCAAAGGTGAAGCAAGCAAGATGTCGTGGGAGGATTTTCTGGTACAATTGAAGATGCAATACTGCTCTGAGCAGGATCTTCTGGAAATCAACAACGAATTCCAGAATCTGAAGAAGGGAAGAATGAGCGTTACGGAATACGCTGCAAGCTTTACTGAGAAAATGAAGTTTGTTCCTCACCTCGTCCCAACTGAACTCTCCAAGGTTAACAAATTTGCCCTCGGATTACCAGCGGACTTCGGTCCAATGGTCAAGCAATCTACCACTCTGAAAGCCGCCATCTGGGCTGCTAAGAATGTGGAGACCCAGATACGAGAAAAGGGTCTGGAGAAAGCGGAAGTGGGGGAGAAAAGGAAATTTGACGGATCCTCAAGGTCCGGTAAGAAGGGTAGATTCTCGAAGTTTGGTTCGAGAGGAGGAGGATCAGAAGCGAAGTGGTGTGACAAGTGCAAGAAAAAGCACTCTGGGAAGTGTGACGGAGGGGTCACTTGTTACAAATGCGGAAAGCCTGGGCACTATGCCAATGAATACACGTTCACTAAGAAGGTCTGTTATGAGTGCAACGAGGAGGGGCACATTTCAAGGGATTGCCCGAAGAAGAAGGAGACGGGAAGACCCAACATACCACCGAAGCCGAAGGCAAGAGCCTTCCAGATGACGCTCGAGGCTGCAAAGGAGGCAGCGGACGTCGCTTCAGGTACCTTTCTTGTAAATGGTTTGCCTGCAAATATACTATTTGATTCCGGAGCCAACTACTCCTTTGTGTCGCATAAATTTGGTGGGAAATTAGCATTGCCTGTAGAAAAACTTGATAATGCCCTGATTGTGGAAGTTGCCAGTGGCAAATTCGTACCTGTTAGTAATCGTATTAGGAACATCGTCATTGACCTAAACGGAAACGAATTCCACGAAGAGCTATTACCCATAGAGTTAAACGGTTTCGACATCGTTTTGGGTATGGATTGGCTTAGCGCTAACGATGCTGAGATTCAATGCCGAAAGAAGATAGTAAAGGTAAACCCACCCGGAAAAGAATCATTTATGGTGTACGGGGACAAACGCAGAGTGAATTCTGGAATCATCTCCCTGATGAAAGCCAGGAAATGTTTGTCAAAGGGATGTGCATCATACTTGGCATTCGTAATCGATGCCAAGAAGGAGAAGAAAGAGGTGCAGAATATACCGGTTGTGTGTGATTATCCGGAAGTCTTTCCCGAAGATCTTCCCGGATTACCACCTGATAGACAAGTGGAGTTTCGTATAGACTTGTTACCAGGAACAACACCAATAGCAAAGGCACCTTACCGATTAGCACCGACGGAGATGAAGGAGCTCATGACGCAACTTCAGGAGCTGTTGGACAACGGTTTTATTCGACCTAGTTCATCACCCTGGGGAGCTCCGGTGTTATTCGTAAAGAAGAAGGACGGAAGCATGAGGATGTGCATAGACTACCGAGAGCTGAATAAGGCAACGGTAAAGAACAAGTATCCATTGCCGAGGATTGATGACCTATTCGATCAGCTGCAAGGTTCGAGCTACTTCTCAAAGATCGGTCTTAGGTCAGGATATCATCAGCTGAAGGTGAGGGAGCAGGATATTGAAAAGACTGCATTCAGAACAAGATATGGACACTACGAGTTCTTGGTTATGTCATTCGGACTAACCAATGCTCCCGCAGCATTCATGGATTTAATGAATAGGGTTTGTAAACCATTCCTCGATAAATCTGTGATAGTGTTCATCGACAACATTCTCATCTACTCGAAAAGCCAAGAGGAGCATGGAAAGCATCTACGGGAAGTATTAGAAGTGTTGAAGAAGGAGAAGCTTTTTGCAAAGTTCTCCAAATGCGACTTTTGGATACGGGAAGTCCAATTCTTGGGTCATGTTGTTAACCAGGAGGGAGTAATGGTTGACCCCGCAAAGATCGAGGCTGTAATAAAGTGGGAACGTCCAAAGAGTCCCACGGAGATTCGAAGCTTTCTAGGATTAGCCGGATATTATCGACGATTTATCCAAGGCTTTTCTTCGATAGCTGCTCCATTAACAGCTTTGACTCATAAAGGAGCTACGTATACATGGAGTGAGAAACACGATGAGGCATTCGAGAAGCTAAAGAAGAAGTTATGTGAAGCACCGATACTTTCTCTACCCGATGGAGTCGAAGATTTCGCAGTTTACAGTGACGCATCTGGAGTCGGGTTGGGTTGTGTTCTGACCCAAAGAGAAAAGGTGATAGCATACGCATCTCGACAATTGAAAGAGCACGAAAAGAACTACCCCACTCATGATCTGGAGTTGGAAGCGGTAGTTTTTGCCTTAAAGATATGGAGGCATTACCTCTACGGCACGAAGTGCAAGCTCTTCACTGATCATAAGAGTCTCTAGTATCTCTTTAATCAGAAGGAGTTGAACATGAGGCAACGACGCTGGCTAGAACTTCTCAAGGACTACGACTGTGAGATACTTTACCACCCAGGTAAAGCAAATATTGTTGCTGATGCTCTCAGTCGGAAAGTCAATCTGGAAAGGAAAAGGCCAAGAGCGTTAAGAATTGAAGTCGTTTCGACGATTGTCGAAAGTATCAGGAAAGCTCAAGAAGAAGCTTTAGAGAAAAATGACCGAAAGGAAGAACGTTTGGGAAGAACGTTAGTGTTCGGTACAAACAGTCGAGGACTGAAGGTATTCCAAGATCGAATTTGGGTACCTAAGACGGGAGGAATAAGAGATCTTCTGATGGAAGAAGCACACAAGACCATGTACTCGATTCATCCCGGTAGCACTAAAATGTATAGGGACCTAAAACCCTACTACTGGTGGCCGACAATGAAGCTCGATGTTGCGAAGTATGTGGCCGAGTGCGTAACATGTGCGAGGGTTAAGGCACAACATCAGAAACTGTATGGGAGTTTAGAACCTTTACCTGTACCCATGGGTAAATGGGAAGACATCACCATGGATTTTGTGACTAAACTGCCCAGGACGAAGAACGGTCACGACATGATTTGGGTAGTCATGGATCGTTTCACCAAGAGCGCACACTTCATAGCAGCCAACGAGAAGTGGTCTATGGATAAGCTCGCAAATGCTTACGTGAAGGAAATTGTAAGACTTCATGGTGTTCCTCTTACGATTGTATCAGATCGTGATAGTCGTTTCACGTCAAGGTTTTGGAGGAGTCTACAAGAGGAGTTGGGTACAAAGTTATGTTTGAGTACTGCTTACCATCCGCAAACTGATGGCCAGAGCGAAAGAACGATTCAGACACTGGAAGATATGCTGAGAGCATGTACCCTCGAATTCCAAGGGAATTGGGACGAGCACTTACCTCTGGTAGAATTTTCCTACAACAATAGTTTTCACTCGAGCATCAAGATGGCACCTTACCAAGCCTTGTATGGACAAAAGTGTCGTACGCCGTCTTGTTGGCTTGAAGCCGGAGAGAAGCAGTTTATCCACGAGACTGCCGAGAAGTTGAAGGTGATTAGGGAAAGAATGTTAGCAGCTCAAGATCGTCAGAAGAGCTATGCTGACAAGAAAAGACGACCGATAACCTTCGAGGTTGGGGATTCCGTTCTGCTTAAAGTCTCACCATGGAAGGGACTTATACGATTTGGGAAACGAGGAAAGTTGAGTCCAAGGTTTATTGGACCGTTCAAAGTTCTTCAGAAGATTGGGAACCAAGCTTACAAGCTGGAATTGCCCGAAGAACTCAATGGTATTCATAACACTTTCCATGTGTGTTATTTGAGGAAATTCACGGGAGATGTTCCCGACATAATTCCAATCTCAGAGTTAAGGATGGATGAGAATAAAAGGCTGATCGAAGAGCCAGAGGCAATTGTTGACCGTAAGACTAAGAAGTTACGACGCAAGATGGTCGACTTGGTGCTAGTCCGATGGAAACATTCGAATGGGCCGAATCTCACTTGGGAAACAGAGGATGACATGATGAGTCGCTATCCACATCTGTTTGCTGATGCATGATTCCGGGACGGAATCATCCTAAGGGGGAGAGAATTGTAACGTCCGGGTTTCAGGGCTAAGCATTTTTGTCATTGTAATAGTTTAGGTCAACTCTTGTAACTCTTTTTGAAGTAATAAAGATGAAATATTTGAGTATTATGTGAATTATGTGTGTTTATGTGTTTATTATTTAATTATAAGTGTATAATTAATAAATAATAAAAATAAGCGTCAAAATTAAAGTATGAGATAATCCCGATATCTCTACATAAAGTTGTAGAATATGTCTCAAGGTTTCCGTACATATAAAGAACGCCGAAATCCGAGTTATAACGAAGAAGTTATGACCCGTCGAAGTTTTACGGCAAAACCGGCACGGCACCGGGAAGCGTTAAATAGTGAATTTACGATAGAGTGAGATTTAGCCTTATCAATCTAAACGAAAGTTGTAGAATATGTTAAACTAAGAACGTCAATAAAAAGAACGCCCAAATCTGACTTCGTATGAGGAAGTTATGATTTTTCTAAGATTCGGCTTAGCAGTGCACGCCCCGAAACTCGAATTTTTGTTCGAGCGGTTTTTTTGCTTACGCGACCTAAATGAGAGTTGAAGATCTCATTAATAGGAACTCAACGGTAAAAATATGGACGAAAACGGAGTTTGTATGAAGGAGTTATGAATTCTTCACGGTCATTTAACAGTCTAAACGCCTCTTACTGTTAAATTTGAGATCGGTCGAGAATTAGCCGACGGAGTCTAAATGAAAGTTGTAGATCTTGTTTTTACCTACGCGTGGAAAAAAAACGTCGAAAACGGAGCTCGTATGCGAAAGTTACGGGGTTTAGAAGTTGGCAGAGTGCTGCTGCAAAAGGGGTGACGTGGCTGAATATGGGCCAAGGCTTTCTCCCCAAGGAAAGCCATCAGATGATGACACGTGGCACTGACTCGGCGAGTCAGTGAACCGACTCGGCGAGTCCATCAGGATTTCACCCTATAAATAGAAGTGCCGGGTTCTCTCATTTCTCACACCTTTCCCCACTTCTTTCTCTCTCTACACTCTCTCTCTAGCCTATCCTAACCCCCCTAAAGCCTAGGTAAACCCCCTAGCACCCGAAGGAAGCCCCGAGGCTCCCGGAGTCCCGAGAAAAGAGCCTTTCGGCTCGGGAACGCTGCTCCAGCGAAGCCCGGTTTTCGAGAAAACCCGCTGTAAGTGAGCTATACCTACCCTAACTTTAGTTTAGCTTATGTTTTAATATAGTAACGTTATTAGGAACTTATAATAAGTACTTAGGCTATTATTATGGGTTATATAAGTATCGTTTAAACGCTTATATAATAATAATAATAGCTAGACTATTAATTAATCGCGGTTATCGTTAGACTAAACCCTAGTGGTATTGGTACTAGGTTTTATCGAAGGAATATCGTTTTGAGAGTATCGAAGCGCTGTCCGAGTGCTGAGTCACCACCTTTCAGGTGAGTGCATAGTTACTTTCAGCTTACACATAGATATGAAGTATTTTATAAATTACGTGCTATGTGTGCATATTATCTGATTACTTGCTATCTATGCTGGATGAATGTTGTTATACATGTTTTCAATGATTTAAACTGTATATGATTTTATATCTACGAAAATGTTGGGGTAAAACATGGGTAGATGTAATAGGTGATGTGTGATAAAATGATGAGAGGCCTCGATGTTGATGTTGTTGTTTCTGTCATCTAACGGAGTATGGATGACGACCACGGACTCTTCTAGACAGTCCAGTGGAACACTAGCAGGCTCGCAACCTGTAGGTGTTTGTGAACGATGTGTTCACCGGTGTACTCCATCCCCCACATGGTTGCCTTTAGGACATTTATTGCTGAGGAATCCCCTTAGTAGTAGTGTCCGTCCCGATGATGATCCTTAGGCTATGTCCCTTATGATAGGTGTTTAGGGACGTAAAGTGAGGATAACGGGAACAGGTAATCGGGTTATTGTTGATTGATGAAATTAATAAACTTATTTATTGTGGGTTGAAAACCCTATGTGCTCACCAGGCTCCCAAGCCTGACCCACTCAGTTTTATGTATTACAGGTAGTGGCGCATGAGCATAGATGTGATGTTTTGGACGAGGGATTACGGACATAGGCCTGTAGATATGAAATAATGTAGTAAGGCTTATATTGTACTGTTTATGCTTTTGATCTGTACGAACATGACATCCCAAGTCTTTTAATGAAATACATTTCCATGGAAATGCTTTTGATAAATCTTTATCATATTTTGTTTTGGGACAAATTCCGCAACACTTTCATTTAAAATGTAACTCTGATTTTTAAACAAAGCATAAACAAACCGGTCTTTTCTGGCCGTGATTTTGGGGATGTCACATATGTAGGGCCGGAAGGCATTATGATTTGGACCGGAAGGTCGTAGCCTGGAAGGGCGTATGTGTGGTTGGTATTTTGGGGATATCTCACTAAGCTTTCGGGCTTACAGTTGTGGTTTAATGTTTTTCAGGTTCTTCAGGAGACCGTGGCAAGGCGATGGCGTGATCGTACCGCTCCTCATGTTTATATTGTGATGTGATTCTAGGAATACTCTAAATAAATTGTATTGAAAACCTTTTTGTAATAATTTAATGAAATCATATTGTTTTTGAAAAGTTTAAATTGGTTGGAATTTTTTGGTCGTTACAAGTTGGTATCAGAGCCTTGGTTTGAGTGAATTGGAGGAACACTCGTGTGACTCCAGTCTCAAATCGAGGAGAGTTTTCAAAAGAGAATTTAAAACGGTTTTCAAAATGAGTAAAGGAGGACGCGGAGGTATGATCAGCCGGAGCCAGTAAGTAACCCCAAAATACCATACATGATATTTGTTTTTGAGCTTTGATAGAACAGCATGCTAGTGCTAGGCTAGGGATCTTCAGGATTTCATGATAATGTTGCCTGTTAGCCTAGGGTTTCCTTGTGGGAGATTTCCAGTGTTCCTCTAGTAGTGAGGGTTGAGCGTTTGTTATGCATGTTTTCACTAGGGTGTTGTGGTAGTACTTCATACAAATATGGGTAGGTGTGGAAGGTAGTATGGGCCCGTACTACTGAAAGCACAGGACCCATACGCGTATCAGGGAAACCATGACCTCTAGGGTTGGATCAAAATCAATCTCATTATTCAAGATTCTATTTCCCAATTTCCCGATTTGTAAAGACTTTATTGGACTTCAATTGAACACATCAATTAGTCCTGCTTGGCCCAACCACTATAATGTCAACATCAAATCATCAAGGGGCCCGATTATATCACTTTTTCCTATTAGGGAAAAAGAAACGAATAAACTTTCACTACATAATTGTAACCTTTACTTACCAAATCATATATGATGCTACGTTTTATAACATCAAGTTACTGATACGTTTATGCAACACCAAAACATAACCGATTTATGAATTACAACTATTTCCTGAATCACACCATGAGTACAATTTAGGGTAAAAGACCTTTTTACCCTTCCTCAAACTTGGCCCAAGACTAAGGCCCAAGCTAAAAGACCAAAAGCCCAAGATCCAAAATAAGCCTCTAAGGCCCAATTATGGCCTAATTTTCCAAATTTGGCCTAACCCCTTTCATGGCCTTCACTCAAGAAAATCCAGCAAGCCAAAAGCCCGACCATAAAATCCCAGACGGCCCAACACAACCCAATGCAAACCAAACCCAAATCTTGATCCAAAAGACCGAAATTACTTCAAGGTCCACACTTGGCCAGATTTTCCAAATTGGGCCCAACTCCTTATTAGGCCTTATCCAAAGGTCTGATCCTCTAATTAGCCAAGAACACACTTATCCAATTAGTCCATTAGGGCCCAAGTATCAAAGCCTAACAGATGACCCAATACCCGAAACCCAAGTCCGAAATCCAAACAGAGGACGTACGTAGGGCGTACTCCTTCAGTACGATGGGCGTACTTCGCCTCGCATTGACCACCATCAGGGTGGTTGACTCCGAACACTAGGCGTAGCGGGGTGTACCCTCGTGGAGAACAAATCATGATAAATGCTTAATGGCTTAAGCACTTATGCCCAAACTTCAGATCCATGGTCTAAATGTACTCCGGAATTATAAAGTCTCAAACTTTAAGATTTTAGACGTCCAAAAAGCCCTTAATACATGGTATTAATCCATTAAGACCTTCCACAAAGAACATGGAGCCAAACTAGCTCAAGGGACCTCATTTTTATAACTTAGAACCCCTCCTAGGGTCTGAAAGGACAGCTCAAATCGTCCAAAACAAAGCATGCACAAATTTGGGACTTTTGGGACAAGAAGAACACCAAAAAGCAACCAAAGCAGGATCTAAACAATCCAAACATAAAGGTAGAAGCTTTACACCTTCTGAAGCTTCCTAAGAAGATGATAATCCCAGATCTACAAGCTTGCTTCCTTCCTTGACCCCTTTAATGCATTAACTTCTCCTTTTGGCACACAAAACCACACTACAAGCTCAAGATGCTCACTATGGGGGTTAAGGTTCACTCAAAATGGCTAAGGGACTTGGAGGCTTAAAGAGTGAGTCAAAATGACCCATAAGAATGCTTAAATACCCCACAAGCCCTAAAGGTTAGGGTTTCACCCGGACATACGCACACCCTGCGTACATATGCATACGCCCAGCGTACTCGGCGCGCCCTAGTATGCTTAGCGTACTCACATGTACGCCCAACGTACAGCTCATGCTCCATAAGTTACTTCTTTGCCACTAACGCTTCCCATGGCCACTTCATTCAATTCCAAGGACCAAAAGTGACATAAATAAAACCCAATGGATGGATTTGAAATTACTTGAAAACTGGGGTGTTACAGATGGTTTGATTTATCTGAAGCCCATTCTGCAGTTTACGTAGGAATGAGAATTGGGAATGTAACCGGTTTAACCTATAGACCTCTAGTGATTAGACGACTCGAGCATTTCGTTTTAACAAGATAAGAAAAAGAGTTAACTTAGTAAAATGGTAATCAATAATAAATTTGTTTTTAATTCATTGCAATAGTAATGATAAAACATATAATAAAGTTTATTAGTTTCTTAGACTTGAGTTTTGGAGTTTTTGTTGGACAGTAAAAGGTATTTGAGTTATTAATTATTGTTTCGTTTTGTTATATTACGTTGTCTTCAACCTTATACGATACTAAAGATAACTAAGATGCATGTGATAAATTAAATATTGGGGTATAATCAAGTGCTCATTGCCTAGGTATCACTTTTCTAGTAAATGATAAAAGAGAGCAAATCCGTTAAATAAACACCATTTTTAGATAAGTTTAACAGCCGGTTTGTGCCCGTTTGTTTTTCATCTTGATGTGAAAAGACTTTGATATTATTTTGACTAAAATTTATTGTTTAAAAAAGAAAGAAAAAAGTAATGACAGAAATTTACTATGCTATCTGTTCAACGATAGCCCAATTGTTGATTACGTCTCTTATTTGAAAATTAATCCAATTATATGGATATTATATGTGAATGGTGTGACAAAACCTACCCATTTCACTCCTATTTAACATCCAAATTTACATGAATGATAAATTATCGGTAAACAACCCAATATGATTCTCACCTCCATTGATTCAATCGAAGTTTGTTTGAGCTAGTGGTGGTCAAATATTGACGACAATGCCATCAATTTTATCTCCATATAATTGGCCAAATATAGAGACATAGAGGGATATATATATATATATATATATATATATATATATATATATATATATATATATATATATATATATATATATATATATATATATATATATATATATATATATATATATAACCCGTGGAAACCACGGTTACAAAATTAAAATTAGGAATATAAATAAGAAAATTAAGTTGTTAAAGTAAACATATATTATTAAAAAATAAGGAATTATAAAAGAAAAATGTAAACATAATAAATGTAACCAAATTTGGTAAATATTTTTTAATCGGGGGATAGGTGTGGTGAGTAATATTGACATATTTTGATATATTTTGTTACCATATAGGAATTTATGAGTATTTATGAATATGAGTTGTAAAATGAAATTCAAATTGGAGAACCAAAACGACACGTGGCGTATTATTGATTTAATAGCTTGACACATGGCAGAATGAGATTAACCTTATTCATTTATTAGATTAGATGATATATATATATATATATATATATATATATATATATATATATATATATATATATATATATAGGGCATAGGGAATATAAGGCTCTTAGGTACCTAACGTTACGTGTAGAACCAAAAAAAGCTACGTCGTTTTGTGGTAGAATAAAAGCACGCTTCTTTTTTCTTGCATTTTCATTCATTTACTTTCCGATTTCAATTTCCCTTCTTCGCATTCCAATCAAATTTTTTTTTTGTGGATTTCGAATAGGTTTTATCTTTTAAAATTCCATGTCTCGTTTAATTTATATTATCCGCTTCCCGTTCAATCTGATTGTCCATGGTTGATGATCCAATGCCTTGACTGTTTGATTAATTCCATGACAATCGATTTTGTCATACACTTTAGATGATATATTTTAAATCCACTCACAATTGTTGCTTATATATGGTATAATAGATAAGCAAATGATAAGGTGGGTAGATTATGTTTGGTTATGCCTAGTAGGTGTATGATTAAATGCCTACGAGTGATGGCTATTTAATGGACAAGGAGCCATATACGAGCGTTTGTTTACTACATTTGTGCTTATCACGAGAATTACATATTTACATTTATTACATTTGAAGGCTTGGTCTGATGCCATTTTATTTATATCTAAACCCCTGTGGCCATAATGACATGCTTATCATGTGGTCATATAAACCAACAAAATCAAAATCAACAAATTTTTTATAGTTTAAGACATTAAGTTTACCTATCGTTATACTTTAGTGGTTTATATATGCCTGTCTTAGCAAAAAGGAATGAAAATATATCAACAAAGGTTGTAAACACAAGATGTAAACTATGAATGGATATCATTAACGGTTGGCACATGGCTCCTTGACCTATTGCAAAAGAAATGAAAACAAAGAGTCTGTGGCCAAAAAGAGCATAACTGACAGGGAAAAATTTCTATGAAAATGAAACAAAATTTTGTGAACTCACATATATGAATATTTTTACCAGGGAGGAGTTGCAAGCTAGTATGGTTCAAACCAAGATCCGAGAATCAATAAAATAACAATCGGTGATGAAGAAGTGACTTTGATGACTGCTTACTGCCCTCGTTGCAAGGATTTCTAGTAAAATGTTAATTTTCTTGTAATTTTATATGTACCATTCTTCTATATCTTCTCATGCACTTTGTTATGCTCTTTAATAAAGATTGGTGGTTTAGTTTGTGCTCGTGTACTGAGTTATGCTTCGAATATTTTGGATAATTGTGTGGGTATTGAGACGTGTACTGAGTTATGCTGATTTTTTTCTGCCTCCTTTGGAGTTGCTTCATGCACACATTAATCAAAATTCATGATTAGTCGATCTAGGAAGAAACAAGAAAAGTTTATAATTACACTTCTTCAGCCAATTTCTTCAACGATATCTTTTTTTTATAAAACCAAATAAGGGAATAAAAAACAGCTCAACACTAGATTGGTTATTAAAAAAATCCCAAACCCCAAATGAGTGATGTATCGTAAACATGGCACCAGATTCGTTCAAATCATATGCCCATATCAATGTTGTTGTGATGTTCATTGCACTTATATCCGACAATCTGATGGAATTGATACAGCATATTCAAAATCGGATGTTCAAATGGAATACTCAATATTCATAACTGAATGAAGGAATGAACATCGACAGAAACAAAACTCAATCTCGATTTCACAAGAAAAGCGATATGGAATGCGGAGATCGAAAAGAAACTAAAAGCGAACAAAGAGTGGAGTCACAAGAAAAAGAGGCGGACACTTCTTTTAACACAAAACGACGTAGTAGTTTCAGGTTCTATACCCAACATTAGAAACCTAACAGCCTCATACTCCCTTTTCCCATATATATATATATATATATATATATATATATATATATATATATATATATATATATATATATATATATATATATATATATATATATATATATATATATATATATATATATATATATATATATATATATATATGAGTTTATATTCTTTCTTGATAAGTTTATTAGGACAAATGCAACGATTAATGTCTTAGTCATAAGTCTTTTTTTTTTTTTTTTTTTAAATATTTCAAATATAATGATAAATTAAAAACAAATTTGACCAACAACTATCTTTGTTAGTTAAAAGGAATATTAATTATATGTAACTAACAATAACAATAAAATGGTGAGAATTGAACAAATTGATTATACGTAACTAGCAATAACTAGTAGTTATTCCCATATTCATTCAAAAGATCATGTACAATTACTTACAAACCCTCTCATATATTCATATCTTCTTTACAATTCTCCAACACTTATACACATTTTCAAAGTTCATATCCAGGGAATCTAGCTTCATCAGGATTCATCATATCGAAGAAAAGATACGACATGCCTCCAACTCCTTCAAACAACGAAAACGGATGATCACCTTTATGCATCTTCTTTTTCCTTATAAGCTTCACTCCTCTACCAAGTAAAAAACAAGCAAACAATTTCGCCCTTTTCAACATCTCCTCATTTTTTGTCAGCCTATAAAGTGCCAAAAAAACATAAGTATTCCCACTAATCCCATGACAAAGTCCAACTCTTTTCAATAACCCACGTTTCCACACAACTTCTCCAGCCTCAATCGCTGCATCCACAAACTCCTTATCTCCAAAAACCTAACCAATTTACATCTTTCAAGTTACTAAAAATTACTTGTAGATTAATTTGTTAATAGGTTATGTGAGAAATCACTGAGCATATTCAATTACCTCAGCAGCTTTGACAAGGGTGAGAGCCATTCCAGATGCTCCTTGACACCATTGGACCAAAATATCCTCTCTATCATCTTCTTTAGAGGGATAGTTCCCACTAGGGAATCTAGTATTAATCAAGTAGTTAAGGCTCTTTTTCACATCCTCTTGTACATCAGGAGTCAAATTAAAATGCATCAAAACATGCAAAATCCCAGCTAAACCATCAGAAGCACCAAAATGTTTAGTGCCAAAATATGTATACATCAAAGGGCATCTTGTTCCAGCGCCCAAACTTCTTCCATTTTCAATCATCTTATTCACTAATCTATTCTGTTTTAACATAATAAAATGGTTCTTTAGTGTATTATTGTATGTGTAAAACTCAAAAGAGAAATTCCATATGTAATGAATCTTACAGTGTAGGATGAAGGAATGACTTCATCACCGAAGTGCTTATTCAAGAACAGACATGCCCATAAGTGTCCAGCTCTCCCGTGTAACATTCCATCACGCCTATAGTCCTTTACTTCAATCTGTTTCATTGTTATATAAATTAATTACGTAGCATTATGCATAAGAAAGAAAAGCTATATATTATTACCTTTTTGAATCGGGTCAAATAGCGTTCAATCATCTGTGTATTTCCTTGGTACTTTGACACAACAGCACCAAGAGCACAAACTCCAGCAGTTCCACGTAGAAAGGTTATACTCCTATATATCATTAATATTGATTTGGAGAGCATGTTAAAATATGAATTTATATATCAAGATAATGAGACTGGAGTAATATATAGGGGTACCTTACCTATAGTATCCAGAAGCAGAGTCACAAGCTTTGATAATGTCAGCAGAGGTGTTGAGATCATCCCTGTTGCGAGTCACTAGAAAATTTTTCAAGAGCAAGAAAGCAGTCCCCGGAATACCATCATAAAGATTAGAGTTGACGAATATTCTTCTTTCTTGGGTCTGCCATGTGCCCCTCACAACCTGTTAACCATTTCCACAAACAAATGGTAGGCATGCACACAAATGCAGAAAACCAAGAAATTAACATGCAATTCCCACTAAAGATTCAGTATCTATAACCATGAGAGAGAGAGAGAGAGAGAGAGAGAGAGAGAGAGAGAGATGGTACAGAGTGTTTCTGATATAGGGCGGATTCTCTGAATTTGCTACGGAGAGGAGAGGCACGAAATTTAAGAAGGTTCAAGATAAAATCTTGAGACTCTTTTGCAATAACCTCGCTTCGTTCATTATCTCCATCTACTGTTGACGTTTCTTCTTCGAAGTCTCGCATGAAATTCTCAAAGTACCGGTCTGTCATTTCTCCGACGACGATGGCTTACTGTGGCACACACTGTGAGAGAGAGAGAGAGAGAGAGAGAGAGAGAGAGAGAGAGTATGAAGAAGAAGATATATCTATGGCGAAGAACTTGTAGCTGACATGAAAATGGCGAATATTACGATAGGAGAATTGAAATGGATTCCCTGAAATCAAAGAAATGGTTACATTATATACACCGGAGAAGAGAAAGTTCTCACTAACGGATTTACCAACTTAACTAACTAACTGAACGTAAATTGCATAAACCGCTTCCGGTGTAAATTACAATTATGCCCTCTAATACTGTGGTATCTGGCACATGTAGATGATCTGATTCATTTGAAGCCCATTGCCACTGGACGCGCTGGTGACATATCGAGTAATTTTGTTTAGGGAAAATTATCTTGAGGTAATTAACTTTTTTATTTGTACTTATTTGGATCTTTTTTTTTTTTTTTTTTTAATTTTTTTATTTTATTATTTATTTATTCAATATACCATCGAACTTGTTGTTGGTGTTTACCATAGCCCTTTTAACCGGCTTTTGACCTGTGATAGCCGGTCAAAGGGTTATGGTGAACATAAACAATAAGTTTGATGGTATATTGAGTACAAAAAAAAAAAAAAAAGAGACCAAATGAGAACAAACGCAACAGTTAGTTACCCTCCTGATTTATTTTCCTTTTACTCATTTACAACAAATCCCGCATCATCTCCTACTGATATTAATGACTTTATGAGATTCATTTTTGCTTCTCTTCAAAACATAACCTACGAAAGGACATTATTCATACATGTACAACTTTGTAATGCCCTTGAATATTTATTTGGGGAATCTTGACTAATCAGGTGCATTTCATGACTACATTTACATTTCCAATCAAATGAGTTATCGTATCATGGATTCTAGACAAGTCTACAAACGAGTGGAATCACAAGCGCTATGATTTTTGAGTTTACTTAGCTTTAAGATCGAACTCATGGAATAAGATACAACATCAATATGTACAATATTATGGTGATGTGTCTACAAAAGCAACATGATATTGTACATATTGATGTTGTATCTTATCCCATGAGTTCGATCTTAAATCTAAGTAAACTCAAAAATCACAACACTTGTGATTCCACTTGTTTGTAGACTTGTCTAGAATCCATGATACAATAAATCATTTGATTGCAAATGTAAATGTAGTCATGAAATGCACCTGCTTAGTCAAGATTCTCCTAATAAATATTCAAGTGCATCACAAAGTTGTACATGCATGAATAATGTCCTTTCGTGAGTTATGTTTTGAAGAGAAGCAAGAATGAACCTCATAAAGTCATTAATATCAATAGAAGATGATGTGGGATTTGTTGTAAATGAGTAAAGGGAAAATGAATCAGGAGGGTAACCAACTGTTGCGTTTGTTCTCATTTGGTCCCTTTCCTTTTTTTTGTACTCAATATACCATCGAACTTGTTGTTTGTGTTCACCATAACCCTTTGACCGGCTATCACAGGTCAAAAGCCGATCAAAAGGGCTATGGTAAACACCAACAACAAGTTCGATGGTATATTGAATACAAAAAAAGGACCAAATGAGTACAAACGCAAAAGTTTATTACCCTCAAGAGTCATTTTCCCTTTTGTTTAAACAACTTCTATAATGGTTGATCTATTTATTATTTTTCTATATTAGCTTCTTAATAAATTATTAACTAAACAACTTTTTTTTAACTGAATTGATTTATCCATATTTGTCAGAGGTGACAATCCTACACAATACAAAATAAATGAATTTGGATAAGAAATTTCAAACGTATTTAAATAAACGTGTTGATATGCCGGGACACAAAAATTAAATGGATAAAATTAAGGAAAAATGACTTGATAGGGTAAGATACATTTTGAAATGTACACATTTAGTCCTTATTCTTTTTTTTTTTGTAAAATAAACTCTTATACTTTATTAATATGTACATATTATGTCATTTTTCACCGGATTCCACATGTTTTGCTGATGTGGAAGCACAAGTGGCACTAAATAGCAATTAATTAGCTTAGTCACCGAAGGTGGGTGATCCTCCAGCAACAAGAAAAGGGCGGCGAGTTGATGACCCTTCTCTTTCTCGTCTCTCTTCCTTCCGGTCGAACAACAACAACTAAACACCCTTTACCTGTTATGTTTCTCCGTTCTGTCTCTCTTTGCCTCCATCTTTGAGATATGTTGCCAGAAAAAGAAGAAAGAGTCGACGAGGGGGCTACCAGAGCAGCTTCTCGCCGCCAACTACCGTCTCTACTTCCTCCCGTCTCCCCCTTCGACCTTGTTGTTTTTGCCATCATTCCTCCTTGCTACCAGTGATGTGTAGGAACACACAAAGGAGTCGCCGGAGATCGGGGTTCTCCCTCTTTTTCATGATGAATAAAAGTTGGAAAAATCTCGTTGTGGATATGTGGATGCCACCTGGGTATTTCATTTCAACAAAATAACAGAAAGGGAAAATGACTTGATAGGGTATGATACTTTTTGAAATGTACACATTTAGTCCTTATTCTTTTTCTTTTGTAAAATAAACCCTTCCACGTTAGCAAAACCTGTAGAATTCGGTGAAAAGGAACTAATGTGTACATATTAATAAAGTATAAGGGTTTATTTTACAAGAAAAAAAGAATAAGGACTAAATGTGTACATTTCAAAAAGTATCTTACCCTATCAAGTCATTTCCCCTAAAATTAATATCGGATGGTAGAAAATCCTTGTTGGGGTTTTTATTGCTCTAACATTATATAATACCCAAAATTACATAGGAGTCCCTATACTATACATAAATAATAAAAGTAGTATGTGCAGTGAGCATTATAACAGTTAGCTAGGGTCTAATTTTTTTCAACTCATTTATTGTCACCACATGACATATATATATAAGATCTAACAATTTGGGTCAAGTTTTTTGCATCCCATTGGTACCGAAGCACCATGGGTTCCACCTTTCCCTTCACCACTCCCATTTCCCTCCATTCTTTAACCATTCCATAGGTGTAACATCCGGGATTTCAGGTATATTAATTAATCTTTTTATTTTGAGTTTTGAGAAGGGGCTCGGCGAGTTGGTGCGTAGACTCGCCGAGTTGAGACGCGGGTTTTCACCCGGATTGATGCCCGGACTCGGCGAGTCGCCTTGGTGGACTCGACGAGTCTGCATCGTTTAATGAAACCCTAATTTCTCGGGTTTGAGGCCTATTTAAAGGGCCTTATGGCCGTCATTTGCGCTCATTAGTCCCCAGAGTGAAACCCTAGAGCATTTGAGTGATTCAAGTGAAGGAAGGAGCCATTGTTGATTCTTGGAGTTGTTGTCTAGCAAAGGAAGAGAAGATCTAGCCAAGAGGAAGCAAGAGAGGGGTGGATTCTTGAAGAACTAAGGTCCAGGACATCACATCTGAGGTACCATTCGAATCCTTCTTTGTTATCGTGATGTTCGTATAGATTTAAGGTTTTTGAACCCATTTGTGGCTAGATCTAGCATCCTCATGGTCCCTTGGCGAGTTATGGCTCTGAATCTGGACCCATAGAGATCCAGAGCACCTCCTTACCCAAGCTTTATGTGCATCCATGGAAGTTTTAGATTGGGATCTATGTATTTAAGGCTAAACCTCCGTTAATGAGCTATTTGATGCTTAATGAGCACCAAGACTCGGACTTTACGTGGTTAATAAGCTTAAGGGGACTGGATCTATGAGTTACTAGAGTGGATCTGACCTTAGAAGGTCGTTTGAGGTTGTGCATGGAATGCACTCGCTGAGTCCAATCCCAGACTCGGCGAGTTGGTGCGGGTTGTTCAGAGACTTCGGACCAGGGACTGAGTAACCGAGTCGGGTGAGTGACTCGGTGAGTTGGAAGAGATTCAGAGGGAATCAGGTTCCTATAGGGACTCGGCGAGTCGGTTCAACCGTTGATCGTTGACCAGGGTTGACTAGTTTGACTTTATAGTGTTAGTCAGCCAGAGTCAGGGTGGTATTAAGTAGAGTTATGCTTGTGTTGTATGAGGACGATAGCTCGGGAGATCGAGCACTTGTAGTTACGAGATTTACGAGTTACCGAGATACGCAAGGTGAGTCTTCTCACTATACATTACCTTGAGTAGGTATTTCGAGTTGACCAGAGGGTCTCATGTGCTATGTATGAGTTTCTGTGTTGTCTTAGAGATTTCGTGCTATGTGTTATTTGTATGCTGCATGATTATATATATACCGGGCCGGAGGGCCCAACGAGTTATGACTGGACCGGAGGGTCCGACGAGCTGGGGGACTGGAGGGTCCCGCTGAGACATCTTGACCGGAGGGTCGGGTCTAGCCTTGAGTGGCGTACTTGTGATATGTGGTATTTTGGGGAACTCACTAAGCATTATGCTTACAGTTGTTGTGTTTGATGTCTCAGGTATCAGCGAGGACCGTGGGAAGGCGACGGCTTGACTCGTACACACTCACACCGATGGAGTTCACTTTTGAGAGATCTTGGGAATTTGTTTTGAAAACACTGTTGTTTCGGATTTGAAATTATAATATGATATACATTTTGTGGTTTTAAAAATTAAAAATTTAATTGGAAATTTTACGTTGTTACAAGTTGGTATCAGAGCCTTGGTTTGAGGGATTCGGATGCACCTTCGGGCGTATTTGAACTCAAACCGAGGATTTGAGAAACTTTACAACCAAAACTGCAAATTTTCTAAAAAGAAAAAGAAGTTTTGGAAACGAGCAGAGTGGATGGTGTGTACGGTCAGCCAGCGCCCGAACGGTGAATCCCCAAAATACCCTTACATTATATGTTATGAGTTATGAGATATTATTATGTGCATGATAGAGAGGCTAGGTATTCCTATAAGGACTAGAGTGGCCTGATTTGTGATGCCTTAGCCTAGGAGATTACTGCTGCTATGAGATACTTTGAGAGTGAGTAGGTAGCAGTGAGGAGCTCAGGATAGGTCTACTGAGGGTAGCCAATGCATAGCGAGAGTATAGTATTTACGACTTGGGATCCTAGGAGGAGGACTTGGATTGTATATTGATTCGATGTGGACAATAGTATTGGGCCCGTACTATTGGAAACACCGGATTGGTGCGCAGTCCAAGTAAGAATCCTTGGGGTACCAGGAGTGAGGATGTTTGAGATATCGAGTGTGAGTATACTCGAGAGTATCCCTGATATTTCTTATGTTGTATTTTAGAGGTTGATCATGGTCGGGACACGCCATACCCCCGAGAGCAGTGGGGTGAGTGATGAGGAGATCCGTCGGATCATCCATGAGGAGGTGGCTGCTGCCATCAGAGCCGAGATTCTGGAGATGTTTGGGTCTATTAAGACCACACTGATCGAGACGTTTGACGAGCGTTATGCTGCCTTGACTGACGTTGCTGTTGCTGCAGCCACAGCAGCTGTTGCTGCTGCGAGACTCCAGGGTGGTGATTCGTTGCTGTACCGAGAGTTCAGCAACACGAAACCACCAGAGTTCGATGGTATACAGGATCCGATCGCCGCTATGAGGTGGATCTCAGACATGGAGGGGTGTTTCTATACGTGCTCGTGTCCGGAGCACTTGAGGGTGCGGTTTGCACTCAACCAGCTTCGCTTGGGGGCGAAGGACTGGTGGAAGTTTGTGACCGCGAGCTATTCGACAGCTGAGTTGACTGCAGTGACCTGGGAGAGGTTTACTGCGATGTTTCGTGATGAGTATGTTCCCCAGGTGGAGACGGAACGCTTAGCTCAGGAGTTTCTGACCTTCAAGCAGGGGACAGAGTCGGTGACAGTGATTACGATGATGTTTCATGAGCGGGCGCTGTTTTGCCCGGAACTGGTGTCCACTGAGCAGGATCGCATGAGCCGTTATCTGAGTATTTTGAGGAGGGACATCCGTGAGTTCGTGGCGAACTCGACTTACCAGACATTTGCTGAGCTCCAGGCAAATGCCAGGAAGAGGGAGATTGAGCTTGAGACACAGGCGAGGGAGGAGACTGAGTTGCAGAGGGGTGATCGACGACCGGCGCAATTGCAGCCGGCCGCCAAGCAGGCAAAGCCCGCTGATTCGAGGACGGGTAGTTCGAGGGGCCGCACTTGTGGGAAGTGCGGCAAGAGCCATGATGGGCCGTGCAAGACTGGGTTATGCTACAAATGCAGGAAGGAAGGACATTTTGCGAGGGATTGTCCTAAGGGGTTCTCGGTTTGCTTCCATTGCAACCAGACCGGCCATCGGAAGGCTGAGTGCCCCTAGCTTCAGAGGTCAGCACAGGGATCTGCACCTGCGGTTCGAGCTACTGAGACCCGGCCAGTGAAGGCCGAAGCACCGAAGGCTAAAGGGAGAGCCTTCCAGTTGACTGCGGAGGAGGTCCGCGCAGCACCTGACGTCATGGCGGGTATGTAATCTTTATCTATTTTATATTGAGTTTATGCTATTTTGATTGCTATATGTTATGGGTAGGTACTTTTCTTGTATGTTCTGTACCTGCATTAGTTTTATTCTACTCGGGTGCGAGTCGGTCTTTCATATCTATGACTTTTAGTCGGCACATTAGTATTCCGAGAGAGGCGTTGAGTCGACCTCTGCGGGTTTCCATAGCAGATGAGTGTGAGGTATGTGCTACCGAGGTGATACGTGGATGCGTGCTGGAGATCTTCGGGGTGGAGTTTCCGATTGATTTGATTCCGATTGCTATGGGGGATGTTTGTGTCATAGTAGGCATGGATTGGTTGAGCCGTTTCGGGGCTGTCATAGATTGCGAGCGTCAATTGGTGACGATCCGAGATCCTAGTGGGGGAGCGCTGACGGTTTATGGCGAGGGGACTCGTGGTGGTTCGGTTTTCTGTTTGGCCGCTAGAGCGAGGCAGAGTTTGCAGCAGGTCTGCAAGGGATTCGTAGCCTATGTGTCGGATGTACGAGAGGCCGCTGGGAGGCCAAGTTCAGTGGATAAGGTGCCGATAGTGCGTGAGTTTCCGGACGTGTTTCCTGAGGAGTTGCCGGGTGTGCCTCCCGAGAGGCAGGTGGAGTTTCGTATCGATTTGATTCCCGGGGCTGCGCCTATCGCTAAGGCACCATATCGGCTAGCACCGCCAGAGATGCAGGAGTTATCCTCACAGCTGCAAGAGCTGTTGGGAAAAGGGTTCATCCGTCCCAGTAGCTCTCCCTGGGGAGCGCCGATCCTTTTTGTCAAGAAAAAGGATGGTTCACACCGGATGTGCATTGATTACCGGGAGTTGAACAAGTTGACGGTCAAGAACCGTTATCCACTACCGAGGATCGATGATATATTCAATCAGTTGCAGGGGGCGTCTTGGTTCTCCAAGATAGACCTGAGGTCGGGATATCACCAGATGAGAGTTCGGGATGAGGATATCCAGAAGACGGCGTTTAGGACTCGTTACGGGCATTACGAGTTCGTGGTGATGCCATTCGGGCTCACCAATGCACCCGCAGCTTTCATGGACCTCATGAACAGGGTATGTAGGCCGATGTTGGATCGATCGGTAATTGTATTCATTGATGACATCCTGGTGTATTCGAGGACCAGAGAGCAGCATGAGGAGCATTTGAGGAAGCTCCTCGGAGTTCTGAGATCGGAGAGGCTATTCACCAAATTCTCCAAGTGCGATTTTTGGTTACGGGAGGTCCAGTTCTTAGGGCATCTCGTTAACCAGAATGGGATATTGGTTGACCCGGCCAAGATCGAGGCTGCGATGAGTCGGGAAGTGCCGAGGTCACCTGCGGAGATCCGGAGCTTCTTGGGGCTGGCAGGCTACTATCGGAGATTTATCAGGGACTTCTCCAAAATTGTTGTGCCACTTACCAAGTTAGCCCGGAAGGGTGTTACTTTCTCATGGGGTCCGGAGCAGCAGACCTCATTTGAGACCCTTCGCCAAAGATTGTGTGAAGCTCCCGTGCTTGCATTGCCGGAAGGGATGGAGGATTTTGTGGTGTACTGTGATGCATCGATATCGGGGTTGGGAGCGGTGTTGATGCAGAGAGGGCATGTGATCGCGTATGCGTCGAGGCAGTTAAAGCCTCATGAGACGAGATATCCCACCCGTGATCTGGAGTTGGGGGATGTGGTTTTCGCCCTCAAGATCTGGCGTCACTATCTGTATGGGGTTCGGTGTACGATATACACGGACCATAAGAGCTTGAGGTACTTGATGGATCAGCCAAATCTGAATATGCGGCAGAGGAGATGGTTGGATGTGGTAAAGGATTATGATTGCGAGATCCTGTACCACCCGGACAAGGCTAATGTGGTAGCCGACGCCTTAAGTCGTAGGGCAGAGAGTGCCCCATCGCGAGACATCTGTTTGAGGTTGACGGTGATGACCCCAATTTTGGACACCATCTGAGAGGCTCAGGCTGAGGCTGCGAGATCAGAAAATCAGAAAAGGGAGCGGGTGGTTGGTCAGGTATCGGAATTCGTTACCGATGGTCGGGGACTTATGACGTTTCAGGGTCGGATTTGGGTACCGTTTGTGGGCGGGACGCGTACCATTTTGATGGAGGAGGCACATCGATCGAAGTTATCGATCCATCCCGGGGCTACCAAGACGTATTTGGACCTAAAGAAGGAGTATTGGTGGCCCTGTATGAAGAGGGATGTTGCTTGGTTCGTCGAGAGGTGCCTAACTTGTCACCAAGTTAAGGCCGAGCACCAGCATCCGCATGGTAAGCTGCAACCGTTGGAGATTCCCGAGTGGAAGTGGGAACAGATTACCATGGATTTTATCACCAAATTGCCAAGGACTGCGAGAGGAGTCGATGCAATTTGGGTGATTGTGGACAGGTTGACGAAGAGCGCTCATTTTCTTGCTATCAGTGAGAGCTCTTCTGCTGAGAGGTTGGCAGAGTTGTATGTGAGGGAGGTGGTACCGCGGCATGGGATTCCGATGTCGATTGTTTCAGATCGAGACGTGCGATTTACTTCCAGATTTTGGAAGAAGTTTCACGAGGAGTTAGGCACGAGGCTGCATTTCAGTACCGCGTACCACCCGCAGACGGACGGACAGAGCGAGCAAACGATTCAGACGCTTGAGGATATGCTCCGAGCATGTGTTTTGGATTTTGGAGGGAGCTGGGACACCTACCTACCTTTAGCAGAGTTTTCGTATAACAACAGCCATCATTCGAGCATTGGTATGCCACCCTTTGAGCTGTTGTATGGGCGGAGGTGTCGCACCCCTATCTGCTGGGGAGAGGTGGGGCAGCGGGTGTTGGGTAGCACGGAGATTGTACTCCAGACAACCGAGCAGATTCAGCAGGTCAGGCAGAGGTTGTTGACTGCGCAGAGTCGCCAGAAGAGTTATGCAAACAGGTGTCGGTCCGAGCTCGAGTTTCAGGTCGGTGACCTTGTGCTCCTAAAGGTCTCTCCTTGGAAAGGAGTGATACGATTCAGGAAGAGGGTCAAGTTGGGACCCCGGTATATTGGACCCTTCAGGGTAATTGCTAGGGTAGGCAGAGTAGCCTACCGGTTGGATCTACCTGCTGAGTTGGGGTAGATCCATGATACCTTTCATGTCTCACAGTTGAGGAAATGTATTGCCGACGAGTCGGCAGTGGTGCCGTTAGAGGATATTCAGGTGGATGCGAGCCTGAACTACGCAGAGAGACCAGTTGCGATTGTGGATCGGAAGATCAAGGTTCTGAGGAACAAGGAAGTGCCTCTGGTACAGGTTCAGTGGCAACATCGGAAGGGATCCGAGTTGACCTGGGAACCGGAGCGGGAGATGCGGGAGCAGCATCTAGAGTTATTTCAGGAATGAGACTTTGAGGGCGAAGTCGGATTCTAGTGGGGGAGAATTGTAACATCCTGTATTTCAGGTATATTAATTAATCTTTTTATTTTGAGTTTTGAGAAGGGGCTCGGCGAGTTGGTGCGTAGACTCGCCGAGTTGAGACGCGGGTTTTCACCCGGATTGATGCCCGGACTCGGAGAGTCGCCTTGGTGGACTCGGCGAGTCTGCGTCGTTTAATGAAACCGTAATTTCTCGGGTTTGAGGCCTATTTAAAGGGCCTTATGGCCGTCATTTGCGCTCATTAGTCCCCAGAGTGAAACCCTAGAGCATTTGAGTGATTCAAGTGAGGGAAGGAGCCATTGTTGATTCTTGGAGTTGTTGTTTAGCAAGGGAAGAGAAGATCTAGCCAAGAGGAAGCAAGAGAGGGGTGGATTCTTGAAGAACTAAGGTCCAGGACATCACATCTGAGGTACCATTCGAATCCTTCTTTGTTATTGTGATGTTCATATAGATTTAGGGTTTTTGAACCCATTTGTGGTTAGATCTAGCATCCTCATGGTCCCTTGGCGAGTTATAGCTCTGAATCTGGACCCATAGAGATCTAGAGCACCTCCTTGCCCAAGCTTTATGTGCATCCATGGAAGTTTTAGATTGGGATCTATGTATTTAAGGCTAAACCTCCGTTAATGAGCTATTTGATGCTTAATGAGCACCAAGACTCGGACTTTACGTGGTTAATAAGCTTAAGGGGACTGGATCTATGAGTTACTAGAGTGGATCTGACCTTAGAAGGTCGTTTGAGGTTGTGCATGGAATGCATTCGCCGAGTCCAATCCCAGACTCGGCGAGTTGGTGCGGGTTGTTCAGAGACTTCGGACCAGGGACTGAGTAACCGATTCGGGTGAGTCACTCGGTGAGCCCACGCCAGACTCGGCGAGTTGGTGCGGGTTGTTCAGAGGGAATCGGGTTCCTGTAGGGACTCGGCGAGCCCACGCCAGACTCGGCGAGTCGGGTCAACCGTTGACCGTTGACCAGGGTTGACTAGTTTGACTTTATAGTGTTAGTCAGCCAGAGTCAGGGTGGTATTAAGTAGAGTTATGCTTGTGTTGTAGGAGGACGATAGCTCGGGATATTGAGCACTAGTAGTTACGAGATTTACGAGTTACCGAGATACGCGAGGTGAGTCTTCTCACTATACATTACCTTGAGTAGGTATTTCGAGTTGACCAGAGGGTCTCATGTGCTATGTATGAGTTTATGTGTTGTCTTAGAGATTTCGTGCTATGTGTTATTTGTATGCTGCATGATTATATATATATATCAGGCCGGAGGGCCCAACGATACTGACCGGGTCGGACGGCCCAACGAGTTATGACTGGACCGGAGGGTCCGACGAGCTGCGGG
Organism: Lactuca sativa; assembly: GCF_002870075.4. Taxonomy (NCBI): domain Eukaryota; kingdom Viridiplantae; phylum Streptophyta; class Magnoliopsida; order Asterales; family Asteraceae; genus Lactuca; species Lactuca sativa. The sequence continues at coordinate 56,713,918 of NC_056625.2, forward strand.
ACGGGAGGGTCCCGCTGAGACATCTTGATCGGAGGGTCGGGTCTAGCCTTGAGTGGCGTACTTGTGATATGTGGTATTTTGGGGAACTCACTAAGCGTTATGCTTACAATTGTTGTGTTTGATGTCTCAGGTATCAGCAAGGACCGTGGGAAGGCGACGGCTTGACTCGTACACACTCACACCGATGGAGTTCACTTTTGAGAGATCTTGGGAATTTGTTTTGAAAACACTATTGTTTCGGATTTGAAATTATGATATGATATACATTTTGTGGTTTTAAAAATTAAAAATTTAATTGGAAATTTTACGTTGTTACAATAAAGCAAAGCCCACTATCATGGAATAAACGGTCAAATTAAGTAAACGGGTTGACACGACACATGACAATATTAATGCCAAACTCTTTCGACCCGATACAACATGTCTACAAGTCTAATGTTTACATAAAAATATAGACAAAACTACGCAAATGGTCCCTGTTGTATGTCAAAATTTGCCATTTTGGTCCAAAAATGTTTAGACTTGCTCTAGAGGTCCAAAGTTTTCATTTTGTTGCTTGTTTGATCAATTTCATAATTGGAAGTATATGAAATGACCTTTTTGCCCTCTCTATTTGATTTTCCTTTTTCTTTTTATTAGTTTTGATTTTTTCTGATTAACAATTAAATAAAAAAGAAAACAAATATAACCCTACCCCACCCATACTCCCTCCAGCAACTCCTTATCTCTCTACTGTCGGAAAAATATGCACCGCATCCTCATTTTTTCCGGCACCGACTTCTCTCACACTCACACGCTCACCCAACTTCACCTTCCTTCCCTTAGAAACCAATGACTACGACTTCAGTGCACCAACAACCCAGCCTACCCAACTTCACCATCTCGAACCGCTACCCTTCTCTCATCTCTTTCAAATCGCCGCCTTCTCTCCATTACCTTCGTCTTTCTCCTTATCCAGCGAGCCACCAATAATTTAGGTTTTCAGCAGATCATTTAGCATCGCCAGTGGCGGTGGTGGATTCCGGTTTCTAGTGGCGAAGAAGACGATGGCAGTGGTAGATTTCGGTTTCAGGCAACATTTGGAGTTTGCCATATACAAGATCGACGGGGTACGAGGTCGATTTGGAGTGGATCTGTTTGTCATGTCTCCTTCTCCCTTAACCATCGTATTTTTCGAGTGGTTGTGGTTGTTCGTATATGTTTCCCACCAAGTGCAAACCCACCTACAATCCAACCTTTGTTCATGACTGCACAACCCATGTATTTCTCTCTTGCAAAACACGATTCCAACATCATCTCCGTGATACACTGCCATCACCCTAATCTCCAATCGGTAATGTGATTTTTTTGGATTTGATGTAGGGCTTTTCAAGTTTTTTTTTTCATTTAAAATCAGGACTTTTGGGTTTTATGAAGGCTTTTTATATACAATGTAACGCCCGTAGATCCGGGCTAGTCAAGTTAGAGGCAATAAGTGTCGAAAACGACTTTTTGACAAAATATTATTTAGAATAATTAATTTGAACCAAGTTGTAGTATATGTCACAAGGTTTCCGTACATATAAAGAACGCCGAAATCCGAGTTATAACGAAGAAGTTATGACTCGTCGAAGTTTCGCGACGGAACCGACACGGCACCGAGAAGCGTAAATAGTGAATTTCTGATAGAGCGAGTTTTAGCCTTAGCGATATAAACAAAAATTGTAGAGTATGTTAAACTAAGAACATCGATAAAAAGAACGCCAAAATCTGACTTCGTATGAAGAAGTTATGATTTTTCGAAGTTTCGGATTAGCGGTGTACAACCCGAAATTCGAATATTAGATCGAGTGATTTTTAGCCAACACGACCTAAACGAGAATCGAAGATCTCGTTAAGAGTAGCGTAACGAGAAAAAGATGGGCGAAAACGGACGTCAGATAAAGAAGTTATGAGGATTTAACGCACCAATGGTACAAGGTCCTTTTGGGTTGCCTTCACCAAAGCAACTTGATAAGATGAATTATGGAGAGAAAGGATTAATTATGATTTATTAATATATTATGAGAATAATATATTAAAGGAGAAATCATATTGCTTAATTAATATTGGTCAATAATTAATAAGAATTAAGGTTGTGGCTAAAAGACATTAATTAAACTTAAGGGACTAGAACTGTCAATTGTATGATAGTTGAATATTGAGCAAATGGACTACATATTAAAGGGGTGGACGAATTCTATAGGGAAACCCATTGGAAATCGTCCTAGGCCTTTAAGGAAGGAGTCCATGGGTTGCTTAGGGCTTAAGCATCCAAATTAGGGTTTCCTTGTTAGATAACCCTAATAGTCTCACTATTTAAAGAACCCTCAAGCCCCAAAAACGTGGTGAACTTGTTCTCTAGGGTTTACACACGTTTTGGGCAGCCTCCTCTCTCCTTATTCTTCATCCTCTTGTTCTTGGTGTTTGTGAGCCATTAGAGGAGTGACATTTGTGACTCTAAGCTTTCTAAAGTCATTACAAGGTGGATTTGAGATTGTTATTGCTACATAACAATCAAGGTAATATCTTAAACCCATTATTATGTTAATATTTATTATCATATGCTAGATCTAGGTTTTAAAGTCATGGATGATATGCATGTACAATAGAGAAACCTAGATCCAAACATTAGGGTTTGTATGAGCACATAGCATGTTCTTATGGCCAAAACGCATCAGTGGTATCAGAGCCTTGATTGGTTTCTATTGTATTGATGCCTTGCATGTTCATTCTTGTTGCAAAATCGAAATTTTGGCTTTTTGACTGATGAACTCGGCGAGTTCCAATGTGGACTCGGCGAGTTGGCTCCTACTCGGCGAGTCCATAGAGGAACTCGGCGAGTTCGAGCGTCAGAAGGAGGCAGTTTCGGGGTTTCTTGCTATTTTACTCAAAGATACTCGTGTTAACTATTATGGGTCATTAAGATTCGATTTTTAATCATATTTTGAGTGTATCCTTGATCAAACAAAAGATAATTACCAATTGATTAGATAATAACTTCCTTATTTGATTAAAGTTTGATTATTTGTATTAATTGGGTAACTTATCTTGCAAGAAATTAATTTTAGGTCAAATTAGATAATAATTAGATTAATTGTTTAATTTAAGTTATTTGCTATTTGATCCTTGTGTTTTGAATAGTTTCAAAACTTTCCCTCAAGTTTTGGAATTTAAATTTTTGATTAAAAGGTTTGATTTTGAAATATTTAAATTTTAAACCCTAATGTTTTGAAATGTTTCAAAACTTTCCCTCAAGTTTTGGAATTTAAAAGTTGATTAAAAGTTTAATTTAGGAATGTTAATTCTAAAACCCTAGTATTGTTTTGAAAAGTTCAAATCACACCTTTACGGTTTTATTAATTAATTAAGGTGTATAATTAAAAGAGTTTTAATAAATCCATAAAAGTTTTGGTTTACAATATAATTGAATTAAAAGTATAATTATTAAATTTGACCACATAGTATTTTAAAAGTGTAAAATACACCCTATACTATATATATCATTAAAGTCTAACATTATATATATGTATGAGTAAAAGTCGGTCTTATTGTTAGTAGGCCTCATTCACGAAGCTGGTCTACAAGGTGTGTTTAAGGAAATTGCCTATAAAATGGCGATTGAATGGGTATCCACTCTTACCCACCGCACTCTTGACTAGTGGAGGGTCGTTAGCCGAACGTGTAGGATAGGACAGAAACCTTCCATTATAAGTATAATGAAGTACAAAAGTAACTAAATGTTTTTACAAAATTCCCAATCTTAGTTACTTTAGGCAAAAGTGAATTGATGCAATTCCATGAAATTACACTTTGTGCCCTTGCGAAGACGTTAGTGGAGTGTGTGTAGTTAACCGACACACTAAATGGTTCTAAACAAAGGTAGAAAAGGGTGACTTAATGTTTGTCATAGTTCGGTGGAGCGTGTGTGGTTAACCGGCACATCGAATAGGTGACTGTAACATGTGGGGGCACCATGTAAGTTTGCATGGTTATTCACACCCGCTTTGTGATCCTCGGTATCCCAGTCACAAACTAGAGGGGCATATCGAGATTTAAACATGCCATTGAAATGTTCAATGAATCTCAAAAGATCTAGGAGTTTTCAAAGCATTTAAAACTTAATCGGTTTTTCGTTTTTCATGGTGGAAAATTAGTGAATCGTCATTCACTTACCTTCAAATATTTTGCAACTAGATTACGACATCCCTTTTCTAGGTTGTAGCGTATTGTGTTGGGTCCTAGCCTTAGTATCTCATTTGGGTGATTTATTAAGGACTCAATCAATCAACTAACTTGAATTTGTTTTCTCCCGTTTTGTAGATGTCAAAGTACGACAACTATGGTCTTCCCAAATCCCGTGGAACAAGCATTCCATATGAAGATGATATTCCACGATTCAATCGAGGAACAAGAGATCATACTTTACTTCCTCCACCTCCTCCAATTATTCTCCCTAACCCACAAGATCGAAGAATTGAAAGGTTCAATGTCACTAAAGCCCTATTGGAAATGAAACATGAAGATGGTAAACCCGTGTGTGCCCACGTTCTAGGAATGAAATCACACATCAATAGGTTGATAATGTTGGGTGCGTCATTCAATGATAAGTTGGCTGTGGACTGGGTTTTGCAGTCACTCCCTGAATCATATAATGAGTTCAAAAGAAAGTATCATATGATGGATCATGACGCAAGCCTCATTGACTTAACTTACATGCTCATTGCTGCTGAATCAGAAATGATTTGGCAAGGCAATGGAGCATATTTGTTGGGAAAGTCAACCAACCATGCTTCCGAGGATGTTCTAGGAGAACCAACATGCGTTTGCTGGCAAAAGAAAGGGCTTTGGATACAAGTCTACCCTAAGAGCCTGAAGAGTCCAGAAGATGGGAGAGTCAAAGAGTATGACTGTGCTTCAGGTAAAATCCACTATCTAACTCCATTAAGTTCCTATTCATTGATTCTTAATACATAATGTGATAAGATTGCATTTGAATGTTTTGCAGGATCAGTGAAAAGAGAGGAAGCTTGATGAAAGAGCAAGATGAGTCTAATCACGAAGAAATGGATCTCGATCGCATGGATTTGAAGATTAGATTTTGAGCTTAGAAAGTTATGATAGAGTTGTTAGGAATTTTTCTTTTTGACTACATAGTTTTCAGTTGATTTTGCATTGTAAGGACAAATGTTTTCCGCTGCTTTTATGAATAAAATAAATTTTGGTTTGACTCATTTATTTATTTATTTATTTCCTTGCAATGAAATCGTTATGAAAAATTGATATTCGCATATTTCTACAACGAATGGATGTGATTCTTAATTATGTTAATTATGGAAATGTCAAGAATTTACCAAATAGGGAAACTTTCTCATCACCCGAGTTTCAATTGGATAGAAACTTGGAATCATACAACAAGTATTGTATGATGAATGAAAAGTTTCATATTTGGATATTAGACTAATTCGTAGACAAAGTGTCAAGTGAAGGACTAGAAGATCGAGTACACAAGGTTGTGTGTTGATCAAGTCCACCACAAGAGTAACAAAGATATTCGTCATGATTTACTAAAGGTTTACTGTATATGATTATACTTACAAGATTAAGTGTAATTCCGAGTTGATTTGAAAGAGTTTAAATCAATAGCAAAACGAATAAGAAGAATCAAGTAGGCAGACAGATAAAAGTTTCTCTATTCTAAGAAGAAGGGAGAGTACCTTTTTATTATGTTTTATAATAGGTCTTAATGATTAAGAACCATATCCCAATTGATCCTCTAAGTGAGTCTTAGTGCAATTATATGTCTGAGAAGAGGTATCAAGAATTGAAGAAATGGTTAAATCAAGAAGTCAATCATACTTCGTTCCAAAAACAAGTCTTAGAGTTAAGATTGTGACATTGAGTGACAAGTCTTAAGAAGGTTTATAACATTCATCAAATGTGGAAATTTGTGATGTCTTGGATAAGACAAAGACCAACTAGGACCGATTTTGTAAAGTATTTTGTCTTGATAAAAGCTACACTAACTCTTGAATATTTGTTTGTCAAGAAATGTTTATTGACAAAAGAATCTTATATGTCAAGGAGTCTGTGGGAGTCTCAATGGTCTTGAATGGTTTCAAGAACAAATCAAGAATAAACCTTATCAATCATCACTAGCACACGACTTGAGGTTTACAACCTATCGTGTTGACACTATCTTGTTTCTGTGCGGTTCCAACTGAGTTAATTATGCATGTGAGTTCTATGAGTTCTCATTTGAACGCATAAAAGGCAAGCACTTTGATCAATGAAAGGTACATTGATAGGAAAGGGTGAGTTGTTTAACTACTTGGAAGACATGGTGGGCAGCCGTGTTACCATAAGGCAAGAAATCAAGATTGAGAAGTTTCGGTCCATATGAGTTTGGGTTTGTCGCAAACTTTGGTTTTGACAAATTCACATGGATAGGAACGCATACACCATTAAAATCTAAGTCTCATAAGATTCCCTCCTTCATGAAAATGACTGTGAGGAAATGCTTTCACTAAGAGAGATTTTAAGAAGATAGTAATTATGAAATTGTATTCTCGAATTCGATTATGGTCACGGTACCCCTTTCCATGATTCGAATTGTGAGATTTTGCAATTAGTCTGAATTATTTAAGACACACATATGAGCTATCTTAGACAAATGTGTATGAGATTAAGAAGCTTAGATAAAAGATTATTAAAGCATTAAGTATTAGAAATATGAACTTAAGAAATTCAATAGGTATTGTTTTTCTGGAAGTTAAGCTGTTTTCTAAATACATGTCAAAGCTAGTGGGAGCATAAGTGTTATACTTATATGATAATAATCATCATGATAGTGGGAGCATAAAAGTTGTGCTAGTATGATTATTAAGGCATGTATTGCAAGTTAGCAATATTAATTATAGAAAACAAGAGTTATACTTTGCAAAGTCGTAAATGTTGAATAGTTGTTTTGCTATAATTAAGTGAGAGAATATTGTACTTCGTTTCAAAATCTAAAGCTTAGATTGAGAAATTTTAATAAATTTAGTCAAAGGATACATAGTGTGTTCTTAAAATTCGATTATGATTACGGTATCCCTCTTCATAGTTCGAATGGTAAGAACGTGACACATAAAATATTATGGCAAAAGATTCATAAAGTATCGTATCTTTATGTAAGACATTATGCATCGTGTCCCATACGCTTCGGGTATAGGATCGATTGCAAATGCTATAATATTTAACCATTCTAAAATTTTCCAAATGTCTAGCGCATTTAGAGGGAAAAAGAACTAGAATCGGTTTTGACTAAGATAAATAAACAACTATCAAAGGACGATCCAAAGCTTGCTAAGGATTGGTCGCTTGTGAGTAGTTGGAAGTATGATATTGGATGGAGCATATCGACATTATTATGAATAGATAAGTTTCTATTAAGAATGAGTTGTCATATGGTAAGTATGGAAAGGTTTCCATATTGAGAGTTGGATATTGAGAATCTATGTCTAGATTAGAAACTTTTATGCAAAAGGATGTTCAAAGGAATGTAACTTGAGTGAGAGACATCACATCTATGGAATTTTCTTGTAACAATTTCCGATAGAGAGCTTTGTAATTCATTGGCAATAGTCATTATGACCTTAGTGTAGTGACATTACAAAAGGATCATTGCATAAAATGTTAGAATCTAACATATTCTATAAGTGGAAAGAATTTGATATTCTTACACTTGTGATAAGGATTGGGAGTTGTGAAATGGGTATGATTGGAAATGTGTTCATTTGATCTATTTCACAAAGTAAGGATTGTAGGTAAACATTATATGCATGCTAAGAGCATGGGACAAGCGTAGTTATAATTCAAGTAAGAAGTTGATTACCCGAAACAACAAATAATGAGTAATCAATATGGTGATAAATAAAAGGTGTTTTGTTTATACTCAAAGGTTTAAGGCCATATGGGATTAGTATTATTCTTGTGTTTCACTTTGCATGTTTTGATTTCCTGAATAATTTAATTGGTTCAGAATAGTCAAATTATTCAAACGGACCACAATCGTTCATATGTTGGAAGTAGGTATGAATGAAGACTGTCGTGAATTGGTGTGTGGATTGTCTAAAGTGTATTAGACATAAGCAATTGTTTGCTGCAACGTTCATGAGTGCTTATGAATATGATTTGAGTATTAGATTAAACCCACGCTCACTTGGATCACTTCATGGATTTTATCACGAGTGATTGGTGAGACGATAACACCTTATATTCTTGAAACCGAGATGTGCAAGTTGTATCTTGCGAGTCGGTTACACATTGATAATATGTAAACGCACCAGTAACTTGATGTCATAAAACATATTGTTGTGTGTAATTCGGTAAGTGAGTGCAAGCGAGCATTGAGTCAAAGTTTATCCGTTCCTTTTATCCAAAGTAGGATAAAAGCGATATCTTTGGGCCCCTCGATGATTTAGTGATGGCACTTAAGCGCTTGGCCAAGCCGGGACTAATTTGATGTGTTCAATTGTAGTCTGTTGTCAGTCATCATAAATCGGGAAATCAGGAAACAGTATAGAGAGAATGAATATATTTCATGCCTCATATCTATACGATATCTAGAATGGAGGAATATATGATCCCTTATCTAAAGGACACGCGTATCTGATAAGATCAGAGTTGACAGCGACTTTAGAAAGCTACGATTGCAGATCAGGATCTGAAGTCATACGCAGAATAGTTGTTAGACTTATCCAAGTGGGAGACTGTTGGATTAGTGTTTAAGTCCATAACTATTTTGGTATGTACTTGACCCGATGGTGCCAGGTCCTTTTGGGTTGCCTTCACCAAAGCAACTTGATAGGATGAATTATGGAGAGAAAGGATTAATTATGATTTATTAGTATATTATGAGAATAATATATTAAAGGAGAAATCATATTGCTTAATTAATATTAGTCAAGAATTAATAAGAATTAAGGTTGTGGCTAAAAGACATTAATTAAACTTAAGGGACTAGAACTGTCAGTTGTATGATAGTTGAATATTGAGCAAATGGACTACATATTAAAGGGGTGGACGAATTCTATAGGGAAACCCATTGGAAATCATCCTAGGCCTTTAAGGAAGGAGTCCATGGGTTGCTTAGGGCTTAAGCAACCAAATTAGGGTTTCCTTGTTAGATAACCCTAATAGCCTCACTATTTAAAGAACCCTTAAGCCCCAAAAACGTGGTGAACTTTTTTAGGGTTTCCACACGTTTTGGGCAGCCTCCTCTCTCCTTATTCTTCATCCTCTTGCTCTTGGTGTTTGTGAGCCATTAGAGGAGTGACATTTGTGACTCTAAGCTTTCTAAAGTCATTACAAGGAGGATTTGAGATTGTTATTGCTACATAACAATCAAGGTAATATCTTAAACCCATTATTATGTTAATATTGATTATCATATGCTAGATCTAGGGTTTAAAGTCATGGATGAATTGCATGTACAATAGAGAAACCTAAATCCAAGCATTAGGGTTTGTATGAGCACATAGGATGTTCTTATGTCCAAAACCCATCAAGAGCGAGTTTTAGCCTTAGTGATATAAACGAAAATCATAGAGTATGTTAAACTAAAAACATCGGTAAAAAGAACGCCAAAATCTGACTTCGTATGAAGAAGTTATGATTTTTCGAAGTTTCAGATTAGCGATGTACAACCTGAAATTCGAATATTAGATCGAGTGATTTTTAGCCAACATGACCTAAACGAGAATCGAAGATCTCGTTAAGAGTAGCGTAACGAGAAAAAGATGGGTGAAAACGGACGTCGGATGAAGAAGTTATGAGGATTTAACGCACCAATCCTGTCCCGGCCTATTAATAATATAAAATTTAAAATTGAATCAAAATTAGCCGAGGGAGTCTAAATGAAAGTTGTAGAGTACGTTCCCGCCTTTGCGTGGATATAAAGAACGTCGAAAACGGAGCTTGTATGCGAACGTTACGAATTTTTAAAGTTTAAACTCGAATTTGCGAAGCTGTTGCTAGATGCGATGACGTGGCCAAATCTCAGTTGTCGCTTGCTGAGCACGTCTCGCTCTGGATGGGTGACACCTGTCCTCACATACGCCCCGCATAATCCGAAGACGCTCAACGTCCGAGTACGCCTTGCGTGCGAAGTCCCTACGCTCCGCGTTCTAGCCTTCCTCGGTTCAGGAGAAGCCACGTCGCACCACCGAGCCTTCGCCACCTGGTCTCCTTATCCGAACTTACGCCCAGCGTAAGACTTTGGTATGCCCAACGTAAGTCCGAAGCCTCGCCTATAAAAGGAGGCCGAGGGCAGCCACTTCTCTCACACCAAATCCTTCTACTTTCTCTCACTACCCCCTAACCCCCTCCTGAGCCTAGGTAAACCCCCTAGCACCCAAAGGAAGCCCCCGAGGCTCCCGGAGTCCCGAGAAAAAGGGTCTTTCGGTTTCGGAAATGCTGCTTCGAGCAAAGCCCGATTTTCGTTAAAATCCGCTGTAAGTGAGCTACGCTTACACAATTTTTAATATAGCTTCCAAATAATTATAGTAATGTTATCAGGTCCTTAAAATAATTATTTGGGCTATTATTATGAGTTGTATTGAGTGTTATTTAACGCTTATATAATAATAATAATAATAGTCAAACTATTAATTTGTCGCGGTTATCGTTAGACTAAACCCTAGTGGTGTTGATACTAGGTTTTATCGAAGGAAATTGTTTTGAGAGTATCGAAGCGCTGTCCGACTACTGCGTCACCACCTTTCAGGTGAGTGCATGGTCCCTTTCATCTTACACATAGATATGAAGTATTCTATATAAATTATGTGTTATGTGTGCATATTATCTGAGTACTTGCTGTCTATGCTAGTTGAATGATTTTATACACGTTTTAAAAGATTTAAACTGTATATGTATTTTATATCTATAAAAATGTTGGGGTAAAACATGGGTAGATGTAATAGATGGAAAATAAGTTGGAAGATGATATGAGAGGTGTTATAGACCACGAGGTAAGGGTGAGAGGTGAACGATGTGAGATGCCTTTTCCCTAACGCGATGGCCCCATCATTCAGCAGAGTATGGATGACAACCACAGACTATTCTAGATAGTCCAGTGGAACACTAGCAGGCTCGCAACCTGTAAGTGTTGTGAACGATGTGTTTACTCGGTGTATCTCTAAACCTTGGTGATCATGCAGACTTTGTGCCAAAACCCTGGCGACTATGCAGACTTAGTGCCTGTTGTATAAATTCTGGCAACTATGCAGACTTAGTGCCTAAACCCCGGTGACGATGGACGTCGTGCCGATTCCTTAGAATGATCCTTAGGAATGTTTGAACGAGGAATGGTTATTTCTTAGGGAGATCCTTAAGAATAAAGAAGATAATGGGGATGGGTAATTGGGTTAACTGTTTGATGATTAAACATAATAATTATATTATTGTGGGTTGAAAACCCTATGTACTCACCAGGTTTCCCAACCTAACCCACTCAGTTTATTTATATCACAGGTGTTGATACGAAGTCACATTACACTGAGAGATTAAAGAGATGTAGATCACTAGTGTAAATGAATGTAAGTTCTGTTTATGCTTATGTTCCTGTATTGACGATGACATCCCAAACGTTTTAAAATGAATAAAATACGTTTCTTCGAAAATGTTTTGATAACGTATTTATTGTATTTTTCTGGGAACAAATTCCGCAACATTTTTATGAAAAGAAGTACTCTGATTTTTATAAAACATAAACAAAATCAGTCTTTTCTGGCCGTAAAAATGGGGATGTCACATACAAGGTATTGATTTCTTTTCCTGGTTTGATACATGTTGAAATCGAGGACTGAAATCAACTCTTTTATTTGGGAATTGATGCAATTTCTTAGAAAAATGGTTTAGGTTTCTTTTTCCGGTTTGAATCGTTATTTTTCGTGGTGTTAAGTGATGGTTGGAATATGAATTTCATTTAATCTATTTTTATTTTCTAGGTTTGATTCAAGTTTGATTTTGGTTTGCTTTTAATTCCAAGTTTAAGGTATCCTTTTGATTTAGCGTCATTAGATTTGGTATCAGTGATTATTGGTGATGTTGTTGGTCGGCAGTCAGAGTTTGTTTCAAGAGTGGTGATGTTGGACTACAGATTAAAGGGGAATGATGGTAGATTAAAGGGGAAGGATGTTGGATGGTGACCAGAGAGAGAAAGAGTGAGAGAGAGAGATTTATTTTTGTTTAGTTTTTATTTTTATTTTTTATTTTTTTAAATCAGAAAAACAAATAAGAAAAAAAAATCATATTAACAGGGGCAAATCAGTCATTTTGAAAAATATCAAAACAGATTTGACCAAACAAGCAACAAAATGAAAACTTTAGACCTCTGGTGCTAGTCCAAACCTTTTTGGACCAAAGTGGCAATTTTCGACATACCACATGTACCATTTGTGCAGTTTTGTCAAAATATATAGTATGGAACATACTAATTATATAATTCATTGTTTTTTAAACACATTTTTGTTTGTTTATCTATATATATATATATATATATATATATATATATATATATATATATATATATATATATATATATATAAACATTGCTAGTCATTAATATTATGTAATAGTCAATTTTTTGTTACCATTTATGTACCCCCATATCGAGTCAAACTCATTCTTCATGTAGTCATTTTCTATTATCAGTTGCGTACACATTTCAATTTTATACATAAGGTCTTGTCATGAAGACGACACCCGTGTCTACACCGACATATCACATCATCGTGTACATAAGATATCTACCTCAAGAAGGGAGGCATAACACCTATTGTATGGCCATTTAAAATAACAATAAAGTTCGAGATCTTCCAAGTATTTTATAAAACCAATACTCTCTTTTGAAATATTTTATGAATAACAGTCCCAAATGATGTGGTCTTAACATTTTAAAATATTCTTACTTTTTAAAACTTGTAATTTTACTTTTTAATCTTTAAAACTCTTTACAACAATTAAACATACTCTAACTCTTTAAAACTCTTTAAAACCCTCTAAAATTTGTTTTCATGCATTAATACATCATACATATAAGACAAAATTGCAAAAATGGTCATTGTGCTATGTATTTTTTTTTTTTGGGTTTTGGTCCAAACCACGAGGTTTTTGGATTGATAGTTCTTTTGAACTAGTTTGCTTGCAGTTTTGATCCCTGTCCAAACTAAAATGACTATTAAACCCTTAATGAATTTAGTTTTCATATTTTTTACTTTTTAAGATTGTTATTATTATTAAATATAAAAGTGAGCCCATTTATCTTCTCTCACTCACTCACTCACTCTCTCTCTCTCTCTCTCTCTCTCTCTCTCCCCATCTCTTAAAATACTGGCCCCTCATCTCTTCCTAGCCTTGCCGGAAAAATGAAGCCAAAGAATGGAGACCGCCACCTATGGTGATCTAGAGGATGCCACCGTAAATCCCACAGCTCTGCCACCTTCCATTGTTGTACCAGAAAATAAGCAGGAAGAAGCTACACCACCCTACTGTCACCACCTTCTCCCACCGGAAACAATCATCCCAACCCCACTCGACTGTCGGAGCAACCTCCTACCACCAAACCACATCCTTTCCCTCCCCTCTCTCCTTCTCGTTCATAACCGGCAGAAGAGAAATAGGGCAGCAAGGTCGTCACCTCATTGCCACCAGAAACAACCATCCCAACCCCACTTGACTGCCGAAGCAACCTTCGCCTACACTCTCGATGCAACCTAAATGAAAGAAATGAAAAACCATCTAATACCCAAACGATACCCACCTAATTTAAGGGGCATCAACCTCTATAATCCGAAATAAAGTCACCAAACTGGGCAAAATAAAGAAACCCATCCATAGATTGAAGTAAGGGTTGTTGATTGGAACACATAGAACAAACATCAACCAAATATGGTCCTCATGGTATTGTTGCTGATAGGAAGTCGAAAATTGCAGATGAAAACATGGGTTCATCATTGCCCGTGGTTTAGAGAACGCCAACTCCAGTATACCCTAAAACAATCACACAACAATAAACTAAAAAATCTGATCCAACACAAAATCTGATCATTGGGATAAAATAAAATGTTACCTAAGCCGATTAAGAACGTAAGTGTATTTCCCCTAAAGCTCTAGCCGGCTTTCCATAAGCTCAAGAACCCTAAGTGTGCACAACACGCCAAAGCTTGTTATCAAATCAGCCCTCCAGACACAACCTTCCCCACAATTGGGAATCGAGGTCACCAAATCGATTTTCATCCCTGAATCGACGCTGTAAGCCACCCAGTTCATCTCCATACTATCGATTTTATAAAGGAACCACTCCCTAGCGGCTACATGGTCAACAAGGTCTTCGTCAAGACCACTGTTCTGCTGAAACAACCAATCGGGTCCTTCAAGTTTCAAGAGCTTCACGATAAAAAGTCTTAAAGATTTAAGAAGAGTTGCTTCTAAATCAAACATACACACACACACACATACAGAAAGTGGGCCCTTCTTAATTTATTAATTATTAAAATAAATATATTAGTATTAGATTTAAAAAGAAATGAAAGAAAATTGAAAAATAAATAATCCAAGGGTATTACAATGAGGACCAAAAACGTAATGAAACTAGCTTAAAAGAACCACGAAACCAAAAAAGTCAAGATTAGAACTAAAACCTGAAAAAAATGCATACTACAGGGACCATTTTTGCAATTTTGTATACATATAATACTTAATATAAACATTTCACATAAAAGATACATATATAATAAATCATAGCTTAAATTAAGTTTAGGTTTATGTATTATTGAGAGTAACTCACTTCAAAGATCTTCCTTACATGATCTATTAACACCTTCTAATGTTAATTGTTAACCTATATGTGATAATGATCAAATATATGATATATAGAAACTTTACCTAATATATTCCTAAATATCTATGAGGAACATTGTTCGTACAACTGTACATTTCAATTGTATAATTGTACACTCCAAGTATGCAATGGTATACTTATTTTGTGCAGCTGTATAAAGCAAGCCAAAGTTCCTGTTCTCAAGAAAACATATAACCATATAAAGTCATGCATAGTTGTACACTTATATTTCTCCAGTACACATAGTAAATGTACATGCATATGAAATGGCATGTACATTTTTAAAAAATGAGCTATGTGAAACTATTCACCAAAAATCAAGGTTAATTAACCTAATTTTAATCCGCAAGCATTCATTATCTTCTAAGGAGGAACATATTCAGGGAATGATAATCCTAATTTATCCATTAAAGAAATAAATCATCAATTCCAAAAGCTCCATTAAAGCTCACTTTTGATCAAATTGAAAGTTTTAAAGCTATGTTTTAGACATTAAATCAAAATTTCACAGCCATCTCATATCATTAATGTAATTCATTTATTAGATTCAAAATCCACAAGATGTGGTGATGGTTTCATGAAGTTAGGGTTTGAAAAACTTCATTAAAGTTGCATGAGCTCAAATTCATCATATGAAGGAGAATACATCACTAGATCAGTGTTCTACACATAGACTATAATACTAGATTCAAATCAATCAGTGAATTAACAATATAAATCATATTTAGAAGAGATTTATAACATTGATTTAGAAGCTTATTGACTAAGAATGAACTTGATGAAATAATTATCTTAAGGTGGCTTTTGTTTCACATAATGTTTATGAAGGAATTGAAATATGTCAATAATTGTAATCCAATTTCATATTTGTTTACTTGGCATGAAATGAAATTTATATCTAATTTCATATTCTATTTGGTTGATAGGAAACGAAATTGCAATAATATAAAATGACATAATTATTATCCCTTAAATAACAATCGATTTTTGCCAAATAGTCCCATGAAAGGGTAATTTGGGTTTAACATAGTTAACATGGTATATTTTCTAATATGTCAAGTTTAGTTCCTGATCAAACTCAAAATTTTCTCCTTAACCATCTTCCGATCCTATTGAACATTTTAAAATAATAATTAATTCATTCATTCATTTATTTTTAATATTTTTTTATTTGTATTTTAATCAAATTATTTTTGCTTTATTTAATTTCCTAATTTTTTTTACCAACAAAGACAAATTCTTGCCCTAAATGTGGGTGTTACGGTGTTACCGGAGGTACTACCCCCATAGAGTATTTTAGGTCCCTATCTTTTTCTTTGGAACATCGGGCGTGTTTGGCAAAAGTAGCTGTTAGTTAGAAGTGGGTAGTGGTTAGCTGGTAGCGGGTAGCTGGTAGCTAGTAGCAGGAAACTGTAACTTTTATTTGTTATATGAATATTTGACAAAAGTAGCTGGAAGCTTTTGAAATATTTAAAATTACATAAAAGGACAATTGATTAAAAATAAATAAATAAATAAATATATTTTTAAGGGTAATTATGAAAATTGATTTCAAAAGCTCAGGAGCGTTTTGTTAAACGCTACATGAAGTAGCTTTTAGAATCGGAGCGTTTTGTTAAAATTAAAAGCTAAACGCTCGTACTGCCAAACGAAGCTTTTTCTTTAAACTAGAGCGTTTTATCAAAAGCTAAAAGCTACAAGCTCCCAAACGCTTCCAAAAGCTCCGTACCAAACACACCCATCATGTTGACTTAAATATCATTATCATAACTAAATACATTTCACATTAATTGTATGTATGCGGACACCTATATTCTTTTCATCATTTTAATCACACATCAGGAATGTTATGAATAATGTTATAATAACAGAAAACTTTCCATAGTTGAAACATTTCATAATTTCCTTAACAATTTCATTTATATTCTCATAATATAGTTTACTGAATAAAAGAGTTAGAGTTAGTTTATTTATTTTCCTAACATACTTTATAAAAGAGTTCATTTACTTTTATAACATAGTTATAAAAGAAAGCTCATTGATTTTCAAAAGACACAATTCATTTGCTTTCATAATATACATTAAACACACACACACACACTTGATATAATAACTAATAAAAGCAATGTGTTTGCTTGAGCCCGATCCTATAATTAGTTCATGAGCCTTCATTAATTAATCTTCATGAAAATGTAGAGATAAACCCATTTCGAAAATATTAAATTGAACCAAAGTATTGACGAGTAATAAAACATACAACATAGGCACAAAATCGGTCGATACATACATTTGAAATAAAAACAACCACATTCAATCCAAACAACCAAAACAAGTCAGAACAACAAATGCACTTAATTAGATCCTATGCAACAATTTTAATGATTTTAATTATATTATACATGTGATTAATAACAACAATAATACTTTACAAGAAAGTAACATTACATAAATCATTTGTTGGGGATTGGACTATTCAATCTCCACTAATACAAAAC
Source organism: Lactuca sativa (assembly GCF_002870075.4). Classification (NCBI taxonomy): domain Eukaryota; kingdom Viridiplantae; phylum Streptophyta; class Magnoliopsida; order Asterales; family Asteraceae; genus Lactuca; species Lactuca sativa. The sequence goes on from NC_056625.2 coordinate 56,731,315, forward strand.
ACAAACTCTGAATTCTTTCAAAATCGCAATTCCACCCTTATTATTATTATTATTATTATTATTATTATTATTATTATTATTATTATTATTATTCTAAATCAACGGAGAATGACATTGATACTTACGTGAAAACAAGCCTTGAGCAAGCTATATTTACAGACTTCAAAAACATATTACAAGCATATTAGTAAGAGGCTATTCACAAATATCATACAAATCAATCATATGCAACTCCATTCTCAGCATTCTATGTAAAAAAAGAATCAACGAATAATAACAAAGACATGAGTAAAAGATGTGTCGACATCTTCTCATTGTTGGATGCAATCATGGGTTTACTTCAAGTTTCCTCTGCTCCTTTTCACAAAAAGGTATAAAAGTCTGCATATTTCTCCAATTCAGGCTTTTAGTGAGTCAAGTTTCTTTTTGTTCAGATTTTACTCATGCCTCAAAACTCCCGAGAATGCTGCTTTGTAAAGGCCTCATATCCACATGCTTTGAATAATGTTTCAAGAATGGAACCCCTTCTTGAGTACACTCATTGTCACTCTCATAGTCTTTTTGATGTGGCCCAAGCGCTATGAGAATGGTTGCCAAAAACATACAGAATCCCTGGGATTTAAGTAGGAAAAGCTTCAGTCGAATTGAAGATAAATGATCAAATTAGATCTATCAAGAATATATAATCACATTTTTAGTATGTTAACCTCAACAGAGAGAATAGACAATCCAACCCATTTGCAAAAATGAATGTTTTCCTTGATAAAATCCTTCAACTCGATAAGATTTCCACTTGGGTCTTTTGGGAAGTCCTGATTTGATTGAAACGATTCATCAAAAACGGAAGCTAACAAGAGAAAGATTAGCAAAAAGTGAGAAAATCATATAACGTACCTTTTCCCAGTTCGGATTCAAGATTACATCCATGGTGATTGCACCTTCCAGGATTAAAATCAAGAAGATGAAGATAAGGTACTTCATTCATGTAAGGATAACAAGGATTTCAAAGTTCCTACATAATCAGACCCCAAAAAAGTGGTAAATGGGTCTCGATCTCTAGTCTAATATGAGAGGATACACAATAGAGACACCAAATATTTGACATTTCTGCAGCAATATGACCCCACAATGTTATCGCACATAGAATTGCACCAAATCCAAAGATGGCATATATGAACCTGCATTTTGTTAAGAACAACCTCATTCAAAACCGGATAACGAACTTTAGCTCCCCGATTAACATTATGTTTCATCAAATTCACTCGTAGGCTTATGTCATATACAAATTTACAGAATAGAGATGACGAATGTGAAAAGTGTAATACCAAGGAGCAAGGGGGTAGGAGTCGTCTACTTGATGATGACGAATCTTAATAATCCATACTGCGTAGAAAATCGTGGCGATTCCATACATTCCCATGACAGAATTAACAAGTTTCAGCAACGATTGTATGCAAATCCTCAACAGCGTCGTCATTTTCTAGAATGAATCGATCACTCACGCCCTTAACAAGAAATTTCGTCAAGAATTTCGACTTCGTGTAGCTATGAGCAACGGTAAAACCGAAATCCTAAACCCTAAGATCAGAATTAGGGTTAGGATTCAGGCTAAGAATTGTGGAGGGAAGAGGAGGTGATCTACGATAATCACTAGACAAGAGCTACATAAGAATTTCAGAGTGTATTCTTCCTAGCTTTCACGAGAAAAAGCATTAATGTCTTAATCAATTTTAAAAAAAATTCTAATTATTTAATGTGATATTAAAAAAAAAATTAACCAAGTTACTGTGGTGTAGTGGTTATCACGTTAGTCTTACACACCAAAGGTCTACAGTTCACATTCAAGTCCTTTGAGGGAAAATGATTTATTTGGTGAGAGTTATTTTAAATTTTTTTTTTCTTAATTTATATATATTTTAAGATAAATTTGTTTTTTACAACCCAAAGTTAAAAAAAGGGTTCGAAACATAATAATTCTTAACTTATTGAAAACTTTTTTTTGAAGGATTAAGGATAAATTTTTTTAATTTTTTTTTTGTATAAATATTATCAAACATTTTTTTGACTTATTGATTTTGAAAAAACCAATAAATCAATAAGTTGATTTTAAATGACCATCTTAACCTACATCCATAATAGGTGTTTACCCATTATTAAATGATGGTTACATCTATTTAGAAACCCATTGAGATTTCATGTTAGTAGCAGAAAATACTTTCGAGGTGAGTCTCATCTTTACTTTTGATAAACTTATTATTATTTTACATGTTTACTACGTTTATATACATATAAAACATGTGATTCGCATTTATTGTTGGTGCATGTATATAATGTAGGTGGGTCTTTGGGTGCTTTAGCTTTGTAATTAGGATGATACTTATGTGGACATATATCTGATATGCCTTAGCTTTGTGTCAAGACAAAGTGAAGTTTTTAACCCCATGATTAGCGGTTCAACTTTATTGAGAAAGCTAACAAAAAATTGGATAAAAAATGTATCGAAGAATTAATTGGATTAGAATTTTAAGCCAATCAACCCGGCTTAAGCTTCTTTTTGGACCTTTATTAGACAAGGTCTATCTTATTATAGTTGCAATTAATAAATTTTGTAGATAGTTGTGCACAATAGTTAGAAATGCATTTTGAGATAGAAAAATTAAATTGTCTTTTATCTTTTATACCTATAAATATACCCACTAACATAATTGTATTGGGTTCTCATGTGTTTATCCTTACCTCTATTATTAATAAAAGACTCTTAAAATGTAAAATGTAACAAGTCTCCTTTTTTTAGACCTCCTTCATTCCACATTTAAACAGTGCAACTTTCTTATCAATTGTTTTCCCGCCCATTGTTTCTTTGAGGAATCGACATCTTCTCCGACTAATCAACAATTGGGTTACCATATTCTTCCTGCAGTGTCTTTCCAACTTCCTTTCCAAATAAAAGTCCATGGAATATGGATTTCAAAATGTGAAATCCCTAAATCTCGATTCCTTCCATCTCTATATAGTTCTTTCTCTATCATGTAGCTATTGGATTTTGTATAGAAATAGCATGAGGTAAACCATACTCTATTATCTTTTCTGCATAAAAGATAGACACTCCATCTGCCCTATCTTATTGCTGGTGAATACACTTTAGCATCGTCCACCATAAACCCTAACACCACTGCTATTTCTAAGAGCTTATTTACCCAAACGTGCTGGCCGATTGAATTTCCTAGGCGCTCTCTTTAGTCTAACAACGATGACACAATTAGGGTTTGGGGATTTGATGCACAAAAAAGGTACACGCTTAATCATTAGTCATCTATTATTTGCCTCTTTATTTCTTAATTACTGTCGTGTGAAAGTTTATGTAGATTCTTCCTTGAAGAATTGATAATTTTTTATCATTAAAGAGGAGTTTCAAGAAAGAGATAGTCAACAAAAAGTAGGAAGGGAAATATTTCTCTGAAACTTATTAGTTCATGATTGTCTTCAAGGTATGTGTTATTGTAAATGTTAATAGTCGTTCAAAAATTGATGGTCTATGTAACTGCGAAAAATGGCTAATTAGCCTTGCTATTATGTTTTTTAGCATATTAGTCATGTTTTATTCACCAAGTGCTACTGGGATAACAATTTGTTGGGATAAATAATAATGTTACAAGATCTTAGAAAATTACATCAAACTTGGGATTCCTCTATAGTTAAGGAGTGAAGTGCACTGAAATATAATAATATTGGCTTTGAAACGTTCAATAATATCATATTTATTTACTTCTTTTACAACTTTTATTTCCGTTTTTTCTTCGTCTTAAAAAGTTATTAGATTTAAAACTATTTTTTTGCTCCAGGTCTTATGGTCCAGTTTTGAAAATAGGTCTTTTTTTTGGTAATAGGTCGTTTGTGTTCGAAAACTAAAATAATTTTATGTTCTTAAAAGGTCAATTCTTTGTCAAGAAAATAAAAACCGTTCATCAGGTAAATAAAGACTATGGATTTTATATTCATATTTCATATGTATATATTCGAATAACATTGTTATATATTTTCTACATGGTTTTGTATATATACTTAGAAGGAAGGTGCTACTCTTTGTTCCCTGAGTGAACAAGCTTTATGCATGTTCTCATTATTTATAAAGTAACTTACATATTTGACCCGTGAGTATATTTAATTATTTCAATTTTGTTTCAAAAAAGCTTTTTGCAGTTTCAATCCTTATTTTAGGGCATTTATAACGTTTTTGTTTTGAATAACATAATCATCATACCTTTTATTGATTTTTTAAAAAAAAATTATTTTTTTTATTTTTTAAAATCATTATTATAGTAGTTTTGAGGTCAGTGCCTTGCCTTTTCATGCATTTAACCCATTTTTTAAAATGAAATTGCAGCTAAAGAAAGATGAGAGGAGAAGCAAATTTTTGATCATGTAAGTACATTGCTTTTTTGGTATCAAGTCATAAGTACATTGTTATTTTGGTATCTAATATACAATCGTCTAATTTTTTTGATCTTCCATTTAAACATTTTATATATTTAGCCATTTCCTGCATTTAAAATACATCGTCCTAATTGGGTGGTCTTTTTTAAAGTACACTAATCTAATATGGTACATCTTTAAATTACAATGCCTTGAAAAGAAATAAAAAATGAAATTATGATGTTCTAATTGAAAGAAATGAGAGTTGGATGTGATGATTAACAGATAAATGGTTGTGAGTTGTGTTTGTATGTGTGACTGTTGTTGTATATGTGTGTGGTTGCAAGAGATGTTATATGTGTGTAGTTGTGAATGTAGTTGTTATCAGTGCGAATGTGTGTGTTTGGTCATGTGTATGTAATGAATTGGCCCTCTTAGAATTTCATATTTCCACCATTTTGTTACAGACAAATCATCTAAATTGTAAATTAATAGATGTTTGAAAATCATTAATTAATATTATGCTTTTGAAGTATCAATATTCTTTTGATCTGTTAACCGTGGTTTTCACGGGTTATTACCTAGTTTAGTATAAACGCATATGTTTAAACTAAAGTTGACCCATCTATGAATCTCATATGCTTCAAATTTGAAGTGACATCTCATTAAAAAATGTTGCTGGTTGAGTCATATTAGGATTGATTATACAAGATCAATGGACATGGAGTATTTGTACAAGTTAAAATAAATAAATATAGAAAAATATTATAAATGGTCCATATGTTTTCTTAAGATTTGAAGTTTAGTCCCCAGAATTTAAAAATTTCATAGATGATTCATATGCTTTCAAAACTTTTGACGATTGGTTTTTATTTCTAACTCTATTAAGTTTTATCCTTTAACTAAAGGACATTTTCGTTATTTCACTACAACAGTGACCATTTATGATGTTTTCTTTTATTTTTTTAAAAGAAAAAATTAAGTATAATTATTTAATATATAAAAGATGCCTCTCTCTCTCTCTCTCTCTCTCTCTCTCTCTCTCTCTCTCTCCACCGTACACCCCACTTCTACACCTGTATACACTTTCTCTCGCTACAACAAAAAAAACATCGATTTTTTTGTTATCCTTTTTTACTTTCTCTTGTATGAATAGGAGCATGGTATAGATACACGATTCCAAAAACTAGGGCAAATTGATACCCTAAATAAGAGAAGAAACCAAAAAGAAAAATATGAATTACTTGAAGAAATAGACACCTCAGATTGGTGTGTAAGAGCTAGAAATTCTACACTTAAGTCTATTCAAACCAAGGGTTTGACAACTGTAGAAGAAAAAAAATAACATAACAAATTGGTTGTTAACCAGCGAAAGCCGATGGCACTTGATTAGTAAAAAACTAGAAGATTTTATTCTTCATTTAAGTTATTTATTGGATAATGATGAAGACCAAATTTTAAGAAATGTGGTCTATTTCTAGCTCTTACACACCAATCTGAGGTGTCTATTCAACAAGTCTTTCATTTATGACAATGTCTCAAATTAATAATAATATATTTAACTTAATAAATTAAGTATATATTACGTGTAAATATAAAGAGTTGAGAGTTTCAAACGATATGATTATAGGACCAGATGATACTTGATTAGTAAAAAATAGAAGATTTTATTCTTCATTTAAGTTATTTATTGGATATTATTTTACATGCTGTATCTGATACTAAAATTAACCGCAACCGCAATAAAAACCTATGGTGAGATTTTATGTTTTTCAAAAACCGCAAATTTGCGGTGCGGTGCGGTTATTAGTTTTCAGAAACCGCAAAAAAACCGCACCGCACCGCATATAATATATATACAACTTTTTTTATTAATTATTAATATATTAAATATTAAAAATAAGACAAGTTTCATTAATGAAATATGAATAAAATACTAGAAGACAAAAGTATAGTTTTTGCTATGTTTAACTTTGAAAAATGGTGAAATTAGATAATTTTAAGATATTTATTATTAATTACTATTGATTTGACGTTTTTAAGATATTAATTGTTTGTGATCTAAGTTAATTGTCTTATACATTATGGTTTTTCTTTTAATTACAAGTAATATATTTCAACTTTTAAAACCGTTTGAGCTCTAAACTGTGGTTAAAAACCACACAAAATAACCGCACCAAATCCATACGGTTAATAACCGCAATACAAAAAAAACAAAACCGCACCGCAAAAATAACCGCCTAACCGCACCGCAAAATTAACCGCACCAAACGATTTTGAAAATGGATTAACTGTATTTGCGGTTAGTGGTGAGGTTTTGGCTAATAACCGCACCGAACCGCACCGCGCTATCACGTCGGTTATAACTTCACTCTAATCCACATATTATTATCGATATTTCTTTTTAGGAATGATCGGTGTCACTTGCTCCTTTTGGTGAAGATCTCAATAGTCTTGATACGTCGATGCACTTTACTTCTAGGCATACCACTTAGAAACAAACATTTATTCTTAGCTACAAGTGTCCAATCATTCTTAATCACTAAAGTTTGAAGCAAAAATGAAATGCATGGTAACATTACAAAACAAATTTTTAGATAGTGACAACAATATAACTTATTTATTTAATTTTTTATGACATCTCAGTCAGAGAGTTGGTTGAAACAAAATTTAGGTCAACATAATAACAAAACATGGCCCCTTAAAAGACATAACATTTCGATTATACTAAAATTCTTAATCACAATACCTTTGTAAATGTATACACCAACCAGTGTTCTAAAAGGCGCGTCATGGCGCGCGCCAAGGCGTGCCATGGCGTGAGGCGTAGCTCCGCCGTTACGAAAAGCCTCATAACGTTGCTGTTAGGCGTGGCGCGTGGCAAGGTGTGATATGGCGCGCCATGGCGCGTTATGGCGTGTTATGGCGCGTGTTTTTTCGTTTGAGACACGGTTTTTTGCTCTTTGTTATGTCTTTTCTAATCGGAGATACATGTATTGTGGTTTTCGTTAAATTTTTGTTACTAGTTATTGATCTAACACTTATAAAAAGTAGTTATATTTAATATAAATTTATATTTATGTGGGAATATAATTTTAAATTAATACAAAATCGCCGCCTTACATCACGCCTTGAAAAACGTCATGGCTCGCCATGGCTCGTTAAGCTTGAGGCTTGACCTTGCCGCCACGCCACGCCACGACTCACGCCATTTAGAACCTTGACACCAACACAATAACTTAAATACCATATAATGTCCACTTATTTATGAGAAAATTACTTCTTCGAACTTTTCAAGATGCAGCATGAGTAAGAATCAATATGCTCCAACTTGTTCACCTCCATACATAAATTTGGCAAACTACTCAACTTTTTTTTTTTTTTTTTTTTTTTTTGTTAAATGACGTAAAATGATTATTTTATGAATTTCAACTTAAAACCTTTTTGTACATAGACCACAATAATAGTCAATAAGAGTTTATATGCATCGAAACAATTTAGATAACAATTTGTAGTTCAAGAATATGACGTTAAATGAAGGATGCTATATTATTAACACTAAGGTTAAGGGTCCCTAAGGGAGGAGGGAGTCGTTCCCTCCAAATCCATCGAACCCACTGCCATATCAATTTTTATCTATTTTTTTTTCTTCATCTTTCTCAACCCACAACACACAGAAATCCTATCTTTTTGAACTCACTCAACCCACTCAATTAAAAAAAATACAAAACAACTAAGTTAAAAGTTTTAAAACACATGGTACAGGAGAAAATAAGAAAGAGAAAGTAGAGAGAGATGATGAAGTGAGTTAGTGAAACCAATCAACCCACTCGTTGATGCGGGAATGGTACCGCCGATAACTCTATTGCAAATTAAGATTTTACATTTGATTGTTTTGTATTTTTTTTAATTGAGTGGGTTCAAAAAGATAGAGTTTCCGTGTGTTGTGGGTTCGAAAAGATGAAAAAAATTAAAAAAGAAAAAATGATGTAGCAGTGAGTTCAGTGGGTTGAGAGGGAATGAATCACTCTTCCCTAATAGTAAGGGGAAGGGAGTCATCCTGGAGCATCCTTCATACCGTCCCAAAGCACCCATCTCACTTCTCTTTTTTCTTTCTTTCTTTCTCTTCATCATGATTAGCATGGTCATCTTACATCAGGGTAGTTTTGTGGTACCTAGAGGTTGAGGCGGTGTTCCATCCATTACCACCTTGCAATCTTATTGCCACCGCATCGACACATATACCTTCATGCTGCTATACTGAATCCACTCGTTTCTCCTCAATAGGGATGTCAACGGGGGCAAACAGGACGGGGAGTGCATCCCCCGCCCTTGCCCCCGACATGTTTAGCTTTCTTACCGCCCCCACCCCGAATCCCCTTATTACCCCCGCCCCCAATTGATTTTTGGCTGTCTTTTTTGGGCTAAAAGAAGTTGTTGTTTGGGCTAAAAGTAACTATTTTTTAGGTAACACATAATTATTTATAGCAGAATTTTACATGTTAAAAATAAAAAAGTTATGACATCTTAAAAAAAAATTATACTAACAATTTAAAAACATGTTTTTTTGTTGAATTTTGGAAGCTCAAAAATCATGTTATTGTTTATTTTATATATATATATATATATATATATATATATATATATATATATATATATATATATATATATATTAACGGGGCTCCCATGGGGGATTCGGGACCAGATTGCCCACCCCCGCCCCCGAAATTAAACGGGCGTTTGCTTTGCTCCCACCCCCGTTTTTTTAATAAATACCCCCAAACGGGACATGGTCCCCACGATACTTTTTGACATCCCTACTCCCCAAGATTAGAGCTATAACAATCTTCCCTCCACCCTAAGGTTAAAGGCAATGACAATCTTCCTTTTTTCCTTTGTTTTTTACTAGTTTCCTTAAAGAACCATATTCTTTTTATGGCATTATACTATGCATAAGGACACAAAACATGATATAAATTTGGTTAATCTAATTACTAAACTATAAAAGCACAAGAAATCATCATAATAAAATTCTGAAAAATATAACAAAAGCATTAGAATTAACAATAACAAGCAGTTAATTAGTTTTTAAACCTAAAAAATAACAAATAGACAATGGGCTACCTTTTCACTTATATTGGTAAATGTGAGAACATTCGCATAAGATGTGACATCAACCGATTTTCACTCAGAAAGCTAACTAAGCTTTAACACCCTTACATCCACTACATGTAAAACACATAAAATGAGTGGGTCAGGTTTGGAAAACTTAGTGAGATGCATAGGATTTATCAAGCCCATAATAATATTATGATAATAAATCATAATATCATTACTACAAAACAATCATTGACAGATAATGTAGGTATATAAAATCTAACATAAATATCCTTAAAGACATTTTACCCAGCCCAACTGATTCTCACGAATCCTAAGTTAACAACTATCGGGAGAAATCACCCTACCTAATAAACCATTTGAGTATCTAGTTGACTACACAGCTATGAGAGTCCATGGCTAGTGTAATTTGTGACAACCCGATATTTCGAGTCAATATAATGTAAAACCAATCAAATTTAGGTCAAAATGTAACCTTCCTAAAATCTTATTCGGGTTAAATAAAGTAGTAGGAATCATATCAATGTTTGTGTGCATAAAAAGAACGTCCAAATCTGACTTCGGATGAGGAAGTTATGAATTTTTGAAGAAATCCCTTAATCACGTCATTTTAATAAATAAATAATAAAAATAATTTCGGAATTTGCCAACGGAATCTAAACGAAAGTTGTAGATCATGGTCTCACCTTCGCGTGGATATAAAGAACGTCAAAAACGGAGTTCGTATGAGGGAGATATGAATTTTTGAAGTTTATTTAAAATAAATATAAATTTAATTATAAACTCCCGGTATTATCCGAAGGGGAGTCATCGGATAGGACCGAAGTACGCCCTGCGTACCTTCGTACGCCCCGCGTACTGAGATCAAGGGCCTCGGATCGTCCACGTCGCCCTATCCGAGATGTCCGACCCGTCCGAAGCGTCCGACCCGTCCGACCCGCCGTCCCATCCGACCCGCTGTCCCGTCCGACCCGCCTCCCCAGCGACCCGTCCCATCCGAAGCCGAGGCAGTCGAGGCTTCGGTCATGCATGACGTACGCGTACGCGCTGCGTACCGAGGCGGTTCAGCCTTCCTATAAATAGAATGCGAGGCTTTCCGAAAATTTTGCTCACTTCTCTCTTTTCTCTCACGATCTTGCCTTGATTTCCGTGCCCGTTAAAACCCGAAACTCTGGTCTTTTTGCTCAAGTCCCGAGGGTCGATTTTACTCCCGAGATTCCCGAGAATCCCGAGAAAAATCCGTTTTCCGAGACGAAACTCTGCCCGGTTTTCCATCTCGCTTTCTTCAATCAATCAAGTGAGTTCATACCCCTTAATTTACCTTTTAAATACTTTATAAATTCTTTTATATGCTTTCAAGGGGGGGGGGGAATACAAGTTAAATACTTATAGTTATTGCCTCAATCACATGTGATTGCATAAATCACATGTGATTAATAACTAGGGAAACCAGTGATTTTATCACTGTTCAAACTGTCTATCAAACTGTTTTACTTCAAAATGTTTTCCAAACCCATTTACTTTTCAAATTTATACTACAACTGTGATTTAAACAAATGTTCCTTATACTTAAACTGTTTTTAATCAAATCTATGCCTTCAAATTGTTTTATAGATTGACATCAAGTCGATCTTTCTTTAAAAATAATACTTATGTTTCAAATGTCTTATAAATACTTATTTATGCTTTTATATTATAAATTGCATGCCCATATATGTATAGATGTATAAATAATGTTTAAAGGGCTTAGGAAGGCCATCCACCCTATTTCCTTTTTCTCGATTTGGATGTGGTCTGGTGGGATTTCGGGTGACCATCCGAAAGTCGTTTCCATATTAATTATATATCAAATATACATATATAGACATAAAAGTACTTCCATAATCATACGTACTAGACGCACCGTTAGCAAGTTACCATCGGGGTAACACAGAATCATACTATTACAACTGCTAGATCAATGAGTCAGTTCATTCATGAGTCTATACTAGGAAGAGAATATATACAACTATACTATGAGAACATATACAACTACACTAGAACGAGAAACATTTCATCACATATGCAAGAATACGATAACAAATGTGATCCACTGTATCGGAGCATGCCTTAAATGTCATGGCCCGAGTTGTAGCCAGAATTCTCTTGGAGGGAGAGCGTTGAGTTTGCGTATAGATCTATACTGGATTGACTATCCTACACCTTGCTGCTAGCTACAGCTGGACCTGCAGGTCTGCGGGTGCCAAACGTCATTCCGTTATTACGACCGTTCTTTATGTCGTTGTTATCAGTCGATAGTATGGTGCAATTATCACATTATACCTTAATATAAATCCGGTTAAGGTAATTAGTACAACAGTAGTCACTATAAAACTAAGCTACAGTACTACAATGATTTCCCCATTACACATTTTTAGTGATAACCTCACTTGAATTTTAATGTACAAACTATATTTTGTTAAAAGATAGTCGCACTTGGGAATTTACACACTTTTACAACAAGCGAACCTACAAAACAGTTAAAGCCTTGGTAGAAGGCTACTATTTTAGAAAATATAGGTTTTTCTGAGAGATTCAAACTTTTACAAACACTTACATACATGAACTTATACTTGAGACATGTTCAAACGTTTTTGATAAGAGACACCTACATTAAAAATACTTATGAACTCACCTGCTTAATGCTGATAAACTCTTTCAAAATAACTTGTATTCTCAGGTCATCAGTAGACAGGTACCGATGCCAGCTTTTGAGATGATGGAGCACACTCAAGACTCATCATTTTATTATTTTGATTTACGTATATTTTTGGTGTCTAAAATTGTACAGAACACGCATGCATTAAATTTATATATTTAATGCAATGGATGATGTTGTTTGCTTATTTACATTTACTGTGTTGTGATTACCTTACATGACGTCCTCCGCCCCAGAACGTTTCCGCCGTTCTTGGTTTTGGGGTGTGACAGATTGGTATCAGAGCATTGTTTATAGTGAATTGAGTATATCAACCCATAAAAGATATACTAAACTATAAACCCTTTAGGGATTAAACTCTGACCAAGAGTCTATACTTTAAATATTAAAATATTTAATTAAGTATACTAGTCTGCATTCATACTAAAACCAGTGTCACAATGACAAGAACAAAAGTATTAGGATTGTTAAATATCACAAGTGAGCTCGGGGATGTATGGTCAGTCCTGGGAATGGCATAGCCTGATCAACTATGCTGGTCCTAGGAGTGATTAGCACATGCCCTAGAATGGTTGTGATAGGTTAACAAGTCTAAAAACTTACCAACAATACCACAAGAAGATCAGTAAAACTTAAACTTAAAATACTATAGGTGTATTTTGTACTACTAGTTACACGTATACTATATTCGTATACCTCTCTTCTCGCGTAGATCTAATGGCTAGATTCCATCACGGCGACCCGTACTTTCCAAATGAAGGCAATGCCGGGTGGATCGATGAAGAGCCCGATGATGAGCATCCAATCCCTTTGGATGATCACCTCGCAGAAGGCTTTTCTGATGGATCCGACTCCGGGCCTGAAGTCAACAACCTACCGCTAGTAGGTCAAACCCCGAACAACAAACCTCGACCAGCGTTTCCAGGTCCTACTCCCTTGTGGGCAAACAACTTGAATCGCTGGAGTGATGAACAGGGTCAACCCTTACCATACTTTGGGGACCGAAGCTTTCACAACGTCAGCGATGGTGGCTCTGCTGACCGAACTCTGCCTGTCATTATCCACAAAATAGCTTGTGAAGTCGAGCAAGGTCGAGCAGCCATCGACCGGGTCATAGAGTTTGATGCCATCTCAGGTGTCAACACAGTCCGCATCCGCCGTCTTGAAGAAGACATGGAACGGACCCAGAGAACAAATAAAACCCTGCAGTAGCAGTTGGCTGCCTCACGAGCTGAAATTTTGGAACTTCGAGCTCGTCAGAGGACTCAGGATCGACACATTCAGGAGGTGTTTCGTCAAGTGCCCGACCGCAGTACTCGCCTGGGATTTTCCCATCGCCGTTGGTTGATGTCTAGTACATCTCCGTCTTTTAATTAAAGGATAGCCTTTAACATCTGTGCTCCAAGTAGCACTTGTGTGTAAAATATTTCTAACTTTCCGTACTCAAATTTGAAATCTAAGAACTGTCAAACTTTTCTATATGGTATGATGTATGACCTACTGTTAGGTCGATTTTCCCTGAACTTATTACATCAGTAATACCAGTATTTTTTTTGAGATCTATCTATCTGGGGAAAAATCTATACACTTGTGCTTTCCTACTAATATTTCTTATTGTGGTTCCAAGCACTCTTTCAACTGTTGGACTATGTTTAGTTAGTCCATGTGTCACTCTCACGTTGCTTACAAATTGATTCTGACCGTTTTCCTATCTTTATAAACTTATAGCTGAAAGATGCCTCCTCGCAAATCTCCCAGGAATAATCCTGCACCACCACCTCCTCCGCCCCCGGTCATCGATACTATAGCCCTGAATGCTGCCGTAGCTGCAGCAGTGGCAACTGCCATGGCTCAGTATCACTCTTCTAATGCCATCAGAGGTGGAACCCCTGTGGAGTCAACACCGGTTGAAACCCCTGTGCGCTCGAGAGAGTGCTCATACAAGGATTTCACAAATTGCAAACCGAAGCCTTTTTACGGCACCGGCGGAGTCATTGCCCTCTCGCAATGGCTCGAGAAGACTGAATCAGTCTTCGAAATCTGTTCATGTCCTGCGGCGAGTAAAGTCAAGTACGCCGCATGCACTTTTGAAGGAAAGGCCCTGACATGGTGGAACAGCCATGTTAAGGCACTAACTCTCGTCGTAGCCAACGACATGGGCTGGGAAACAATGAAAGACCTCATGACTGAGGAATACTGCCCGAGGGGCGAGATCCAGAAACTGGAGCAGGAACTCTGGAACCTGACGATGAAGGGCACCAATGTGGTCGCTTATACTGCCCGATTCAGCGAGCTGGTGGCCCTCTGCCCCAATATGGTTCCCACCGAGGGGAAGAAGATCGAGAGGTACATATGGGGGTTAGTGCCTCCGTATCAGGGGAATGTGCTAGCGTCAAACCCCGCTACCTTCGACAGTGCCAAACGATTGGCACAACGACTCATTGACCATGGAGTCAAAACCCCTGCAACCACAACCACCCTAGCCATCCCGGAACCCTCCAAACCCGCCGATACTAAGCGGAAATTCTGGGATGAAAAGAAGAAGCAGCAGGCTGCCAAAAAGCAGCAAATGGTGGCAATTCATGCCGCAATAACCCCTACTGCTGCTACTACTGCTCCGGTGAGTCGGTATGCTGGAAGTTCGCCCAAGTGCAACAAATGCAACTACCACCACAACGGCCCCTGCCGTGAAATGCAGTGCTCTAACTGCAACAGGAAAGGACACACCGTCCGATTTTGTAAGTTCCCGGCACAACCTATCAACCAAGTCCCTGGCTCTGGCGCGAGCCCAACCTGCTATGGATGTGGCGAAGCAGGCCACTTTAAGAGGGACTGCCCCAAAGCGAGGAATGTGGGAGGAACAGGGAGGGTACTAACTATAGGCCACGGGGAAGCAGTTGCTGACCCGACAGTGGTGACCGGTACGTTCCTCCTCGATAACTCCTATGCATGCATTCTGTTCGATAGTGGAGCGGAGCGAAGCTTCGTAAACCATAAATTTGCTCGCATGCTTAATCAACCACCGCACGCACTCAAAGAACTATTCACAGTAGAAATGGCTAATGGAAAAACTGAAAATACGAGTAGCATATACTTAGGTTGTACCCTAACTCTAGATAACCATTCATTTCCAATCGACCTCATGCCAGTCTCAATAAAAAGTTTCGACGTTATCATTGGCATGGACTGGTTAAGCCTTCATCGTGCCGACATCATGTGCTTCGAGAAATCAGTCCGTCTAAACCTTCTGTCTAATGAAACTCTTATAGTCTATGGCGACAAACCCGGTGCAAGTCTTCGCATCATATCAAGTATTCAAGCACAGAAATACCTGCGTAAGGAATACCATGCATTCCTTGCTCACGTCGTCGACACGAGCCTCGAAACGAAAGAACTAAAGAACATCCCTGTAGTGAGCGACTTCCCCGACATTTTCCCAGAAGAACTACCCGGGTTACCTCCGCAACGACAAGTCGAGTTCAGAATCGACTTAGTCCCAGGAGCTACCCCAGTAGCCAAGTCGCCCTACCGCTTAGCACCAGCTGAGATGCAGGAACTCTCTGGTCAACTTAACGAACTGCTCAGCAAGGGCTTTAGAAGACCGAGTTTCTCACCTTGGGGAGCACCGGTCTTGTTCGTTAAGAAGAAGGACGGATCCTTCCGTATGTGTATTGACTACAGAGAACTCAACAAACTGACGGTCAAGAATCGTTACCCTCTGCCTCGCATAGATGACCTATTCGACCAACTGCAAGGGGCGAACTATTTTTCTAAGATTGATCTAAGATCCGGATATCACCAGTTACGAGTGTTAGAGGAGGATGTGCCGAAGACCGCCTTCCGAACTCGTTACGGACATTACGAGTTCGTGGTGATGCCATTCGGATTGACCAATGCGCCCGCAGTCTTCATGGATCTGATGAATAGAGTATGCCGACCCTACTTGGATCAGTTCGTCATCGTTTTCATTGACGACATCCTGATCTACTCCCGAAGTAAGAAAGAACATGGCGATCATCTGCGACAAATTCTAGGGACTTTACGAAAAGAGAAGCTTTATGCGAAGTTCTCGAAATGTGAATTTTGGATCCGGAGAGTTGAATTCTTAGGACACGTAGTAAGCGAAGAGGGAATCCACGTGGACCCATCCAAAATTAAAGCCATTGAAAACTGGTCAGCACCGAAGACGCCTACAGAAATTCGTCAATTTCTAGGTCTCACTGGCTACTACCGCAGATTCATTCAGAACTTCTCTCGAATAGCGAAACCTCTTACAACCCTAACCCAGAAAGGCGTGGCCTTTGACTAGGAAGAGAAACAAGAAAGAGCGTTCCAAACGCTCAAACGAGCCTTGTACACCGCACCAATACTATCCCTTCCCGAAAGAATAGAAGACTTCGTAGTTTATTGCGATGCATCGAATCAAGGGCTCGGATGTGTTCTGATGCAGCGAGGTAAGGTCATCGCCTACGCCTCGAGACAATTGAAGACACACGAGGTTAACTACACGACCCACGATCTTGAACTAGGAGCAGTAGTGTTTGCTCTGAAGATCTGGAGACATTACTTGTATGGAACGAAGAGCACTATCTTTACCGACCACAAGAGTTTACAACACATTTTCGATCAAAAGGAGCTCAACATGAGACAACGACGGTGGGTCGAGCTACTCAATGATTACGAATGCGATATTCGTTATCATCCGGGTAAAGCCAACGTAGTAGTAGACGCCCTAAGTCGGAAGGAATATTCTGGTCGCAAGATCAAGTCGTTGTCAATAACCATCCATTCACACTTGTCTAAGCAAATTCAGGAGGCTCAACTTGAAGCCATGAAACCTGAAAATATGACGAATGAATCCCTTAGAGGAATGGACAAGAATTTAGAAGCCAAGGGTGACGGAGCCTTATATTTCATGAACCGGATCTGGACACCGAAACACGGTGGTTTCCGAGACTTGGTAATGACCGAGGCGCACAACACTCGGTATTCCGTCCACCCAGGTTCAGATAAGATGTATCTGGATCTTAAGAAGCTATACTGGTGGCCTAATATGAAAGCAGAAATTGCTACCTTCGTAAGTAAATGCCTTACTTGCGCAAAGGTTAAGGTCGAGTACCAGAAGCCCTCTGGCTTACTGCAACAACCAGAGATCCCGGAATGGAAGTGGGAGCGGATCACTATGGATTTCATAACCAAGTTGCCCAAGACGACGGGTGGACTTGACACCATATGGGTCATCGTTGATAGATTGACCAAGTCTGCACACTTCCTGCCTATCAAAGAAACCGACAAGATGGAGAAACTTACGAGAACATACATTAGGGAAATTGTATGGCTACATGGTGTACCTATTTCCATTATCTCCGATAGAGATAGTAGGTTCACCTCGAGATTTTGGCAATCACTACAACATTCCCTAGGAACGAGGCTAGACATGAGCACAGCCTACCATCCACAGACCGACGGACAGAGTGAGAGGACCATCCAAACTCTGGAAGATATGTTGCGGGCCTGCGTGATTGACTTTGGGAAGGCATGGGATACTCATTTACCCCTTGTCGAGTTTTCCTATAATAACAGTTATCACACGAGCATCAAGGCTGCTCCATTTGAAGCTCTCTACGGCCGTAAGTGCAGATCCCCTCTGTGTTGGGCTGAGGTGGGTGATACCCAATTAGCCAGGGGGCAAACTTCCGTCAGTACTCTCACCGGTCCGGAGATCATTCGGGAAACAACAGAGAAAATCGTTCAGATCCGTGAACGATTGAAAGCCTCTAGAGACCGACAGAAGAGCTACGCTGATAAACGAAGGAAACCTTTGGAATTTCAGGTGGGAGACCGAGTCCTCCTCAAAGTCTCACCCTGGAAGGGCTTGATACGCTTCGGCAAGCGTGGAAAGCTTAATCCGAGGTACATAGGGCCTTTCGAGATTCTTGCAAGAGTCGGCCTCGTAGCTTACAAACTCGAACTACCAGACGCACTTCGTAACATACATTCTACATTCCACGTATCTAACTTGAAAAAGTGTCTATCCGATGAGACTCTTGTAATCCCACTCGACGAGATCGAAATCAACGAGAACCTCAACTTCGTGGAAGAACCTGTAGAGATCATGGACCGTGAGGTCAAGCAGACAAAGCAAAGCCGTATCCCTATCGTGAAGGTTCGCTGGAATGCCAAGCGAGGACCGGAATTCACTTGGGAACGTGAGGATCAGATGAAACTGAAATACCCTCACCTTTTTGCTTAGTTATTTGTAATTTCTAACTTGCTTAAAATTCTAATTTCGGGATGAAATTCCTTCTAACGGGGGGATGATGTGACAACCCGATATTTCGAGTCAATATAATGTAAAACCAATCAAATTTAGGTCAAAATGTAACCTTCCTAAAATCTTATTCGGGTTAAATAAAGTAGTAGGAATCATATCAAGGTTTGCGTGCATAAAAAGAACGTCCAAATCTGACTTCGGATGAGGAAGTTATGAATTTTTGAAGAAATCCCTTAATCACGTCATTTTAATAAATAAATAATAAAAATAATTTCGGAATTTGCCAACGGAATCTAAACGAAAGTTGTAGATCATGGTCTCATCTTCGCGTGGATATAAAGAACGTCAAAAACGGAGTTCGTATGAGGGAGATATGAATTTTTGAAGTTTATTTAAAATAAATATAAATTTAATTATAAACTCCCGGTATTATCCGAAGGGGAGTCATCGGATAGGACCGAAGTACGCCCTGCGTACCTTCGTACGCCCCGCGTACTGAGATCAAGGGCCTCGGATCGTCCACGTCGCCCTATCCGAGGTGTCCGACCCGTCCGAAGCGTCCGACCCTTCCGACCCGCCGTCCCATCCGACCCGCTGTCCCGTCCGACCCGCATCCCCAGCGACCCGTCCCATCCGAAGCCGAGGCAGTCGAGGCTTCGGTCATGCATGACGTACGCGTACGCGCTGCGTACGAGCGTACGCCCCGCGTACCGAGGCGGTTCAGCCTTCCTATAAATAGATTGCGAGGCTTTCCGAAAATTTTGCTCACTTCTCTCTTTTCTCTCACGATCTTGCCTTGATTTCCGTGCCCGTTAAAACCCGAAACTCTGGTCTTTTTGCTCAAGTCCCGAGGGTCTCTTTTTCTCCCGAGATTCCCGAGAATCCCGAGAAAAATCCGTTTTCCGAGACGAAACTCTGCCCGGTTTTCCATCTCGCTTTCTTCAATCAATCAAGTGAGTTCATACCCCTTAATTTACCTTTTAAATACTTTATAAATTCTTTTATATGCTTTCAAGGGGGGGGGGGAAATACAAGTTAAATACTTATAGTTATTGCCTCAATCACATGTGATTGCATAAATCACATGTGATTAATAACTAGGGAAACCAGTGATTTTATCACTGTTCAAACTGTCTATCAAACTGTTTTACTTCAAAATGTTTTCCAAACCCATTTACTTTTCAAATTTATACTACAACTGTGATTTAAACAAATGTTCCTTATACTTAAACTGTTTTTAATCAAATCTATGCCTTCAAATTGTTTTATAGATTGACATCAAGTCGATCTTTCTTTAAAAATAATACTTATGTTTCAAATGTCTTATAAATACTTATTTATGCTTTTATATTATAAATTGCATGCCCATATATGTATAGATGTATAAATAATGTTTAAAGGGCTTAGGAATGCCATCCACCCTATTTCCTTTTTCTCGATTTGGATGTGGTCTGGTGGGATTTCGGGTGACCATCCGAAAGTCGTTTCCATATTAATTATATATCAAATATACATATATAGACTTTAAAATACTTCCATAATCATACGTACTAGACGCACCGTTAGCAAGTTACCATCGGGGTAACACAGAATCATACTATTACAACTGCTAGATCAATGAGTCAGTTCATTCATGAGTCTATACTAGGAAGAGAATATATACAACTATACTATGAGAACATATACAACTACACTAGAACGAGAAACATTTCATCACATATGCAAGAATACGATAACAAATGTGATCCACTGTATCGGAGCATGCCTTAAATGTCATGGCCCGAGTTGTAGCCAGAATTCTCTTGGAGGGAGAGCGTTGAGTTTGCGTATAGATCTATACTGGATTGACTATCCTACACCTTGCTGCTAGCTACAGCCGGACCTGCAGGTCTGCGGGTGCCAAACGTCATTCCGTTATTACGACCGTTCTTTATGTCGTTGTTATCAGTCGATAGTATGGTGCAATTATCACATTATACCTTAATATAAATCCGGTTAAGGTAATTAGTACAACAGTAGTCACTATAAAACTAAGCTACAGTACTACAATGATTTCCCCATTACACATTTTTAGTGATAACCTCACTTGAATTTTAATGTACAAACTATATTTTGTTAAAAGATAGTCGCACTTGGGAATTTACACACTTTTACAACAAGCGAACCTACAAAACAGTTAAAGCCTTGGTAGAAGGCTACTATTTTAGAAAATATAGGTTTTTCTGAGAGATTCAAACTTTTACAAACACTTACATACATGAACTTATACTTGAGACATGTTCAAACGTTTTTGATAAGAGACACCTACATTAAAAATACTTATGAACTCACCAACTTAATGCTGATAAACTCTTTCAAAATAACTTGTATTCTCAGGTCATCAGTAGACAGGTACCGATGCCAGCTTTTGAGATGATGGAGCACACTCAAGACTCATCATTTCATTATTTTGATTTACGTATATTTTTGGTGTCTAAAATTGTACAGAACACGCATGCATTAAATTTATATATTTAATGCAATGGATGATGTTGTTTGCTTATTTACATTTACTGTGTTGTGATTACCTTACATGACGTCCTCCGCCCCAGAACGTTTCCGCCGTTCTTGGTTTTGGGGTGTGACATAATTCATAAAGTCAACCAATGTTCAGATTTACTAATAAATATCTTATATACGTCTATGGGTTATAAGTCCACACTAGCAACATAATTCACTAGACCGGCTAGAGTAGTCAAGTGTTGTCATCTACTCTAGTCGATGACCCAAACATACTTCCCAATTGTTTGATCCGGAACCACCATTTCTTGTCATCAAAGAAAGAGGATGACTACTACACCCCACTCTAATCTCACACTCTACCCCATAATGAGACCTAAATAATGTCCAACTTATTGGGAACTAAACACCTTATGCAAGTCTTATAATTAATCCAGACTTATACTAAAGGCAAACTATGTCCAATATAGTTCCTAATACATGGTACTATTATAGGTATACAAGTAGCATAAAATATAAATAAAACATATAGAATTTAATAGATACTTTTACTAAATTATGTTCTTGAAAGTAACTACGCACTAACCTGACAAAACTACGTGACTTGGGGTTAGGGCAACACTTCGCCTTAACACTTCTCAAAGATCAAAAAGTATAAAGCACCAACTCTTAGTTTAGTTTCATAATCATGACGACTATTTAATGATAGTATATATTCCTAAATAATCCCAATGTCTACATCAAGATCTGTCAGGTAAGGAATAACCAGGTAGGATCATATTGGATGTACAATCCGTTTGGTATATAAAGTATAATATTTGGAAATCCCACTTTAAACACCTCACTAAATCAAGCCTAGACATCACTCCCATAAGCATAGCTTGACTTACAGTGTAATCTAAGAAAACCCAAAAATTATACGGACATAACTCTGACCGGGAGCTTCTACTACATAGCTACTAATAGTCGGGTACTTCAGGGGGTCTTAGGGTTTCGCCGACAACCAGAAAACTAAGGAAAATTAGCTACAGGCAGGAGAACTGAGTGGGAGAGAGAGAGTGAGAGATAGAGAGAGAGAGGTTGTAGGGGCAATATATGAGCAACATATACGAAATGGGGCTATTTATAGGAATTTTTGAAACGTGTGTCGTGCATAGATAAGGTGCATTCCGCACATGTGGTTGGAAGGGGTGACATGTCATTTTATTATGGTACAATATGTTGCGATTTAGGTGGTGTGTCAGTGCACGCGGCTGTGCACAATTTTTCACGATTTCTTAAAAAACCCATAACTTGCTTATATGAGCTCTGTTTTCGACGGATTTGATATCCACGCGTAGCTTTCGACGGTGTCTTTAACTTTCGTTTAGACTTTGTTGGCTAATTTTGAGTTATTTTTAGATTATATTTTTACAATCTTAGAGTGTTAAAGTCCGTGTAAAAATCATAACCCTCTTGTACGATATTCGTTATCAACTGTCTTTATATCAACGGATAGGTATTGACAAGATATTCAACTGTTGTTTAGATTGTTTTCCCAACAAGCACGCATTCTAAATTTCGATATCAGTGTTGCACACTACTGCGCTGAAACTTAGAAAAATCATAACTTCCTTATATGAAGTCAGATTTGGACGTTCTTTATATGTACGCTCTCAGTTTAACGACTACTATGACTTTCTTTTAGATTACTTAGGCTAAAAAGTAATTTATCAAAATTTCTCTTTTTACGATACGTAGGGGTGTGCAGGTATAAACGCGAAGCTTCGAAGAAGCATAACTTCTTCGTTCTAAGTCGGATTTGAACGTTCCATATTTCTTCCGAATCCTTAGTACATATACTACAACTAGGTAAATATTATTTGTCCTAAATAACCTTTTATTTTTTATTTTTATTTTAATCTTATTTATTTCATTATTAAATTTTTATAAAATATTGTATAACACATAAGCACATAAATATATGAATAATCCTTTCTTATTCGTTCGTATAAAGATTACAATAGTTGTCCAAAGTGATTATGATCTAGTAGGAAACGCGGGCATTATAATTATCTTCCCCTTAGGATGATTCTTTCATGGAATCATGCATCAGCAAATAGATAAGGATCATGATTTTTCATTTCACTTTTTGTTTCCTAGGTGAGGTGCGGCCCTGTCGTGTGTTTCCATCACACTAGCACTAAGTCAATCATCTTATGGTGTAATTTCTTCTTCTTACAGTCAACGATTGCTTTGGGCTTTTCAACCAACCTTTTTTTTATCAATCCTTAATTCTATAAGTGGAAGCATATCCACTTTTTCTCCCTAGTACTTCCTCAAGTAACAAACATGATAGGTACTATGTATACCTTCTAGTTCAGCGGGAAATTCAAGCTTGTGAGCTTGATTCCCTATCCTTTAAAGTACGTTGAATGGTCCTATAAAAAGTGGACTTAAATTTCCACACTTCTCGAATCTAATAAGTCCCTTCCATGGTGAGACTTTAAGTACCACTTGATCACCCTATCAAATGTTGTCGGTTGTCGCTTCTTGTCTATG
This sequence comes from Lactuca sativa, assembly GCF_002870075.4. Taxonomy (NCBI): domain Eukaryota; kingdom Viridiplantae; phylum Streptophyta; class Magnoliopsida; order Asterales; family Asteraceae; genus Lactuca; species Lactuca sativa. Next base: position 56,754,858 of record NC_056625.2, read on the forward strand.
TAGCTTTTATGACGAATTAAAGCAGCTAGCATTCTGTCCCTAATCATCTTTAACTTCTGTGCAGTTTGATGTACTATCTTAGGATCCGTAAAGTGTTTATCTCTTGCTTCCAACCATAATGATGATGTACGACACTTCCTTCCATATCTTAGGATCCCACTTGCCTATGGGTACCGATAAGGGTTCCAAATCCCCATATGGATTCTGATGTTATGCCTTTACTCTTACACAAGTTACACCTTCTATGAAACACCCCAAAAATGCAACCCGAAATTTTTTGTTTTAATATTACTAAAAACCCACAATATCAAATGTCATACAATAAAACCATGAATCGTATGTCTCAAAATGCCATAGTAAATGTATCAAATCCAAACTGAAGTTAATATCATATCAAATTATCTGAGTACAACTCACAGGTTAAAACTGTAACTGTGGTGTGTGTCATGCCTTCATCCCGAGCTCTTCCCCTTGCTAGAGGAAGTACCTGAAACCAAAACTGAAACTGTAAGCACAAAGCTTAGTGAGCTCCCCCAAACTACCACATACCATAAATAACATATAAAGCAACTACTGGGCCTTGCCCACTACAACAGATCGAAGTCTTAAAACTGCATCGGATCGAAGTCCGGAACTAACCAGGGCCACACCCTTTGCATCGGACCAAAGTCCGGAAACTGCATCGGACCAAAGTCCGGAACTAACCAGGGGCTTGCCCTTTGCATCAGACCGAAGTCCAAAAACTACATCGGACTGAAGTACGGAACTAACCAGGGCCTTGCCCTCTGCATCGGACCAAAGTCCGGAAACTACATCGGACAAAAGTCTGGAACTAACTGAACATAGCATAGCATAATCATAACTACTAGCATAAACACATATACTGCATACTGCATCGGACCGAAGTCCGGAACACATAACACAAATACATGCTTGAGTACGAAGACATCAAGCACATTGAACTACTACATCGAACCACAATCTGGAACTACTGCTAACTAAACGGGACGACATTATGGCTGTAGAACCGTTCCTACTGGAAGGTAAACTCACCTCGTAACGCTGGCTGCTGAGATGCTAAATTTGAAACTGGCTGACTGCTGCTCCGGAACTCCCCGGCTAAAAATTCCATAGACACTAAATCAGATACTGATAATTATTCTCAGGATAAAATGAATAATTTACCCCTAGTCAAAGTCAACTCTCAGTTGACCGGACTCACCGAGTTGGGCCGACAAATCGCCGAGTCCTTAACACCTTTTCTAATCCTCTACCCGCTTCAACTCGTCGAGTTTCGCAACAACTCGCTGAGTTCTTCTTCCGTATTAACGCCGAATCTAACTTCATCCGACTCGCCGAGTTGTATGAACAACTCGTCGAGTTGTATGAACAACTCGTCGAGTTCTCATTCATCATATGAACACGTCCACACTGTGACTCGCTGAGTTGTATGAACAACTCGTCGAGTCTGTTCTTGAGGCAAGAAGATTGCCTTGGACTCGCGGAGTCACGACGTAGACTCACCGAGTCTCCTGCATGCCATTACTATACAATCGATTCTAGTCGATTTCAGTGCATCCAATTCATAGATCTGGGCTTCTAGGGCTGGTTTTGCACGTAAAGTTTCCAACTTTACGTGCATGCATACGAGAATTGGGCTAAAACACGAAAATCATCCAACACTAAGCACTTAGGGTTTGGAACAAGGCTATATTTTCATAAACATAGCTATATTGAGTTCCTAGAGCTCAATAACATCTAGATCTATGGTCTCCATCCTAAGGAGAGCTCAAATATTCAGTTTGAATCATATAAAGCTCCAAAAGAGACATAAACAAGCATAAAAGAGGCTTTAATGGAAGAATAAGCAAGGTAACTTTATTACCAGAGTATGAAGCAGATGGAAGCTAGCTCTTGGATCTCCTTTCTCTTCTATTGATCTTCTTTCCTTCCTTCTCTTCTACAACTCCCAAGCTATCACAAAACACTCAAGCTCAACAATGGGGACTAGGGTTTTACAGAGAAATGCTCTAAAGGTACTGGATGTTGGGATGGGAGGCTATGATGACGTTTAAATAGGGTACAAACCCTGGGATTTAGGGATTCATCCAGGCTAGCGGACTCGCCGAGTTCGGGATACAGACTCGTCGAGTCGCCTACTAAAGATACGTGTAAATCCCGTCTCTACTCGACGAGTCGGGCTACTGACTCGTCGAGTTCCTCTTAAGGAAGGAAAAATATTATATTTAAATTACATACCAGAAATGGGGCATTACAATTCTCCCTACTTATCTTAGACTTCGTCCTCGAAGTCTGCTGCTACCGATCCTGAAAATAATTCTAGATAGTGCTCCCTCATCTCCTCGTCAATCTCGCACGTCCACTCTGAACCCTTCCAGTGCTGCCACTGCACCTTCACTAATTGGACAACCTTGTTTCTGAAAGTCTTCGTCTTCCGATCTAAGATCGCAATTAGTCTCTTGATATAATTCAGGCTGCTATCAACCTAAATATCATCCAATGGTACCACTATTGACTCATCCACCAAACACTTCCGCAACTGAGAGACGTGGAAAGTGTTGTGGATCTGGCTAAGCTCTGCTGGAAGATCCAAACGGTAGGCAACCCGAACCACCCGGGCCAAAACCCTAAAGGGACCAATGAACCTAGGGCCCAACTTGCCCCTCTTCCGGAACCTGATGACACCCTTCCAAGGTGACACTTTCAGGATGACCATATCGCCCACCTGAAACTCCAAGTCCGAACGCCTCCTGTCGGCGTAACTCTTCTGCTGACTCTGCGCAGTCTGCAGTCTGCAATGGACCTGCAGGATCAACTCTGTGGTCTTGACCACCACCTTAGTGCTCTCGATGACCCTCTGACCGACCTCGCCCCAACAAATCGGGGTCCTACACTTCCTCCTATAAAGCATCTCGAAAGGAGGACGGTCAATACTGGCATGGTAACTGTTGTTATACGAAAATTCCGCTAATGGAAGATACGTATCCCAACTGCCACCAAAATCTAGAACACATGCCCGAAGCATGTCCTCGAGAGTCTGAATCGTTCTCTCGCTCTGCCCGTCCGTCTGAGGGTGGAAAGCGGTGCTGAAGTGAAGACGAGTCCCCATCTCATCATGAAACCGCTTCCAAAACCTGGAAGTGAACCAGACGTCTCGATCTGATACTACCGATACAGGCACTCCATGTCGTGCCACTACCTCGCGCAAAAAAATATCGACTAGCTTCTCAGTCGATATACTCTCCTGAATGGGTATGAAATGTGCGCTCTTGGTCATCCGATCCACTATGACCCAAATCGAATCAACTCCAAGTGCGGTCCTGGGAAGCTTAGTGATGAAATCCATAGTGATATCCTCCCATTTCCACACGGGAATGTATGACGGCTGCATCTTGCCGTGGGGTCTCTGGTGTTCCACCTTGATCTTCTTGCAGGTCAGGCATCTCTCCACATACCAAGCTACGTCCTGCTTCATGCATGGACACCAATAATCGGGTCGAAGATCTCTATACATCTTCGTCGCCACTGGGTGGATGGAGAACCGAGACTTGTGGGCCTCATCCATCAGCACCTGCTGTACTCCTCCCCAGTACGGTACCCAAACTCTCCCATGAAGGGTGAACAATCCTCAACTGTCATAGTCAAAGGAAGCTACTCGGCCAACAATCCTCTCACACTTCTGCCTCTCACACTTCTGCCTCTCCTCCTTCAGGCCCTCAACCTGTGCCTCCCTAATTTGCTCCAACAATGGAGTAATCATTGTCATTCTCAGATATATATCCCTGATCGGGGCTACTACCGCCTTGCGGCCCAGGGCATCGACCACTACATTGGCTTTGCCCAGATGATAAAGGATCTCACAGTCATAATCCTTTACCACGTCTAGCCATCAGCGCTGCTTCATGTTCAGATTTGGCTGATCCGTGAGGTACCTCAAACACTTATGATCCGTGTAAATGGTACAGCGGACCCCATAGAGGTAATGTCGCCAAATATTGAGGGAAAACACTACTGCCCCCAACTCGAATTCGTGTGTAGGATAGTTAGCCCCGTGAGGTTTCAACTGTCTAGAGGCGTAAGATATCATATGGCCTCGTTGCATCAAAACCGCTCCTATACTTGTGATCGAAGCGTCACAGTAGACTACAGAATCCTGTACTCCCTCTGGCAGGGTAAGAATCGGTGCCTCGCACAATCTCTGTCTGAGGGTCTCAAATGTTGCCTGCTGCTCAGGCCCCCAACGAAACACCACCGACTTCTTGGTCAGTCGGGTGAGCGGAACTGCCATCTTGGAGAAATCCTGGATGAATCTCCTGTAGTACCCTACCAGTCCTAGGAAGCTCCGAATCTCATATGGAGATATCGGGACCTCCCACTGCGTCATGGCCTCATCTTGGCCGGATCTACTAGTATACCCTTCTGGTTGACGAGGTGTCCAAGGAACTGCACCTCGCACAACCAGAACTCACACTTGGAGAACTTCACGAACAATCTCTCCCTCCTCAACGTCTCTAGCACCACTCTCAAGTGCTCCTCATGCTGCTCTTGAATCTTGGAATAAACCAAGATGTCATCAATGAACACTATCACTGGCTGATCCAACATCGGTCCGCATACGCGGTTCATGAGATCCATGAACGCGGCTGGAGCATTGGTGATCCCGAACGGCATCACCACAAACTCATAATGACCATAGCGGGTCCTAAAAGCGGTCTTCTGCACATCCTCATCCCTGAACCGCATCTGGTGATATCCTGACCATAGATCAATCTTGGAGAACCAAGATGCTCCCTGAAGCTGGTCAAACAAATCGTCTATCCTCGGGAGTGGGTAACGGTTCTTCACCGTTACCTTATTTAGCTCCCGGTAATCTATGCACATACGGTGCGACCCATCCTTCTTCCTCACAAACAGGATCGTGGCTCCCCATGGTGAACTACTCGGCCTGATAAAACCCTTGTCTAACAGCTCCTACAGTTGTGTAGACAACTCATACATCTCTGGAGGAGCCAGTCGATATGGTGCCTTGGCTATCGGAGCCGCACCCGGAGCCAGGTGAATCCGAAACTCAACCTGTCTTTCCAGAGGTATGCCAGGTAAGTCCTCCGGGAATACGTCCGGATACTCCTTCACTACTGGTACATCGTCAACTGTCGCCTTACCCTTCTCCCGGGCATCTATAACATAGGCGATGTACCCTGCGCAACCCTGTTAAACGTAGGGCCTCGCTCTCGCTGCTAAATAAAGAAATGGTCAACGTTGTGGCCTCTCGCCCTGAATCACTAACTCTCCCCCAATGGGAGTGCGAAACCTCACTAACAGCAGCTCATAATCAATCACTGCCCCATTGGGGCTCAGCCAATCCATACCCACTATAACCTTATTCCTTCTCAGGGGAATAGGAACTAAGTCTACTGAAAACTGCTCATCAAATAACTGCAACGAACACCCCCTATGCACTCTCGCGACCCTGTCATCATCTATCTCAACCTCGAGTGGACAATCCAGCTCCCCTGGAGCTCTACTAAACCTCTTGCTAAGTGCAAGTGAAACAAATGATCGGGTGGCCCTCGAATCAAACAATAGTTTAGCTGAAATGTCGTTCACTAATAACGACCCTATACGAAAGCATATAACCATGACAAACAATCAATATCAAATAAGAGACAAGAGGAAAATACATACCCGTGACCACATCAGGAGTCGCTCGCGCCTCCTTTGTCTGGAAAGCTCTACTCTTCGCCACTGGCGCCTCACCCCGGCCCTGACGGCCATCTATAATCCTCAATGTACTAGGAGCAGGTGCCGCCACCTTCCATGCTGCTGCAAACTCAGACACTAGGACTTTTTATGTCCCCTCTGACTGCAAGGGAAGCAAATTAGATCAGATGCTGAGGTAATGGTGGCAGTAGCTGCACAATCTCTGCTTATATACCCGGTCCGGCCGCACTTGTAGCAACTGGGACTCCCTGCCTTTCATGCCCCATCATGCCATCTCCCACACTTGCCACACCGACTGTGGCTCTGCTGTCCTCTAAATCTGTGATCCGATACCTTGGGCTTTTTGCCCGAACTCCATGTGCCAGATGCTGCCTCTGGCTTCCTTTTCCATCTCCAAATCTATCTCTCTATCGATCCCTCGCAATCATATCATCTAGCGTTTTACAGCTGGACCGACTCACAAACAGGCGGATATCACTCCGCAACATCTCATGATAACGGGCCTTCTTCATTTCCTCATCAGCTGCGTACTAAGGAACGAGAAGAGCCCACTCCCTGAACTTGGCGGTAATCTCCGCCACTCTCTCTGTAGTCTGGGTAAGATCCTGAAACTCCCTAGCTAGCTGCTACACCTCAGTAACCGGTGCAAACTCGACTCTGAACCTGGTAGTAAAATCAGCCCAGGTTGTCGCATCAAGAGCTGCGTCATCTCCGATAACATGCCCGATCTCCTCCCACCAATCTCGTGCCCTGTCTTTCAGAAGGCAGGATGCTAGTCTGACCTTGTCCTCCTCGGGACATCTACTGGTGCGGAACGCATTGGCGACATCCCCCAACCACCTGGTACTCGCAATGGGATCCCGTGCCCCATGGTAGTCTGGAGCTCCACAAGCCCGAAAATCCCTGAATGTGAGTGTGTGCGACCCCATCATGGCCGCCACCTCAGCACGGAACGTGCTCAACCTCTCGTCCATTAGCTCTAACATACCCTCCTTGATCGAACCGAAGATCACAGGAGTCTGATCAAGTATGGTGCAAGTAACCTCTGAAGAGAGGAACTCCCTGGTCTTCTCATCTAGATGCTCGGCCCCCGAGCCTGATCCTGATCCCTCGCCGTCTCTTGAATAGCCGACTGCTGGCCTGGGGCGTAAAACCAGCATTCTGAAATCACATCATGATAAATGTCAGAAACACTGATATATCTCAAGGGATCGCTACTACTTACAAGTTCCCTAGTCTCATCTCAGCCTTCCTTGGTTCAAGTACGGATCCTCTGCTTTCAGTAGTACGGGCCCATACTACCTTCCACATCTATCTGTACTTTCCTCAAGAACTGCCTTGACTCCACCAAGTCACTTCTACTGCTACTGATCTCTACTACTCTCATCCTAGGCTTGCCTAGGGAAATCTCTGAATCCACGCAACCCAATCCTCAGCTGTTGAAGGCCTCCTTGTAATGCCAATTAGCAATCACATGAATACCATCACATGTCACGAGGCTCAGATAATCCTTCGAGTAAAAGACTAGTCCTTACAATGGTTAGACTCAAACAAGAGCTGCGTAATAGGGCCAAATCTAGCAGTCTGAGATTATTCAACCTAGATCACATGTGACGTGACGTATTTGTTGGATATAGTGTCTAAGTCCATAACTATATTTGGTATATACTTGACTCGACCCGGCATGGTCCATTTGGGTTGCACTTCACCCGAACAATTTATGGATAATATTTGAGAATAGTACAAGTTATGATTTATTAATATATTATAAGTTCTAATATATTAATATAAGATCATATTATTTAATTAGTAGTGATCTATAATTAATCTAGGATTAATTTAGTGATCAAAGATATTACTAATTAAATATGGGCTTCTATATTTATATAGTGTGGGCTTATGCTTATTTGGAATGGGCTAGGCTTGAATGGAGAAGTCCATGGATACTCCATGGAGCTTTAACCCATGGATCTCATGGAAATGAAGAGACATGGGTATTAGGGTTTATATGGATGTAACCCTAATCCACCACACTATATAAAGGAGGCTTTGGCTCTTAAAATCACACTAGTTGACACATGTTGAGGTGAGGGCCGATTTCAAGAGAAGTGTGACTATTCTCTGAAAGTTCCAAGTTTGTGGTGATTTGTGACTTTCATTTGAGGCATCCACATTATTGGTGCTAGGCTCTAAAACTTCAAGCAATCAACTACAACTACAAGGTAAGTGTTTCTACTAGCTTTATTTGATTCAAGTTCCCCATGCCATGCTAGTTAGGATATAAGCCTTGGAAAAATAATTATTTGCATGTATCTTAGACAAACATAGATCCAAGGTTTATTAGGGTTGCATGTACACTTAGGAAGTGTTAGAATGCTCAAAACCCATCAGTATTTACCTAATGTCTAACTCTCATCATTCAGAGTCCCAAAAAGCACAAAGCAAGCATCATTCTGACACAGGAAACTACTCAAGCAGTTCTATCCTCATAACCAGAACTGTACTAGCATACAATGCTAAGCTCATACTATCAGGCATAACCTAAACAGGCTATCCTACTACTGTCTACTCAATACTAGCATGCAATTCTCATAAAGTTGAAACACATATAGCAGGCACATAAGGCATCCTCCTAGTTCCTTAGTCCTATTCTAGCATGTTGTTCTATTGAAACTGAAACTGATAATCATAACATAAACTTGTATGGGTAATTTGGGAGTACTTACTTGAGCACGGCTGATCGCATGCACCACACCCTTTTTCTCTTTTTCAAAAACTCTTTTCTTTTTAATTTTTCTTTTTCAAAAACTCTTTCGAAAACATTTTTCTTCTGAAAATCTTTTTACCATTTCCGTAGTTTGAGTCTAGTCACACCCGAGAGTGTGCCTGAATCCCTCAAACCAAGGCTCTGATACCACCTTGAAACATCCTAAAAATGCAACCTGAAAATTTTTGTTTTAATATTACTATAAACCCACAATATCAAATGTCATACAATAAAACCATGAATCGTATGTCTCAAAATGCCATAGTAAATGTATCAAATCCAAACTGAAGCTAATATCATATCAAAATATCTGAGTATGACTCCCAGGTTAAAACTGTAACTGTGGTGTGTGCCATGCCATCATCCCGAGCTCTTCCTTGCTAGCGGAAGTACCTGAAACCAAAACTGAAACTGTAAGCACAAAGCTTAGTGAGCTCCCCCTAACTACCACATCCATAAATAACATATAAAGCAACTAATAGGTCTTGCCCACTACATCGGACCAAAGTTCGGAAACTACATCGGACCGAAGTCCAGAACTAACCAGGACCACTCCCCCTGTCCGTCTGACCAAAGTCCAGAAACTGCATCGGACCAAAGTCCAGAACTAACTAGGGTCTTGCCCCCTGCATCAGACCGAAGTCCAAAAACTACATCGGACCGAAGTCCGGAACTAACTAGGGCCTTACCCTCTGCATCGGACCGAAGTCCGGAACTAACTGAACATAGCATAGCATAATCATAACTACTAGCATAAACACATATACTGGATACTACATCAGACCGAATTCTGGAACACATAACACAAATACATGCTTGAGTCACGAAGACATCAAGCACACTGAACTACTGCATCGGAACACAATCCGGAAGTACTGCTAACTAAACAGGCCGACATTGTTGCCGTAGACCCGTTCCTACTGCAAGGTAAACTCACCTCGTAACACTGGCTATTGAGATGCTAAATCTAAAACTGGCTGACTGCTGCTCCGGAACTCCCCGGCTACAAATTCCATAGACACTAAATCAGATACTGATAACTGTTCTTAGGGTAAAATAACTAATTTACCCCTGGTCAAAGTCAACTTTCAGTTGACTGGACTCACCGAGTCCCTAACACCTTTTCTAATCCTCTACCCGCTTCAACTCGTCGAGTTTGGCAACAACTAGACGAGTTCTTCTTCTGTACTAACGTCGAATCTAACTTCATCCGACTCGCCGAGTTATATGAACAACTCATCGAGTTCTCCTTCATCATAATAACACGTCCACACTGTGACTCGTCGAGTTGTATGAACAACTCGTCGAGTCTGTTCTTGAGGCAAGAAGATCACCTTGCACTCGCCGAGTCACGGCGTGGACTCGCCGAGTCTCCTGCATGCCATTACTATATAGTCGATTCTAGTCGATTTTAGTGCATCCAATTCATAGATCTGGGCTTCTAGGGCTGGTTTTGAACGTAAAGTTTCCATCTTTACGTGCATGCACACGAGAATGGGGCTAAAACACCAAAATCATCCAACACTAAGCACTTAGGGTTTGGAACAAGGCTATAGTTGGATAAACGTAGCTATATTGAGTTCCTAGAGCTCAATAACATCCATATCTATGGTCTCAAAAGAGACATAAACAAGCATCAAAGAGGGTTTAATGGAAGAATAAGCAAGGTAATAACTTTATTACCATAATATGAAGCAGATGGAAGCTAGCTCTTGGATCTCCTTTCTCTTCTATTGATCTTCTTTCCTTCATTCTCTTCTACAACTCCCAAGCTATCACAAAACACTCAAGCTCAATAATGGGGACTAGGGTTTTACAGAGAAATGCTCTAAAGGTGTTGGAGGTTGAGGTGGGAGGCTATAATGACGTTTAAATAGGGTACAAACCCTGGGATTTAGGGTTTCATCAAGGCTAGCAGACTCGTCAAGTTCGGGACACAGACTCGTCGAGTCGCCTACTAAAGACCCGTGCAAATCCCATCTCTACTCGACGAGTCTGGCTACTGACTCGTCGGGTTCCTATTAATGAAGGAAAAAAAATACTATATTTAAATTACATACAAGAAATGGGGCATTACATTCTAATACACAATTTGTCATATCAAACTTCATTGTCAGCCACCAACATAAAGGTTTTAAGTGTAAGGACATTTTGGTACTGCATGGGTGTATTGAATACGTGGTCTTACAAGATTCCTCCATCAGAAGATCTCATATACCACCTAATATTTGGATGGGTTTTGAGCATTACATCAATCCTATGATGCACATGCAAACCTTAAAGCTTTGGATCTAGATTTCTCTAATTGTACATGCAAATCATCAAAAGCATTTAAACCCTAATTCTAGCATACAATAAATCGAAAATCATTACAAAACTAGGGTTAAGAAATTACCTTTCAATTGTAGCTTGAAGATGTTGAGCTTTGAGAACCTAGCACCTCAAATGCGATGCCTCTAATGAATCACAAAAACCTAAGCAAGTTGGGTGATCTTGGAGAGAGGGGAAGGAGGCTCAAAGTCGGCTCTTGATCTCTAGGGTTCAAGGTCTAGCCAAAAATGCAAAGCATGGGGTTCTTTATATAGGTGAGCTCCTAGGGTTCCATTTAAAAACCTAATTGGATTGCTTAGGCCTTAAGCAGTCCACATGAACATTCAAGAACAAAGCCTAGACGAATCCAAAGTGGGCTTCACTTTTGATTTCACCCCTCCCATTTCTAAGGAATCATCAACCCAAAATCCAAATGTCTTATAATTGCAATTCCAGTCCCTTAGGTTCAATTAAATCTTTTGACCACAAAATTACTTTCTTAATTAATTCTTGACTAATATTAATTAACCAATATGATTTCTCATTTAATATTTTATTAATATAATATATTAATAAACCATAATAACCTCTTTCTCCATTAATCATCCAGTCAAGTTGCTCTGGTGAAGGCAACCCAAAAAGACCATGCTACAACCGGGTCAAGTACATACCAAATATAATTATGGTCTTAGACACCTAATCCAAAATATTTTTACCCAAATGAGATTCTTAAACATCTTTAAAACGTCTTGCCTAGATGTTCTTCTTTTTTATCATCTTCTACCAAATCCCTTGTCTGAGTTTTCTTGATCTTTTCCACAATCATTGAGATCACTTTAATCTTCAACGATCTAACTCTTTTACCTTCCAGAATCACCTTTCTACTTAAGGCGTCAGCTATGATATTTGCTTTACCCAGGTGGTAAAGTATCTCGTAATTATAGTCCTAATGTAGCTCCAACCATCATCTCTACCTCATATTCAATTCCTTCTGCATGAGGAGATATTAAAGGCTTTTATGATCTATAGAAAGTTTGCATTTGGTTCCGTAATGATAATGTCTCTGGATCTTTACAGAAAAAACCATTGCTGCAAGCTCTAGATCATGTGTTAGATAGTTTCGCTCGTGGGGCTTTAATTGTCTCAAGTCGTATGCTACTACTTTGTCCTTCTCGGTAAGGAAACATCCTAGAACAATCTTAAAAGCATCAATAAAACCCATAAATTTATCAGTTCCTTCTGGTAGGACGAGGGTTGATGCTTCACACAACTCTTCTTCATTTCACCAAAAGTTTTTTCTTGCTTCTCACTACAAGTATAGGCAACTCCCTTTTTGGTCAGGGTTGTTAATGGATCCGCAATAGAAAAGAGAAATTTTGGATGAACCTTTGATAGTAGCCTGCTATGAAAGATCTAGTATGCTCAAGAGTCATAGTAAAATGATACTGCTAAACAACATATGATACTAAGGGTCACACTAAGAACAACTTGATACAATTGATTATTTATTGGAAATTTATTTTAATAAATATTCATAAACTCTTATAATAAATTAGGAAAATACTTATTTCAGGAAATAATTATTTTACATTACAAGTAACATATTATTTCATAAGGCATGAATTAATAAGTCATGTACAACATTTTGAGCTAGCTGAGTCTTTTGTCTTTTACCTAAAGACAAAGTTTATATTTTATAAACTTTGAGGTTATAAAATTTAAACTATTTGTCTTCTTTTGGTGAGCATGGCTGAAACTAGTTTACTAGTGAAGGAGCATGGCTTTTGCATTTGTTTAATGCAAAGTATTCACCCTAAGAAAGACATGTTGATGACATAGGGACATAGTTGTGTTAAAGTGCTAAGACCTAATGGTTAAGGACTTTACTTTATCACTTAAGACTAGTTGCTTGCATTTTATTCATGATTCATGCAAAGGCCAAAACTCTCTATTCTTATGCTCTCTAGAAGTGTTCTTGCTAGGAAAAAGGAGTTCTTACTTGTTCTTATGCTCTCTTAGATCAACTACTTGGGTATTTGATTCTATGCGTAAGAGTTAACAAAAGGAACTAGCATTCTTATCAAGTTGATCAATTGTTGGTGTCCTAAAGTTCATCTATCTTTTTCAACATTCAAGCCTCCCCTAGAGGACCCAAAGTTCTTCAAAGGTTGTTGATACTTATTCCTTTTATGGTTGCTTCAAATCTTTCTATTACTTTCAAGATGATCCTTGGTGGGTAAGAAAATGTTTATGCTATTTATAAAACTCAAGTCTTCCGTTGGCCATTATTTGTAGTTTTTTGAAACTAGTTTTTAAATAAAACCCAACAATTGGTATCAGAGAGCCACCTTGCAAGGTTGGATATATTTTTTTTTAATTTATGGAAATCTTTGTTTTTGTAGAATATGGATAACTTATTTTTGTATAAAAACTAGTTCATACATATTTTTTTGACAACTTTATAATTGTTATTTTATGTGACAAAAACTTACGTGCATTTTTTGTCACTTAAAGTTGTCTTAGTAAAAAAAGTTGTTTTATGTTTATATGTATTTTATAGTGCATAATCAAACCTTGGACCATTTGTATTGTTGTTTGTGTGATTTGGTTGAAAATGGTTTGTAATATTCTTTTATTCATAAAGTATGTAATAAAAGTAGCTAGTTTTTATTCTTGTTATTTTTTTATGTAATAGATTAGTTTTAGACTAGATTTATTTTATGAAAAATGTAACAAGATGAAGATGGAAGCCATTTCCTGAAGAACTATGGAGACCCGCGGTTTTATAAAGATTTTATAAAAGTTCATAACTTTTATAAAGTTTTTATAAAATTGCAACAATGTTGGTTGTCATTGCAAGTGAGAGCTTGAAGATCACATGAAGAACAAGTTGTAATATTTGGTCCTTTTGTCCCTTAGGAAGGACTTAGCACTTTTGTGTTGGCTAACAAAAGTGTTCTATAGTTTAAGGCTTGTTTATGTCAAATGCATGCTTGTGTTGTTTATTTTTCAAGTAAATATTTTGTGTGATTAATTTAGTTTTTCACAAACCCAAATTTTTTTGGACAAAATAAACATCACATGGAGTTTGGATTTCAAAATATAAATTATGGACATACGATGTAACATATTCTAGCCATAAAATAAAAAGCAGTTTTATACAATTATTAATTACGGAAAATTTTGAAATATTGAATTATAAGTGTAAAAATTATGTTTTTATAACTTATTCAAAATCCAAAGTATTATTTAATTAAAGGAAGTTTTGTTAAACAATATTAAAAGTTTCTACATTGCTCAAACACAAACTTAATACTAGGTATTAATTTTAAAATTGAACTAAGCCGAAATATAAAAACCGGGTTTTTATAAGAACCGTAAAAGTGATTTTTTTAGAAAATTGATACCATGACATATTTGATGCATGTAATTGTCATGATATCAAATGTTTTAAATAGAATAATAAAACATACAAATCCCTTTTTCAAAATGCAAGTCTATTCTATCAATCTTTAGAAACAATTTGCAGATCACTTGTATAATGCTAGTGTGATAAATGATACCTAACCATCGGTATCATCTTTTGGTGGCCAAAGTATTTTTGAGATTTCTATAACCAAGTTATAGGCCAATTATATAAGTTTCTCTAATTGGATGACTTGATTGGAAACCTCTTGTGATAAAGGTCACCTAAGCAAGAGTATTCCAAGGCATAGATGAGACCAAAAATGTCAAATTAACAAATGTATTGTTAAGGGTCTCATACATCTAGGAATTACAAATGGTGTAATTAATACAAGTTATTTACCTTGTTAAAACTGAGTAAATGGGATAAAGGATACCGAACCATTTGTTTGATTTGTAACTTGGATCCTAGACTTTAAATAAATAATGTTTTTGGATACTAAAGTGTATTATTTTTTAAGAATTAAATATTAAATGAAAACTTTGTTAAACTTTTGTAGATGGCTCCACCAAGTACTATAACACACCACTAACCAATGAACATTCGATCAGTTACCAACAAAGAAAAACCGAACCACTCCAACTTTTTGGATTGACACAGAAATTTAAGAATCATTTTGAAACAAGAAAAGAAAGACTATGTCCTTGAAAATCAAATCCCTAATGAACCACCCTCTGTTCCAAAGGCTGCATATGATGCATGGGTTAATCATGTTGATGATTCACTTGATGTTTCATGCCCCGTGCTTGCCACTGTGATTCCCGATTTTCAGCGGGATCTAGAACTCTTTACTGCCTTTGACATGATTAAACATCTCAAGTAGATGTTTGGTCAGCAAGCTAGAACTGAAAGGTTCGAAACCGTCAGAGCACTCCATGGCATGAAAATGGAGGATAGTGGAAATGTGAGCACGCATGTTCTCAAGATGACAAGCTATCTCCATATCCACAAGACTTGGCCAGAGACTTAATTGTGAACTCTTTGCCAATGTCTTATGATACCTTCATAATGAACTACAACATGAATGGGTGGGAGAAACATATCTCTGAGTTGCACGAGATGCTAAAAACTGTAGAGAAGAATATCCCAAGGTAAACCCCCCAAGTGCTCATGATTAGGGAAGGAAAAGTCAAGAAGAACAAAGACAATAACTTCAAGTGAAAGCCACAAGCTGGCAAGGGAAAAGGGAAGAAACCTACCCAAAACCTACCACCAAAGAAGGAAAAGGTTGCCAAAGATGGCACATGCTTTGAGTGTGGTGTCGTGGGGCATTGGAAAAGGAATTGACCTATGTACCTTGCTGAGTTGAAGAAAAAGAAGGTCGGGGAAGGCCCTTCAGGTATATCCATTTTCATGATTGAAATGGGAATATTTATTTTTTCATCTAACACTTGGGTATTTGATACTGGTTGTGGAACTCATATTTGTAATTCATTGCAGGGGTTCAGAAAGAGTAGGGAACTGAAGACACATGTGTGTTTGATTACCTCTATTACTAGAAACATTGTATCATTTTCCCGTTTAAGAAAATTTGTTTTTAAGTTTCAATTTGTTGATGATAATATTAATTCCTTCTTGGATGGAATATTCTATTTTGAGGCTAGAACAATAAATGGAATTTATGAATTGAACCTAGATGACAGCTCAAAAAGTAAGTCTCTTTATCATGTTAACACCAAAAGGCTCAAACAAGATTTAAACCAAACATATCTATTGCATTGTCGCCTTGGACACATAAAAAAGAAGTGCATATTTTAACTTCCAAAGAATGGAATTTTGTGGGAAAATGACATTGAGTCATTTGACATATATGAATCTTATTTATGTGGGAAGATGACAAAATCCCCTTTCTTTGGAGAAAATGAGTGTGCAAGTGTTTTATTAGGCATCATACACACTGATGTATGTGGTCCCTTCAAAACAATGTCTAGATATGGTGAAAGATATTACATCACCTTCACTAACGACTTTAGTCATTTTGGTTAAGTGTATTTGATGAAACACACAAAGAATTTGAAAAGTTTAAATTGTTTCAAAGTGAGGTTGAAAATCAACTTGACAAAACAATCAAAATCCTTTGTTCAGATAGAGGAGGCGAGTACTCTAGCCAAGAGTTCTAAGACCATCTAAAGAGTCGTGGGATTATCTCACAACTCGCTCCACCTAGAGCACCACAGCTTAATGGTGTTTTTGAGAGGAGAAATCGGACCTTACTTGATATGGTTCGATCTATGATGAGTCGAAGTACTCTTCCATTATCATTTTGGAGTTATGCTTTACTCACCGCAACCCGTATCTTAAATATGGCACCAACTAAAAAGGTAGAGAAAACATCTTATGAGATGTAGTATGGAAGGGCTCCATCCTTTTCTTATATGAAAGTTTAGGGCTGTGAAGCTTATGTTAGAGAAGAGATTTCAAGCAAACTTAACCCAACATTTACCAAATGCATCTTTGTAGGATATCCTAAAGATTGTTTAGGATATTACTTCTACATTACGAGTGAGAATAAGATCTTTATCTCACGAAAGGCTGAATTCTTAGAAAACAAGTTTCTAATGGATGAGGCAAGTTGGAAGTGTGTGGAACTTGAAGAAGATCAAGAACTTCAACCCGATGCAACTTTAGTTGGCACTAGTACTGAACAAGAGGTTGTTGAAGATGATGAGATCATTGTCCTTCAACTTGTTGAAACACAAGATGTTCGCAAATCCGGTAGAAATCGTCATGAACCTGAGAGATATGGATTTCTCATTGACGAGTGCTTTGTGATGATGAATGATGATGAGCCCATCAACTACCAATATGTAATGTTAGATCCCGAATCTGAAAAATGGCTTGAAGCCATGAACGCAGAGATGCAATCCATAAGAGAAAATCAAGTCTAGGATTTGGTTAAACATCCTCCCAATAGCAAGACTGTTGGAAGTAAGTGGGTCATCAAGAAGAAGACTGACATGGATATGAATTTACACACATTAAAATCAAGACTTGTTTCTAAAGGATTCACTCAAACTCATAGGGTTGATTATGATGAAACCTTTTCACTAGTCGCTATGATTAAATCTATTAGGATACTACTTGCCAAAGCTACGTTATGACTATGAGATATGGAAAATGGATGTCAAAACGACTTTTCTAAATGGAAACTTGGAAGAAGATGTCTATATGGTTCAGCCCGAAGGTTTTATCAACCAAAAGCATCCTAATAAAGTGTGTAAGCTCAAGAGATTCATTTATCGGTTAAAACAAGAATCTCACAACTAGAATCACCGTTTCGATGATGAAATCACAAAGTATGGTTTTATTAGAAATGAAGATGAATCTTGTGTTTACATGAAAACTAGTGGGAGCTCGGTGACATTCTTGGTCCTATATGTGGATGACATATTAATCATGGGAAATCACATTCCAACTTTACAAGGTGTAAAGACTTGGCTTGGAAAGTTCTTTTCAATGAAGGACCAAGGAGAGGCACAATACATTCTTGGAATCAAAATCTATAGAGATAGATGAAAATGATTAATAGGTCTAAGCCAAGGTACATATATTGAGAAAGTTTTGAAATGGTTCAATATGGAAAACTCTAAGAGAGGATTTGTACCTATGGTGCATGGCACTGTACTAAGTTCATCTTAATGTCCTAGCACAAAGGCTGAGCTAGACAAGATGAAGGATGTTCCATATGCTTCTGCAACTGGATCTATCATGTACGTCATGAACTGTACAAGACCTGATCTTGCCTATGCTATGAGCATGGTAAGCAAATTCCAACAAAATACAAGGAAAAGTCATTGGACAGCTGTGAAGAACATTCTCAAGTACTTATGAAGAACTAAGGATACGTTCCCCGTCGATGGAGGTGTGGAAGAAAGCTTAAGTGTAAAGTGCTACATTGATGCTTCCTTCATAATTGATCAAGATGATTGAAAATTGCAATCATGATATGTGCTCATTATCATTGGGGGTGCGGTATCTTGGAAAAGCTCCGAGAAAAGTGTTGTTGCACAATCCACTATAGAGTCAGAATACATTGCTACTTCGGAAGCTGCATAAGAGGCTGCTTGGATCCTTAACACCTGAGATACATATATGGAACTTGAGTGTGGAGAATGTTATGCTCCGATGTAATCAAATGTTGTTCTTTAAACAAGTAGTTATAAAAGCTATTATCAAGTATGATGTGAACCACGCAAGAGGCGTATGTAGTCAAGATATGATTTTTTCCTCTTATTCGTTGAGAGTTAGACATCTAAGGCCTGATGTAAAGTTGAACACTTATATGAGATTGAATGCGATATATATCTCATGTTCAACATGATGTCTGTAGAAAGGGGATAACTGATAAACTTACCTTACACATCAACTGTAGCCTTGGGCTCCTGGGGAATTGGGCGTTGATGGAATGTCACAAAGTCGTATGTTGTTGGGGGGGGGGGGGGGAGGGGGCAGTGAAATGTTGCTAGCCGTTCACCACTGTCTATATCAATCTAATATGAGTCTTACACAAGTGGGAGATTGAAAGATCTAGTATGCTGTAGAGTCATATTAAAATTGTAACACCGTAAATTTTCACCAAAAGTTTCATTTAAAAATCACATAGTTTTCATAACATATTGTATAAAAATCTTGTTTATTCAATTTACAAAGCACAACTCCACTAATAATCCAGGATCCTCATAACTCTTTCTCTGGTGTGTACAATCAAGCCAATCCCGTCCCGCGATCCTGAGAAACCTGAAACACATAACACATACTCGGTAAGCACAAAGCTTAGTGATTTCCCCAAAATACCACATACAACAAATGTGCCACTCTAGGATATACTCTGTAAGACCCTTCAGTCAATGTGTCTTAGTGGGACCCTCCAGTTCCATAGCTCGTTGGACCCTCTGGTCCGGTCTAACTCGTTGGACCCTCCGGTCCGGTCTGGTTGAGGACCCTCTGGCCTCATAAATCGTTAGACCCTCTGGTCCGGTCTGTAATGCTCCGCATGGCATAAATCACAAAGAAATAATGCCCATCATAAAACATAAGTCAGGATAACATAATACTCAATGTAAGCACATAAGACCTTCCGGTCACACATAACTACCACTCAAGGTAAAGTATAATGAGAAGATTCACCTGAAAAGCACCAAGTAAAGACCTCGCTCCCGTATCTCGAACTAGCCTTCGCCTAACACAAGGAATAAATATCTCTAAGTGTTACTCTAATCACAACTCTAATGACCGAAGGCTATATCTCTAAGTGTTACTCTAATCACAACTCTAATGACTAAAGGCTATTCTTTCTCTCATGAACTCTTTTGAAGTGGATAAAAGACCATTTTACCCCTCCATGGTCTCTACTACTCATGTTGACCAAAACCCCAAAGCCAATAAAAGTCAAACTTGAGTCAACAGTCCATGTTTGACCTGACTCGCCGAGTACACCCTTGCGACTCGTCGAGTCCACTTATTTTCCTCAGAAGTCTCGTGACAGTCCAGCTCAGCTCGTTGAGTTGACCCCCAACTCGTCGAGCTATTGCATGATTCAGCTATTCAGGACAAACCCTAACTAACTCGTCGAGTCGACTCATCGAATCGGCGAGTTCATTCAGACCAAATGTTCATTCAGACGATTTGAATCAGATCTATTACTCCAAACACTAGATCTATCATCCCAAAGCTCAATAATCACGTAAAGCTTCGATCTTTACGTTCATACATGAGGCTATAGCTCCAAAATGCTACTATATGTATTTCATGAAGGATTTAGTTCATCAACCCTCATTAGAACAACTAAAGCTGGGACAACTACACTCTAAGGACCTTAGGAGGTCCATATCTGAGGTTTCCAACCTCAACCCATGTCTTATTCAACTCATAGATTCAAATGGATGGAAACAAAGCCCTAAAACACCCAAAATGAGATCTAGCACAAGGAATGAGCAAGATGAGGACTTTATACCTTCTTTTAGCAGCCGAAACACTCAATACCACAGATCCACTACTTTCCTTTGTTCCCAATCATGAAGCTCTTCATCCTTCTTCATAGAAATGCACCAAGATTGCCCAAAATGATTACACACTCGCTTCACCAAGGTTAGAATGGTTTAAGGCTTTCTCTCAAGCTCTCAAGGGAAAGTGTGGCTGAAAATGAAGGCCGTAAGGGCCTTTAAATAGGTCAAAAACCCGGACAATTAGGGTTTTTCTGCCCAGTACCAACTCGTCGAGTCCACTCATTAATCCGTGCGATCAACTCAACTCGACTCGGTGAGTTGGTCCCTCAACTCATCGAGTCCCTCCTCCAATTCCAAGATTAACATACACAATAATGTCTCTGAAAATTCGGATGTTACAATTCTCCCCCACTAGAATTAGATTTCACCTTCGAAATCGCTCCTCAAAAACAAATAGATCTAATCTAATAACCAAGCAGTACCATCGAAAGGATCTCATAACACACAACTATCTTCCTCTCTTAACACCTGAATCCAAACAAGAACTCCTCCCTAGAAAATGATAGACCCATCTACCACTATGCTACCCCTTCTGACTCTCAAAAAAAAATCTAGAAACTCTAGTAGCCTGACACACAGCCAAACCGCCCTCTGAAGATATCACGACGTTATTCGCTCGTCAAATAACAAACCCCGATAACTCACTGCCCCTCTGATTCTATAGTGGGGACCGATAAAAACAAGACCATGCCCAAAACTGGCTACTGATCACTCGTCCGAGACAAGATAAACAATCCATATTATATACCAAGGGATGAAAGGATCCCATCACACCAAGGACCCACCCATTGCACTGCAATCACAACCCTTCTGAATAGCGAACCCTCAACACCCTGACCCCAGGCACAAAAAATGATCATGGCTGTTCAGAAGCGTCCTCCGACATCTAACAAACATAAACCTCAACTCCCTTCTCAATACCCCTTTCAAGACTGAGCACCAGGTCATCTCCCGACCCAACAGATGAACCTCCAAGGTTATCCATTGCATTATCCCAACCGTCTTAATGGTTTCCTTCTCACAATAACTACATCGGCCCATTGTGAGACATAAGTCACGAAGTTCGCCTTACCCCAAGCGAATGTTACACTCCTGACTGAAGATCGAATCCACCCGACCTCTGTCGTTTACTTCTCATAGTTCCATGCATCTCGCGGTGCCTCCCGTACCTGAGTGCTAACCTACACAGGTTTAAGACATCAGATGATAAACAATACCCCTCAACATGGAACCCATCACAGAATCCAGAATCTCATCTCGCCTACTCAACGCACCACCAGAGCCAAACTCGACTCGAGAGTGTGGTCTGATCTAAAGCTGTCGCCACTTGACCCAAATGAGCACTCAACTCATGACTCATGATTTGCAACCCATGCGTACCCCACTTATCCACTTCCCTTTGGTTGCGAAACCAATACTCAATTCAGAATATAACGAATCCCGACAAATATGGAGACGCCAGTCTCTCCCCTAGTTCGATCACCAGGCTCCCACAACTCAAATATTAGGGTTACCATGCCTAAAACTCTTCTGCATCATGCTCTGATCAGAGAGTACTTCATCATAACATTCACTCGCTGACTAGTGGGTACTACGACTCCCCGCAGTATCACAACGGCATCTCAATGATTTGTGAGTACTACAGCTCCCCGTAGCATCACCACAACCTCTTACTGAATAGTGAGTACTACGGCTCTCCGTAGTATCACCATAACCCTCACTGGATAGTGAGTACTACGGCGCCCCGTAGCATCACCACAACCTCTTACTGAATAGTGAGTACTACGGCTCCCCGTAGTATCACCACAACCCTCACTGAATAGTATGTACTACAGCTCCCCGTAGTATCACCACAACCCTCACTGAATAGTGAGAACTACGGCTCCACGTAGCATCACCACGACCTCTTACTGAATAGTGAGTACTACGACTCCCTGTATTATCACCACAACCCTTATTTGAAACTGAAGCTCCCTGCAGTCTTACCGCACTTGCTCTTACCACTTCACAATCTCATCCTCAGCTCGACGCCACCCTACGATCCTAAACTCATGCTCTGCGTACCAATGAAAGATAGGTGTACACACTTACCTAAATTATGCATTGCTATTTTTGACGACATCCGCTATAACAAAACGCCTTTCCCTGCTGCAATCCACATTCTTGAATAATCTCACTTAACATCACTTAGCCGAAATGCTCCTACCGGAACTATAGATACTTGCTACACCATTTGCCAGATCTCAACTCAGAACTCAAAATAATCTGGAAATAAGGACATTATACTCGGATACCTCGAAACTAACACATAATCTCATGATGCTTTGCCCAAACCACTGATCCCACTCTCGCACGACTAGAACCTTAGAGAATGCCATCCCCCACTTTGAAATACAGTGGCATCGTCAATGGCTCCGAACATGCTGACGAAGACCCCTAGTTCTCCCTCTACTGGTCACTACCCGTACTGAACTACTCATATCGACCCTGAAATTGATCGGCAAAACAACTGCTGCCCTTCCAGGGGTACAAATCACAGTCTATACCTTCACTTGCAAATCACCACTATTGCATACACAATCCAATGATCCGATCGCACTAGAACTCGACATATGTTAATTCTGAAAATCACAGATCATAATGAATTTTTCCCAATCCACGACCACCTGCCGTGGACCCATTCATCCTTTCTTCAACACAAACTCTTACATCTTCCCATCTGGCACCTCAGATTCCCATAACCATTCCTCTGGCAGTACATGAATAGATCGCTGATCCCCTAACTGGAGAACCAGTTCTCCCCCACTCAGGGTTCGAACAATCATTAATTGGCACATCCGCAATCTACTCAGTAGATTGTCTCACCAACCACGTTACACTTGACTCTTAAACGTATTTCGCAATCATGTCAGG
Organism: Lactuca sativa; assembly: GCF_002870075.4. Classification (NCBI taxonomy): domain Eukaryota; kingdom Viridiplantae; phylum Streptophyta; class Magnoliopsida; order Asterales; family Asteraceae; genus Lactuca; species Lactuca sativa. The sequence goes on from NC_056625.2 coordinate 56,778,061, forward strand.
GCCTTCCCAAAGGACACCAAACAATCTCCAATGTCCCGCTCCTGACAAAATCCTGGAATCCTCCACACATGAATGCATCTAGCCACCTTGAAGACTCAGACTGACATACCATCGAAAACTCCACTGTTCCGAACCCAATCTATCTCAAACCCGGAAATAGTGCCCTGCCACGCACTTTGACTCCAGCTCATCGATCCTCCTCCCAAAAAGAGAATGATCATAAGAGCATAGACCTCATTCTCATTGTCGATACACCATGTAGACCACGAGGGTCAATGCCTTGATTTACTCCTTTAACCACCGGAAATTACTAATACAAGTACCTTTACCTTAGCAAGACACTTCTTTGCTCTCATCCATCTTACTCCCACTAATGACTCTCTCTCTTGGCATAAGAATACCTCACAACCAACATACTGCCCCAACATTTTGGTGATAAGGTCACCACGCTTGCTACCCCACGGGTTTTACCTTCAATTCTAACCAGAAGCTCCATATCTCTCCTACTTCCCACAGAACACTAAAATAGCACCGCTCAGGTCACAGAAAGTGACATCTCCACTATTGGCTGGTCGCTCAGCCCAGACCGTATTCTCCTATAACGTACCATCACGACTCATCCCTGAGTCTTGCGACTCCAACTGGCATCTCACCCACATTTCCTCGGAGCTAACTGGATTTCCCTTTCAAGGGATTCTCCAATAAAACTCATTCATCATGGCCTACTGGCTCCATACTCTTTCACATCTGATCTCAGTCTAGACAATCACCACAGAATAACCAGTAAAACCAGAAGCACTAACTGCCACGTGTCCTGGTACTCAAACCATGTGACCACATCTCTATCTGCTATGAATCATGGTACCTGAACCATGTTATCTCCTCTTAATCTGCTACAAATCATGGTACTCGAACGATGTTCTCTCTTCTCAATCCGCCTCAAATCATGATACTCGAACCATGACATCACCTCTCGATCTGCTCCAAATCATGGTACTCAAACCATGACATCACATCTCGATCTGCTACAAATCATGGCACTCGAACCATGACATCACCTCTCGATCTGCTACAAATCATGGTACTCAAACCATGACATCACCTCTCGATCTGCTACAAATCATGGTACTCGAACCATGACATCACCTTTCGATCTGCTACAAATCATGGTACTCGAACCATGACATCACCTCTCGATTTGCTACAAATCATAGTACTCGAACCATGACATCACCTCTCGATCTGCTACTTATATCCTCCGGAATACTCTCTACATCAAGTATAGGTCCTCTGCTTTTAGTCGTATGGGCCCATATTACCTGCCACATCTACCCATACTCTCTACACAGACCATCTCAGAGTCCCTAAGTAGCTGCTCAACCTTCTCAATCACCAATTCCAGACATACGTGCTCGCTTCCCAGCGAAATGCTTTACTCGTCAGCGTACTCATTTGACTAAACATACTCTCTACACGGATCCACACTTTCACGTTCTGGTAAACTAGAAATGTTTGATCGTGTTTCTAATCCAATGGTTGGGGTACTCGTGGAATGCACAAAAGCAATATCGGCGACTCTCGTCTTAAACAAATGTATATTACAAAATATATATTTTCAGCCCCTCAACTTCTGATTTGTACGGTTTTGGTCCCTTGCTATAAAAAATAATTAAAATTCTAGTCTTAAACAAAGAAAAATCAATTAAAATCTTCAAAATTTACCCTATTATGGAAAAATCCTTTTAATTGAATCCAAAGTTTTAATGTAAAATTTCATAAATTTATTTATATTTTTTATAATATTGACTTATTTTAGTTTAAGTAAGCCTTAGATTAATTAATTTTTTTATAAATTATTAATTATATTTTTACTTAAATAAATTTTAGATTAAATTTTGTTAGTAATTTTCAATTTTATTGAATGATTATGTTTGTATTTTGAGATAAAAAAGTGTTTGTGCATTTTGTTGGATTGTATACATTTTGTTGGAATATTGTATCCTTTTTCAGATTTATGGGAAGTTTTTATGCATTTTGAGTATGTTTTTGAAATTTTTGTTTATATTACATTGGCTTAAAAATGAAATTTGGCATGAAATTGAAATTAGATGTATATATATACATTTGTTTGATTTTGTTTAATTAGAAAATCAAATTAATTTACCTTTTGAATCAAATTAAGTTACCTTTATAAAATCAAATTAAATCAATTATAAAACCAACTTAATAGTAACATAATTTTAGTGACTTAATGTTGGTCATTACAACTTTAGCTTAATTAGGTTATTAATAGCAACGTACTTCTAGTAATTTTAATTTAATTATAGAATAAAATTAAATTAAATTTAAAAAAAGTAATAATAATAAATTAATTGTAAAATCAAATTAAAGTAGTTTTCAAATCAAGCTAATGTTAATATTAAAATAAAATAAAATTAGTTTAAAAAATTAAACTAAATTAATAGCTGCATACTTTCTCTTTGCTCCTCGGGTATATATATATATATATATATATATATATATATATATATATATATATATATATATATATGTATGTATGTATATATATATATATATATATATATATATATATATATATATATATATATATATAATTTTTTAATAATTTATCCATTTCTGATTATTTGTTCATGTGTTCCCATGTTGGGATACTTTTTGAATCATCAACTTTACGAATACTCAACTTGATTTTTGTTTCCCGTAGAGTAAACCTTAAACACTAAATTATGTTTCAGTTGCATCATGTCTATTGATATAAGCTGGACTACTAATCCACATCGTCAATCTCCCAAGTTCCAGCTAGGACTCGTCTCTTTTGTCGAGAGATCCATGTTACACCTAGATTGTAAAGGTGAAACTAGATGTCCGTGTGGGAAATGTGATAATCGTTATTTCATAGATCCGAAAGCAATGAGACATCATGTTCGTATATATGGTTTCAGTCAATCATACAACACGTGGATATATCACGGTGAACCTTTAACCCCTCCAGTTGTAGATTTCGTTTCGCCAAGCAACGAGATGGCTGATGTTATTGATGATGTTATGTGGGAGTCGAGAGAAAATGATACAAACCTCTATGAAGGAACCTCGAATACAGGGGTAGCGGTGTCAATGATGATTTTGAAGAGTTGTTAGAGGCGGTCGAAACCAAGTTATTATTGGATTAGTGTCTAAGCCCGTAACTATATTTGGTAAGTACTTGAGCCGGTTGTACATGGTCCTTTTGGGTTGTCTTTACCATAGCAACTTGACACGGTGATTTATGGAGAGAGAGAAACTATTATGACTTATTAATATGTTATAATAATAATATATTAAAGGAGAAATCATATTATTTAATTAATATTAGTCATAAATTAATTAGGAATTAATTTGGTGACTAAAAGAGATTAATTGCATGTACACTTAGGAATGTTCTTATGGCTCAAACCCATCAGCGGTATCAGAGCTTGATTGGTTTCAATTGAATTTGATGCTATCATATTCGTTCATTTCTTGATTTTAAAATTGTTTTTTGAAAAATCAAAAACTCACAACATGAATCTCTGTAATTCACGACGTGAGTCTAGTCTGTGAGACAGACCCGACGAGTGCAGTTTGCTACTCGATGAGTCTGTGGATCAGATGGCTCAAAATTCAGATTTTTGGCTATTTTTGTGTTTGGATAATTACTAAAATTGTTTTTGAATTATAAAATCCGAATTTTATATATTTGCTATGATTATCCTTACCAAATTAAAAGATAATTACCATTTATTTAAATAATAACTTAATTATGTGATAATATTTGATTATTTAATTTATTTGACGAACTATCTTGTAAATAAAATGAGTTAGGTCTTAGATAATTATTAAATTAATTTTTTAATTCAAAATTATTTGCTATTTGATCCTTGTGTTTTGAAAAGTTCAAAACTTGTCCTCAAGTTTTGAAATTTAAATTTTGTGATTAAAATGTTTAATTTGAACAATTTAAATTTCAAACCCTAGAATTTTACAAGTTTAAAATTCAACCTTATACTTTACAATATTATAGGATTAATATTTATATATATGTATAACCTAAAATGCTAGTCTTGCCGTTAGTAGGCCTCGTTCACGAAGCCAATCTCTAAGGGGGGTATAAGGTTATAGCCTATAAAATGGCCATTTAATGAGTGTCCACTCCCACCCATCGCTTCTTTGATTGGTGGAGGGTCGTTAGTCGAACGGGTAGGATATGACAACCCTTCCTCATTAATAAGTATAAAGAATTATTAAAGTAACTAAACGTTTTTTTTTAAAAAAATTCCTAATCTTAGCTACTTTAGGCAAAGTGAATTGATGCAATCCCATGAAATTACACTTTGTACCCTTGCTAAGACGTTAGTGGAGCGTGTGTGGTTAACCAGCACACTAATTGGGTCTAAGCAAAGGTGGCAACGAGTGACTCATTGTTCATCATAGTTCGATGGAGCGTGTGTGGTTAATCGGCACATCAAATAGGTGACTATAACAATGAGGGCACCATGTACATTTGCATGGTTATTCACACTCGCTTTGTGATCCTCGGCATCCAGTCACAAACTTGAGGGACATATCATGATTTAAACATGCCATTGAAAGGTTCAATGAATCTCAAAAGAATCTAGGAGTTTTCAATACATTTAAAACTTAATTTTCTTTTCATTTTTAATGGTGGAGAATTAGTGAATCGTCATTCACTTACCTTCAAGTTATTTGCATATTAGATTACGACATCCCTTTTCTAATATGTAAATAATCTTGTTGGATCCTAGCCATAATTTCTCATTTTGGGTGTTTAATTAGGGATTCATTTCTAATCAACTTTGTTCTTTTCCTTTTCAGATGTCGAACATGAACAACAACGCTTTTAGCTCGAGTTCCTCCGGCTCTTTCTTAGGTGCTGTTTGTTTTTTCTGAAGCAAAATATCTGCAGTCCGTGGACCACATCTGTAGACCTCTTCAGTAGAAGAGGTGGACCAAACGTCTGCAGTCTGAAAAAAGAAGACTGTTTGTTTTTTTAACATCTGCGGGCTATTAAAATAAACTGAAATCTAAATAAACTGATTTTTTTAAACATCAAAGTGATTTTTTAATATTTTTATGACTTTGTTATAAATAATCAACGAATCTATATCAACTTTTATGTATTATTGATAAAAAATAAAAATAAAAATGATATAAATTAACGTATATATTTTATAAAAACCAACAAATTTGGTTGCAAGGTTATAAGTAAACATTATAATTAGTGATCAAAAAATTTGATACATAAATGGATGCAAATAAACTTTGATTTTTTCAATTAAATCCATTAAAAAAGTACCATAAATATTTTCTCGAGAAATTGACGATATTGTATTAAATAATGTTTTACAAAATTTGGCAAAAAAATATAAGAATATATTATGATTTTTTTGTCATATTTATATAAACAACTTCAACGACTATTATTATAATAAATTTTTATTTATAAATTTGTCAAAATTATAATGTCTGTATCGTCGAACGTTTTTTTAAGTTTTGTAATTTTTTTTTTCAAATTGTTCATCATTAATAAAGTTGGAAAAAATATAAATTTAAAAAAAAAAAAACTTGAAAAAAGAAAGATATATATGTTTTTTTAGGCTAGAAGATGTCTGAAGATGTTAGAAGACTCTGGTCCACGTCTGCGCCAAGAAGAGGGCGCGCAGACATTTTTAGGTCTGCAGTCTTCAAAAAAACAAACAATCTGCGAAGGCTAATGTCTGCGCGTGGTCTGCGCGGCGCAGACAAAAGAGGTCACGCAGATCTGCGGACAAAAACAAACACTACCTTACTCAAGAACTTGTGTGGGAGGGTGATATTCGACGGAAACAATTTCAACGATTGGATCCGTAACATTAGAATGGTCACCCGTTATGAGGACAAAGAGTATGTACTAGATAAGGAGCTGAAGGAGATCGACATGAACACTGCTACTCCCAAAGAGATCGTTGCCTTTGAGGCCCACGAGCGTGATGCCACGAAAGTCCATTGCATCATGCTGGCGACAATGACTTCCGAACTCCAAAAGTCCTATGAGGACATGTATGATGGGTTTTGAGCATTCTAACACTCCTATGGTGTACATGCAACCCTTGTGTCCATGTACGATCAGGAACAACCAGTTGTGTCCATGTACGATCAGGAACAACCAGTAACACAAGAACAACCGCAATCACACGTAATTGTTAGTTTAAGTTGAAAAGAATAATGATATAATAGAAAATACAATGCTATAATGGAAAGTACAATGCTATAATGATATGTTGGTTATGATTTGATATGTTGATATTTTGTAGTTTGGTAATTTTTGGAAAGTAAATGTTATAATGGAAAGTAGAATGCTATAATGTTATGTTGATTATGGTTTGATATGTTGATATTTTGTAGTTTGGTAATTTTTGGAAAGTAAATGCTATAATGGAAAGTAGAATGCTATAATGATATGTTGATTATGGTTTGATATGTTGATATTTTATAGTTTGGTAATTTTTGGAAAGTACAATGCTATAATGGAAAGTATAATGGTATAATGATATGTTAGTTACGGTTTGATAATATTGACATTTTGTAGTTTGTTAATTTTTGGAAAGTATAATGCTATAATGGAATGTAGAATGGTATAATGATATGTTAGTTATGGTTTGATATGTTGATATTTTGTAGAATGGTATAATTATAATGCTATTATCATATGCTGGTAATATATTTTGTTTTCTTTGTAGTTGGATATGCTGCAAAGAATACTAAAGGACCCGGCCTGTTCTGCAACATTGGAAGAGTGGTTTCGCTCATTACCGCTACCAAATCATGAAGGAAATGATGAGGACGAGTAGTTACTTTAGGATTTTATTAAATGTTTTGTAATTTGGAAGAATACTTTAGAATGCGCTATGGATTAATATTTTGGATTGGTTGTATGGATTAATATTTTGGATTGGTTGTGTATAGATTAATATTTCTATGAAAAGTTATCAGATTTTATAAATGTTATATTGTTTTTTTATAAATTTAATATTAAATAAATAAATAAAATAAAAATTTTTAAAAAAAACAAAACTGTTTTAGCGGCAACATCTTTTGTGGCGACGCATACGTATCAACGACGACACACTATTAGCGGCGACGAACAGTATTAGCGGCGACAGATCATTAGCGGCGACTCTCAACCTTTAGCGGCGACTACGGGTGTATTAACGACAAAGCAATACCGGCGACGCATTTGCAGCGACATGTCGCCGTTAAAGGTATTAGCGGCGACATCTCAACCCTTTTGCGACGATAGGCGTCGTCGCTGTTGCCCAGTCTTCTTGTAGTGTATGATGTATCTATGTTTCGTGAATTAGTAGCTCTACATTTCGTACACCATTTTTAATTTTAGTTATTTGACCATAATTTCTTGGATTTTAAAGACTTTGTCCATTTTTGTACCCGGACATCAAGTTGGTTTGTACAGGTAGGTGATTATTCCCCTTAACATGAGCCTAGTTTATATTATAGAGTTTAAAAATGATATGATTACAAGTAAATCTATGGTTGACAATGCTCGACTAATTAATGTACGGACTTTGATTACAAATATAAATCTATGGTTGACCATAAATGCACATCATCCATGATGTGATCCGGGAAAGAAGTCTTAGAGATGAGATTGTCGTCGGTCAAGCCGAAAGGTGAGAACATGGTCTCACTTGATAATGCCACGCCATTGTTGTCCGGTAAAAATAGCTGATCAAACCATAAATTTCCGGCCGGCTCAGAAAACTGTGGTGTAGCGTCGTCACAAGGAACTTCATAATCTGATACACTCAAAGAACATTGAGAAGATTCACTTGTTGAAGAAGATGACGGTGATTCAGATGTTAAGACTGCCAATAAAATTTCAACTTCCAGTGGGGTTTTTAAGTTGGGTTTTTTCACCTGTTGACATCCTCTGGGAGTAGCTTTAAAAGGTTCAAGGTTTTCAAATTGTTCGATCGTTTGATCTTTTCGGACCTGGTTTTTCAGATGTGTGTGCCAATGGTTTTTTATTTCATTGTCGCTTCTTCCAGGCAACTGTGCGGCCATCGTTGACCATCTGTAGATATAACAACCAAATTTCATTAATCAACAAGTCCACTATCAAATAAACATAATCTAGGTATAAAAATTGTTTGAACCTACTTGTTTCCAAGCTTCTTATGTAAACCAACAATGACATCTTCTTCTTCTTTTGTAAAATTACCACGTTTCATGTTTGGGCGTAGATAATTCATCCATCGCAGCCTACAGCTTTTCCCACATCTAGACAAACCTAAACAAGAAAAGCAAAGAACAATATATAAAGTAAGACAAGAGCATTAATCATTTAAAAACTTTTTATATTTTTTGGAAGTGGGTCTAACCAGCTAACTTGGGAAGTTCTCGCCAGTTAGAATGGCCGTATATCTGTATGTAAGCTCTTAGTTTGTTGTCTTCCTCTTTGCTCCATGCACCTTTTTTGATTCCGTTTTTATCAAAACATGGAGCCCTCACCATCTTCTTGACTTCTTGTCTTCGATCTTTCAGTTCTCTTTAGAGACCTTTTCAGTGGCTACTGGCTAATGAAGACTTAAGCTACTGGATCCAAATAGGCTTATATATATATATATATACCTACAAATTAATTACCAAAACGTGTATGGAAGTAACTAATTAATTTAAAAAGACCATAAAAACTTCTTACTTTTTTCTTCCCTTCAAACGTTCAAGGGAAGACTAAAAAGTACGTACGCTCTTGCTGATCTAATTAAACATATACTATATATTATATTAGCGTTGTTTTCGAAGTACTGATAACATTAAATGAATGTATCAACACTTCTTGTCGAGTTGATAAAAAGAATAAGCGTAAATTACACAAGTGGTAGCTATGGTTTAGGGTCTCCTTAATTTTATTTTTTTATTTTCGGATGGTCCTTTCAATTTGGTTTTTTATTAATTTGCTCTCTAATCAATATAAACCGAGTGATTTGTATTTTTTTTATCCTTTTTATATTATTAGTTAATTGAAAAATATTAATGATACGTATTATAAATGTATTAATTAAGTAAATAAATAGGTCCATTTCAATACAAGAAACCCAAACCATCCTGACCCCTCTTTCCTTGATTGTGTTCGCCAACCGGGAAACCACATCCGACCATCATCACCACCAAGCTCTAACCACCACCATAACTGACCTCCAAAAATCCATTCAGGAAATCAATCACTTATATAAACACACATAGACATAGGCACAAAACCTGCAACATCTACGATCTTCAGAAATACATGAGAAACATCTTCTTCTCCACACACCACCAACCACTTGTAAATCTGAAACCCAAACCACGATACCTAAAAAAAAACAACAGTATAGGACACAAGGGTATGAAAGGGGATTTGAGAGAAGGACGGGTGGGGGTAGGACACAAGAACGAGTTCAGTTTGTCGAGATAGATCTGGTTCGTTGGAAGGAGATTCAAGAACCAGTAGATGGAAAGAAGGTTGTAACACCCGGTTTTCCGGATCGGGTCGATTTAGGGTTTCAAGGAGTCAAGACATGGTTTTTGGAAAAAAAAAAAAAACCAAGGCTCACGACGTGACCATTGAAGGGATTTAATGAAGATTCTGATTTAACTGAGCTCATGACGTGAGCATGAAGAGCTCACGAATTAAGGTACGCTGCAGCCCAAGCCCACGATCTTTTAGGGTTTCCATCATATTTAAACCCCATAAACTCAGTAAAACCCTAACCCTAGCATCTCCTTGTGTTTATTGAGCTTTTTGTGGAGTTTTGGAGGTTTGAAGTGGAAGAGATCACCATAGAAGCATAGTTGCAGCTTGGAAGCTTCATTTGCAACCTTTAGCTACCCTTCTAGACCAATGTGAGTAATCAAGATCCAAGATTTATGTTTCCTTATTGCTAGATCTAAGGTTTTATGAATATTTATCCAAGATCTTAAGAGTTAGAGTGTTGGGACTCCATAAAGTTAGCAACTTTATGGGTCCTTAGGGTCCCTAGATGCTTACATATCATAGAATTGATGTTTGAATGATGTTGGAGTTCATGCATGAGAATGTATCTTCTTTTTCTCCATGAATGACCTAGTTTGAGGCCATGTCTTGTATTACACATACAAGACCTTAAAGCATCGATTTTTATGACCATTGGTGTAACACCCGCAGATTCAGGCTAGTCAATTTAGAGACAACAAGTGTCGAAAATGAATTTTCGATAGAAGATTATTTAGAATAAATAATCTTAACTAAGTTGTAGGATATGTCACAATGGTTTCGAACATATAAAGAACGTTGAAATCCGAGTTATAACGAAGAAGTTATGACCCGTCGAAGTTTTACGGTTAAACCGACATGAAACCGTGTAACGTAAAAAGTGAATTTTTGATAAACTACTTTTTAGTCTTAGCGATCTAAATGAAAGTTGTAGTATACATTAAACCGAGAGCGTACATAAAAAGAACGCCCAAATCTGACTTCGTATGAGGAAGTTATGATATTTCTAAGATTTGGCATAACAATGCACAACCCGAAATTCGAATTTCGGATCTATCAATTTTTGGCCAATGCAACCTAAATGAAAATTGAAGGTCTCATTAATAGGATCTCAACGATAAAAAGACAGACGAAAAGGAAGTCCGTATGTAGAAGTTATGAATTTTACGCAGTCATTTAACAATATAATTTTCTCATACTGTTAAATTTAAAATTGGTCGAGAATTACCCGATGGAGTCAAAAGAAAAGTTGTAGATCTTGTCCGTACCTACGTGTGGATATAAAGAACATCAAAAACGAAGTTCGTATGCGAAAGTTATGAATTTTTAAAGATTGGTTGTTTTACTTGCGTCCAGCGCCACGTGTCAGCACCAGACTTTGCCTTGGAGCCTACACAAGGCTCGCGACGTGAGCACCCTTTTCACGACTTGAATCGGCCAAGACAAAATATAAATACAGGCGTAAATCACCCCCAAAACCCACACCTTTCATATTCTTTCTCTCCCATTACCCCCAACCCCCCCCCCCCCCCCCCTTCCCCTAGCGACTTCTAAGTGCTAGAGGCGAGTCCCGGAGCGCCGGAAGACTCCGAGAAGAAGAGCTTTCGGCTCGGAAGTTCTGCTCCTGCAGAGCCCGGCTCCTAGCCAAACCCCCTCGTAGTTAAGATATGCTTACGCTACTTTAAGTATAACTTATATTTAAATATAGTATTATTATTATGAACCTATAAATAAAATTTATCAGTGCTTCAAAGTCGTTATATTGATTGATCTACTTACGGGGATGATGTATAGGCTATAATTTAGTGAGGTGTTTAATGTGAGATTTCCAAACAGTATACTTCGTATATCAAACGGACCCTATCTCCGATATGATCATACTTGGTTGTTCGTTACTTGATAGATTATGAAAGTAGATTTTGAGTTAATGATGAATTTAGACTAATAATTAGTCGCAATAAAGATTAGACTAAAACTTAGCGATAATAATGCTAGGTTTCATTCAAGGAAAATAGAATCGTTATAGCGAAGCGCTTCCCAAGTTTGGAATCATCACTTCAACAAGTGAGTGCATAATTACTTTCATCTTACACATATATATGAAATATTTTATATAAATTACGTGTTATATGTGCATATAACATGTATACTTGCTATCTATACTGGATGAACAATTTTATACATGTTTTAAATAATTTAGATTGTATATGTATCTATATGATGTATCTATGTTACTAATAATCGAATTTCAAGCGTTCATCATAACTTTGTAAGTTTTGTTTATTTCAATGGTTATAAGTTAACTTTACTTCTTCAAAACTTCAAGAATTCTATTATTTCGAGATGTAGCACTTCATGATAATCAGATTTTTACGAACATTCTTATTCATTTTAGTAATTTGAAAATAAACATAACTTTTAGTGAATTAGTAGCTCTACATTTGGTACATCATTGTTACTTTTAGTTATTTGACCATAATTTCTTGGATTTTAAAGACTTTATGTCCAATTTTGTACCCGGACATCAAATTGGTTTGTACAGGTAGGTGATTATTCCCTTTAACATGAGCCTAGTTTATATTATAGAGTGAGTTTAAAAATGATATGGTTACAAATAAATCTATGGTTGACAATGCTTGACTAATTAATGTACGGACTTTGATTACAAATATAAATCTATGGTTGACCATAAATGCACATCATCCATGATGTGATCCGGGAAAGAAGTCTTAGAGATGAGATTGTCGTCGGTCAAGCCGAAAGGTGAGAACATGGTCTCACTTGATAATGCCACGCCATTGTTGTCCGGTAAAAATAGCTGATCAAACCATAAATTTCCGGCCGGCTCAGAAAACTGTGGTGTAGCGTCGTCACAAGGAACTTCATAATCTGATACACTCAAAGAACATTGAGAAGATTCACTTGTTGAAGAAGATGACGGTGATTCAGATGTTAAGACTGCCAATAAAATTTCAACTTCCTGTGGAGTTTTTAAGTTGGGTTTTTTCACCTGCTGACATCCTCTGGGAGTAGCTTTAAAAGGTTCAAGGGTTTCAAATTGTTCGATCGTTTGATCTTTTCGGACCTGGTTTTTCAGATGTGCGTGCCAATGGTTTTTTATTTCATTGTCGCTTCTTCCAGGCAATTGTGCGGCCATCGTTGACCATCTGTAGATATAACAACCAAATTTCATTAATCAACAAGTCCACTATCAAATAAACATAATCTAGGTATAAAAATTGTTTGAACCTACTTGTTTCCAAGCTTCTTATGTAAACCAACAATGACATCTTCTTCTTCTTTTGTAAAATTACCACGTTTCATGTTTGGGCGTAGATAATTCATCCATCGGAGCCTACAGCTTTTCCCACATCTAGACAAACCTAAACAAGAAAAGCAAAGAACAATATATAAAGTAAGACAGGAGTATTAATCATTTAAAAACTTTTTTATATTTTTCGGAAATGGGTCTAACCAGCTAACTTGGGAAGTTCTCGCCAGTTAGAATGGCCGTATATCTGTATGTAAGCTCTTAGTTTGTTGTCTTCCTCTTTGCTCCATGCACCTTTTTTGATTCCGTTTTTATCAAAACATGGAGCCCTCACCATCTTCTTGACTTCTTGTCTTCGATCTTTCAGTTCTCTTCAGACCTTTTCCTTTTTCAGTGGCTAATGAAGACTTAAGTTACTAGATCCAAATAGTCTTATATATATATATATATATATATATATATATATATATATATATATATATATATATATATATATATATATATATATATATATATATATAATTATCAAAACGTGTATGGAAGTAAATAATTAATTTAAAAAGACCATAAAAACTTCTTACTTTGTTCTTCCCTTCAAACGTTCAAAGGAAGACTAAAAAGTACGCTCTTGCTTTGATTAAACATATATTATTGACAAAATTGCAAAAATAATCCTTGTGGTATTTATTTTTTTGGAGTTTTAGTTTAAATCCTGATTTTTTTGGCTTCGCGGTCCTTTTGAGCTAGTTTTGTTGTGTTTTTTGTCATTCTGAATAGTAAATAACTGTAATACCTTTGGAGTATTTATTTTTCATTTTTTCTTTCATTTCTTCTTAAATTTAATACTAATTTATTTATTTTAGTAATTAAAAAAAATAGGAAGCCTCTCTCATTTTCTCTCTCTCTCTCTCTCTCTCTCTCTCTCTCTCTAAAAAGAACACACATTTGAAATCGATTTTGTAACTCAAGAACTCAAGACCAAAAGCATCAGATGCACACCTATATTTCGTTTTTGAAATCTATTTTGTATTTCATTTATGAAACCGATTTTGTATTTTGTTTGTTGCGTTTCTGGAACCTAATTTCAAAAATTAAAACACACATGCACAAACAAATTAGTTTTGGGGGATGAATTCGTATGCACAAATCGATTTCCAGAATCGATGTTTTTTTTTTTAATTTCAAAAATGATTTGAAGAACAAATTCATATTCAATATTGTTCCACCTGTTACTTGTGATTTCATCGCCCTTGACCCAATCACCACCGTCAGCTGCACTCTGTGATTCCACCCCCCCCCCCCCCCTCCAACACTGTTGCTGGCAATCCGTAGCCACCACTGAACGCCTTCGTTCTCCATTTCGACTGGCATGTAACAGA